>NC_092360.1:1433612-1747993 GCF_030848805.1 Temnothorax longispinosus | reverse complement strand
ATGGATCAAAAAACGGCCTTATGAACACCCCTCCTTTTCAGCTGCGTCTTTTTTTTAATTTTCAAAATTTTGCTTTTAGTAAAATTTTCAAAAAAAAGTTGGAGGCAGAAGATGAGCTCCGATCAAGTTGAATTTTTACAGATATTAGTTTTAGACATATTTGCATCTTTTCCGCCTATTAGCGTTATAAAATTCAAAAATTTTGTTATTTATATACAAGTTCGCTTCACCCTAATATTCACATGTGTGATGTCCAGAGCGATGGTCGTTTAAATTATTAAATCTGTGGTTATTTCCACCCATCTTCTACGTGTCATGTATGTACTTTTTGACACCGAGCATGTTCACACGAAGACAATTAACGAACGACTGACACAGTTACGCGATACTTAAAACTTTTAGCACACTAGAAGGTTATCATTGTCAACATTAATTATTCTTATATTGTTACGATGATATTATCATAGATGGGATTTAAATTGTCTGTATCTTTTTGCAGATTGATTATATTCGTATGTTTTTTTATGAAAAACATTTCCGCTATTTCCCTTTTCCTGGTATTTTTGCTTCCTTTGTTTTCGTAAAAAAAATTTTTTTTTTGTTTTTCTGAATGTGTTCAGAATGTTCTAAAACGTCGAAAAATCATTTTTAGAAAAAATGTCCGTCTGTATGTATGTATGTGTGTATGTGTGTGCATATGTTGTCCGTATGTGCTTTAGACTTCCGCAAATATTGAGATATCGGGCTTTTTTTTTTTAATCGATAGAGAATCATTTAACGAAGGTTGGTATTGAATTGGGCGATGATCTGTAAAAGGGTTCTTTAAAAAAAAAATTTTTTTTTTAGAAAAGTGTTTTACGCTGTAACTTTTTCAATATTTGAGATAGCGATCTATATCTAATTCTATTGTATTTTCCAGTTTTTTCTAACCCTATTTCATATACAATATAATTAATTAAAATTTGGTTAATCAGTTCCGGAGTTACAGACGTTTTAAATTTCTGAGAATCTGTACATAAATAGAACCCTGCTAAAGTTTGTTTTAAAAATAGAAATAATTTATTTTTAAATCAATAAAGTTCGAGCATATAAAGCTCGCATATAAAACTAATCAACCGTTGTTTTTTGAGTTTTCGATGCCAATGTGTATTAGACATTACTTCCTCTATGAGGAAGCCAAGTGCAAATTTCCAATTTGCCCAATTTTTTAATTTGTGCCAGTATGTACTTAGGAGAATGAGCACAGCTTTTTCTGTTTTTCTTGTGTTTCCTGTGACTTTTGCACTGTTGATTAAGTTTTGGTGTACCATCAAATGTCGAAGAATCTTGTTTTTCTTGTCTTGACAAATTCTTCTCAAACAGATGTTGATCGTATTTCTCTTCACAAATCCTTCTTAGGTACAAAGAAAGAAATATTAAATTTCTCGTTGAAAAGCCGTAGAAATATTGCGTAGCTTCCATAGGGTTTGTTTTTCTGTTTGCAGTTCGCTACATAATCTCTGTATTTCAGCTTTTTCTGTTTTCCTTGTGCTTCCGGTGACTTTTGCACTGTTGATTAAGTTTTGGTGTACCATCAAATGTCGAAGAATCTTGTTTTTCTTGTCTTGACAAATTCTTCTCAAACAGATGTTGATCGTATTTCTCTTCACAAATCCTTCTTAGGTACAAAGAAAGAAATATTAATTTTCTCGTTGAAAAGCCGTAGAAATATTGCGTAGCTTCCATAGGGTTTGTTTTTCTGTTTGAAGTTCGCTACATAATCTCTGTATTTCAAATTGTACGTACGGTGTCTGCATAAAAACTTCCTATATTAAAAAATTTTTTTAATACATATTTTTTTACAGTGTTATTAATCAGGGTTCTGTTCTTACTGTCATTAATAATTCGTTCTGCTGCGGAATATCTATTATTTGTTTTCGTGCATGAAATATTCATCGCGTGCAATCTCGGCGCCGTGGCCCGACGAGAAAGGAAATTGAAATTTCTTTATTTTACTTATTTATTTACTTTTTGCTTCCTCATAGAGAAAGCTGTTTTCGTAAATTCGTATATGAACCTTTGATCGCGTATAAAGTTGGCTCTAATCGACCAAATTTAAAAAAATTATATATAAAATAGGGGTAGAAGAAACCAAAGAAAAGATTGTTTTTTGAGTTTTTAATGTCAATATGTTCAGAGTGTTCTAAAACGTCGAAATATTGCATTAAAAAAAATGTCGGTATGTGTGTATGTATGTATGTATGTCTGTGCCAAATTTACAACAATTTTTACAACTCCAGAACTGATCAACCAAATCTTAACGAATTATATATGAAATAGGGGTAGAAAAGACTGAAGAATATAATAGAATTAATAAAAATTGTTAATAATAAAGGAGTTGCCGATTTTTGTTGAAAAAAATTACCAAGTTTACCGAAATTTTTTAATTTTATTATATTTTTCAGTCTTTTCTATTTCTATTTCATATATAATTCTTTAAGGCCGGTATTCATAGTCGGGTCTTATAATATCCAAGATCGTCTCGAGTATAGTCTTAAGGCGTCATCAGCCAATCAGAGGGCCGTATATTAGCATCTTAAGACATTGCTTCCTCTATGAGGAAGCCAAGTGCAAATTTCTAATTTGCACAATTTTTAGTTTACAATGTATTTTTTCCATTATTTCATGTATCGCACATAGTTTTTGGGTGGAGTTCCGAAAACGGCCGACCTCCGATTTCGATGAAACTTTGTGAAAAACTTTGTTTTGGGTTAAAATAAAAGCCCTTAAAAGGAATTTTGGCGACTCCTATTTTTTAAATGAATTGCTACATACTCACAAAATTTTTGAAAATTACATAAATATTTTATTTAATAATTACTCGTCATTATTTCGTTTTTCTTTGGTTTATGTCGGGTTGCGTCCTTGTTGATAAAATTCTATCGGAATCCGCTGTCCATTGATTTTAAAGTAGTTAATCTGCATTCATATATGGAATGATTAAACAAAAAAAATTGGTTGTTTTGCAATTATATATAAAATGATTAAACAGAGAAAAATTTGTTGATGTTTAAAAGATTACAGTTATGCGTACTACAAAACTATAAAGACAAATTTTCATTTATATATTAAGATTTTGTCTCAAATTTAATGTTATTATTGGAAAGAGAAACATAATAAAGTTTAGAATAAATCACATAATGAAAAAATTAGATCAAATAATTACTTACCAGCAACGTCTTTTTGTCTTTCTTCTTCTTCAAACGATCCCTACAGCTCTTCATACGCAACTATTTCCATTGGGAAATTCTGGTTTGGTATAATAGATTCTGAAGTACTAAAAACATTTGTAAATTATTTTGGCGTAGAAAAGTTAAAATTTAATTAGTCAGATAACACTGCATTGTGTACCTTTAATTATCTATGTAAAAAATAAGTGGTAGATTTGAGTTATCGTTATAGATTTTGTTTAAATAAGTTTATTTAATTGGAATACATACAAAAACTAAACATTTTATCTATTTGACTCGAGTTTGGCAATACTATTGTCAAACAAATGTCTAATCTAGATTTTTGAAATGTATACGTGTGTGATACATTGGAAAAGTGCGAATATGAGCGATTCATTTGTTCAAAGTATGTGCGAAATAATTGAAAGATTATTATTAATTTAATACGATTAAATGTGTACATTTATGATCGGAAAACAAATAACTATTATGCCCTGACAAAAGCCTTTTTCACTCAATCTTTATTATATATATTGATCTTTATATTATTACATTTATTTTATAACTGTTGGTATTTTAAAAAGTTTCTAAATGTGTACTTATATATATATATACGCACGTTGATTCTGTTTTTCCCATTCAGGATGTACTTTATTCAGATGGTACTTTAAACCGCAATCGGTTAAACCTAGTGTTTTTCCACATTTAATACATCTTGCCTTTGGTATATTTGGAATTTTTATAAAATTACGTCGTAGGGCGTACGGTATGGCATGGTTTATGTTGCATATGCCATGCCTAATCTTTAAATGGATCTTTAGGTTTCTTATAACCACGTTTGAGTGGTTTGACTCATCTTCTTTTCCGCAATGATTGCATGTCGCGACCAAATCTCTTAAATCTTTAAAGTAATCCCACAACTCTTTGGACGCGTTTTTCGGTAATTCCATTATATGTGTCTTGTAACGCAGGATGTCTATTACTGAATGTTGTATAAAAATGACCTCAACAAGCGTTTGAAATATACTGATCGCACAAGTCAAAAAGAGAAGTATGGGGCTAACTGCTCTGGTTTTCGAGATATACAGTGTTAAACTGTATGTTTCAGGTAAATAATGTACACAAGAACACGCATATCTTTTCCACTCGAGACAAAAACGTATATAAAATTGAGATATCACAGTTTTAAGGAATATTTGTACATATAAGTCAATATTTAATTAGTTGTGAATATTATTACGTTGTTATTACGTTGAATATTATTACCATGTACTCATATGAAATATACCTACTCAGTGCTTTGTAGACGTGGACAAACCCCTTCTTTCAAGTACCGTCTTACTTCATTATTTCCATATAATTTGTAAACAAAATCGCTTTCTTCGAAATGCTTACTGCAAACCGAACTCGCTCGGCTTATCGTGCGACCAATAAATTGACACCATTTTTCTCTATTTTCTTCATTTTTTGGAACTCTTAAAAATAATGAATAACATTTTAAAAAGTTAGTTAAAAATAGTTATAAAATAATTAAGGTTTAACCTATATAAACTTTTGTAAAAAATAAAAATTTTTACATATAGTCACTTGTGAAGGGATACGTTATTCTTGTCCTTGGTCTGTTTTACAAATCCATGTGTAGGAAATTACTCTTTTACACGTATTACATTTTGCCTTATGGCCTTGTAAATCAGTGTAAAATTCCCGTAACCTGTTCGTTAGTTTGTACTTCTCGTCAGGAAACATTTCATGTTCATTCGCTAAATGTGTTCTCATGTGTCCAATTAATAACGTTTTATGCAAGACTTGTATTTTCTTTTTACATTTATCACATTTTACTACTAAATCTTCTATATATTTAAAGTGGTCCCATAAATCGATTTTTTTTGAAATTTTATTCCATTTTGGTGTCATTATAGCCGTCCGTATTACAGAATGTTTAATACTAAATGTGGTACAGAAATTGTTTTAACAAACATTTGCAAAATTGGTCACAAAGGTCAAAGACAAAAGAATGCTTTATTTATTAAAATGTATGTAAATATGGATATATAATTTAAATTTGCCTAAATAAATTAGGAATAAAGGCTAATAATCGAGCAAAACAGTAGATGTCAAATTAAAAGTTCATTCTGTCTAATAATACATAATTCAATAACGTAATTAGACTCGTGAAAGTGTCAATAATTTGAAATCGGCGAATGCAAGTCGGGCGCGGAACGTTGTGCGCAAATAACACTTAAAAACCCACGTATTCAAGTGTGATGAACGTTTCGGCTCTTCTTTCGAGCCATCTTCAGCATTTATTGAGATAAGAAGATTCTATTTCTGCTTTTAAATGTGTACTTACGCACGTTGATTTTGTTCTTCTTATCCGGGATGTACTTTATTTAAATAGTTCTTTAAACTGGTTAAAATTAATGTTTTGCCACATTCAGTACATCTCGCCTTTTCCATGTTTGGGATTTTTGTGAAAAAGCGTCGTATGTCGTACGATATGGGACGGTTTATTTTGGTTATGCCATGCATAACTTTCAAGTGGCTGAACGTGCAAATCAGGTGGATGACTTTGAGAAGTGCTAGGTTTGCATTGATGCGTAAATAAAAATAGAAAAGAATAATTATTTTTAAATATTACAGTATTTACAGTTGTATGCATTACATGATGCTATTATATTCTTGTAGACAGTGATTCGAAATGGAGTAAAAATTTGTGTGTGAAGGAGGGTTGGAAATAGAGAGAGAAAGTTATAGAGATTGTTTCATATCTCGAATTTTTGTAATATTAATGTTAAAATAAAATGTTTTAAGTTTTTATGTATTCCAATCCTGACATAAGGCAATCACAACATCTCCTGAAATCCCTAGACTAGGTACTTTTTCGAAGAGGTTATGGTTATCTTCTTTAATCTCAGTAGCATGATATCCGCCTAAACCTTGGCTTTTAGAAATCGGCAAATTTGGAACTTGTAAGTCTGTACTCTTTCTCAATCCATCTTTATACGATCCTATCTGAGATAAGTACGCATGGATGGGTTGTGGAACGTTAAACTCAATGTCCTTGACTGCTTTTCTGATCGTTTTTCCTCAATTGACAAAACTTCGCGTACTTGTTTAGCTTTTACATCAGTCAATTTCATCCATAGGAGACTTGTTGAATTTTCCACGGTATCTTGGAGCTAGACGTTTAATTTCTGCTGTGTATTGTTTTTTTGCTTCTTTTATTTCAACTTTCGCTTCCATGTTTGAAGTTTTAGCATCAGCTACTAATTTGTTTAATTCAAAAATTATATTTTTATTACATTGCCAATGTTATGGCATTTGGTGTTGCTTTCAATATTTTTTATGAATTCGTACATGGCAGTTTTTTGGTTCAAGTTCGTGGGGAGGTAAAAATTATTGCCAAATTGGAGGAGTTTAGTCATCTCTGAAGGAAGTATTTCCGTGTTGGAGGAGTTAATAAAGAATTATTTGTCATTAGCATATTTTATTTTAACAATTTTAAAAGAACAGATGTGCAGTGCAAAATATCCTTGGATTTAATGTTACCTAGACTATATAATTTTTTATTTTCTCCGAATTGGAGACGAATGAAACCTTGGATTAAACTGGTGAAAATGTTAAAAAAAATTATATTTAAGGAGAGAGGGTAGTAATTTGTGAATTAATGGTAATCAAATACTAGTCTTTAAGTCACACACATTGTGATTGTGGTCCAAAGATACAAATTTAGATTTTAAGTTATGTTTAACTAAATAATCGCTTTAGTACCGTTATCTTAGAATAAGTAATAATTTGCGTTTCCGTTATTATTAAAAATTTATTTGATGTTTTTACCCAAATATTTGGGTCGAATACTTAGTCAGGCTGGCTTGTATACTATTGTAAACTATTTGTCAAATATTGCGAGTATTATACTAGCGCACATATGTCAACGGCTGCGTACACATCATACATATCTGCGCGTGTCGTGCAGTCGCGTCGCTGTCGATGGGAAAGAGCAAGTCCTTGCTGAACAACGTGATCCTGTCACTCACCCGCAGGACGTCCAACGCGAGCGAGCGCAACCGACACGGTTCCTAGGTGACCAGCGTTCCAACTCCTCCATCAGATACATTGACCAGGAGGCCTGGGAGTCCGGCGGTAACAGCACGGACACTACCGATTATTTTGATCTTGAACCCTCGCCCGGAGCGGACGCTGATTTTGCCGAGCAAAATAATGGTCGCTTTGAACAGCAACAACAGTATTATCAATGAACGACAGGATGAAAATCATCAGATTTCGCGTTCCTTGCCGTCGCCGACGAAGATGTAAAACAATAACGGCAGCAGTTGGCGCCGCAAGTTTATGCTACGTCGTCGCTTCAACGATTCCTTGAACTTGAACAACGGTGAGACACGTTCCTTCTCGCCGAGCGAATCGATAGCGAAGTCCTTATCCTGGATCGAGGAATCCTTGTTCAGATGAGGGGCAACAAGGCAGTAACACCACGGCAACGACCATCTCGTCGCCATCGGTGTAAATCGACGTGACCGGAAGCCCTTAGATAGCCACCACTTCTGTCGACGACATACCGTCTCTGGAGAACAGCTTTATCTAGCCCGAAAAGGAAAATGACGATGAGGAGCAGGCTGGTCCGGAGTTTGAGACGGAGAACTCATCCTTACCGTGCAGCCCAGCGGCCGCGTCCATCGTTGGCCTGGACTTCCTCCACGGTGCTCTATTACGATTTCCTGTCTGTGAACGGCGGCGCAATGCGGCAGGGGATCACCAGCACCAGCTCGCCCCAGCTACCGTCCGATGTGAGTTTGCATTTCAGCGTGGACTGCCCGCCGATACTTGCAGCTTTTACGGTGAGGACAGCAGTCCGAGCATGGACTCGTTGAAGTCCAAAGGGTCTGGACGCGACCGGGTGCCGCGAGATCTTGCCTGAATCTGGAACGACATAGCGCCAGCTGCTCTTCAGCCAGCAGCTTGTCGAGCCCGAGATCGAGACCGGGTCCGGCCGGGCCATGTTTCAAGCTTTTCGAGGAAGGCGACGTACAAGTGTGCTACCTGAATCAAATCCGGACCTTTTTAAAGAAGACCCTGTGCAGCAAGTTCCTTAGACGCTGGGAGACCCATTATCTCTATTTCAACGACTGTTGCCTGTTCTCCAAGACGCTGACGGGTTTTCTTCAGCAACCTGTTCCGTACAGCAGGAACAGTCGGAGATCCGAAAGTACGTTGTCGCCAGGTAAGATCCTGCGTATAAGAACTCTCAGCATTGTCCTACCAGACGGTTCGCTTCTTCTGCAAGACGCTTACACGAGGGAGTAGTGATATCGTTTGATATGGAAGAAAAATATCTTTCGAGGAAGGCGACATATATATCCAAGTGTGCTGCCTGAATCAAACCCGGACCTTCGTAAAGAAGATCCTGTCCGACAAGTTTCTTAGACGCAGGGAGACGCATCATCTCTATCTCAACGAAAAAAATAAAAAAAATAAAAAAAAAATAAAACGAAAAAACTGAAAAAACCACAAAAACTAAAAAAAACTAAAGGACTCATCAGGGACGTCTTTTAAGACTATTTTATAAATTATAACATTTTAGTCCAATGGGATCGATGTGTGGCCCTTAAAGGGTTAATTACAGCAGTTTCAAACATTTGTATTGACAATTACAGTACAATTAGAGTACAATTAAACGTGTTAAAAAAACTCTGAGTTCCGAAACATATAGATGCCAGGTATTATTTTATACGCGAAAAATATGCAAACGAAGAAATAGATATAAGATATGTTCTAAGCGAAGACCAACTAACCGATATTTTTAGAAAAATCTTTTTTTTTTATTAAGGCTCTTGGTCCCTGAGCCGAGAACTCCGCGTTGACGGATGGCGACGTACCGTTGCGGTAGAAATAAGAACTCTCTCCAATGGAGAATTATATTCTTTGTGACATGTTGACAATCTATTTTGTCCTGCATGGTATTTCGTTATTATTTGCTCTGTACTTGTGCTGTAATATTTATATTCGTGAAACTCGTAAAATTGACCGAGGAGTAAGATTTGCAAGGAATACATATGCGGAGGAACATTTTTCACTCTTTTCGATAGTTGTCAAATGGTTTGTTTTCTCGTATGTTTAGGCTTTGTTTTATGGTTGTTTGTTTATTGTCGAGGGAAAAGAATAGTCCCAGGTCAATTTTAGAAGTGTTCTGAAATGATCTACAGTGATTTTTTATTGAAATGTCTTTTTATTTGAGAATGCCACGTAGGACAAAATAGGGTAATTTCTCGCTTTGATAGCAAGAAATTCAATATGACCGCGGTGACTACCCAGGAGCCTTAAAGAATAGATTTGTCACATTGTGCAATAAAATTGGTATTACAGAAGCACTTAAATAGTGCGGATGTTAGAAATGAAGTTCAAGTATTTGTACGCTTCTGTTTGGTGTATGCCAAGAGAGTAGATAAGTGATGTTATCTGTACAACCTTTCTTTGTTTCTTTTATTGTTAGTTTTAGGTCCATTTTCATTTTCCTTTTTATTATGTATTTCTGTGGATAATTTAAATAACTGTTTCAAATTAATATGGCAACACAATATACAATTTTATTACACAGAATAAGGATACAATTTACATACCATGCGCGTGGCCATGCGGGCACCATATAAAAGCCATCAGGCTTAAGTGTCTGGAAACAGATGTGCAATGGCGGAAATAGCAAAAGAAAGAACGGAATTATGCTTATTGCGTTCACTTGTTAATAGCGCATCCTAAAGTCTAAGTCTAAAGTAAATAGATAAAATATCGCAATTATCCGCCATTTTGGCTCTACAACTATGCGACCACACAAAGAAACGCGTACATACATATAATGTTTCACACATAGAATCAGGTTAGGAAAATTGCACTTAATGTGTAGCTATGTTACATTATGCAATAAGATAAGTCTACATTATGTCCATTTTTCGACGCCATTTGACTCTACATGTTAAAGCATTGAGTCTCATGAATTGCGATTACAGACCTATATATTATATACTAGACTGCTAATTTCCACAAAATCACTTCCACGTGGATCTGAAAAGTATGTACATAACTCATGCGTTATGTAAAAGATACGAATGTTACTTAATTGGTTGAATTTCAAGCAATATGTGTTACATATCTACTATTTCCCCTTTTATTTACGCCACGGATGTGCAGATGCTTACTTGTCATATATATGTGATACATCTTTTTTGGAATCCATTTTTTTGATACGGTATAAAGGAGTAGCAATTTAGTATACACACATACGTGACGCATACATACATGAATCTAATGGATAGAACAGAGGAGGTATTTTTCGGACTTGCTTCACTAGTCAGGTATGGAACCATAGATCTTATAGATATGCAGATTAATTGTTACAAAAATATAATTACCGTAATCAGCTGATTCACGTAGAATTTCCCTATCTGCTTTCGTGTTTGCTCAGTTATATATATTTTTTGTTTTTCATATGTTTTTATCGCGGTCTCTTGCGTTTTTTCCCAATTACTTAAATGTTCAAAAATTGGGCCTGCGATATTTAGTGAGCAAAAGCATGTAGCGAAATTTAAGGCAATATTGACCATGGACTGGCATACATAGCACATCTTGTCACGTACTTCTCTCTCTAAAGTGTCCGGAAGCACCGAAAGAGGAAAAGAGAGAGAAATATACTTCTCTTTCCAAAGTGTCTGGAAGTATAGAAAGAAAAAAAGAGAGAAGATGGTTCTTTCTCTAACTTCCTCCGTACGTTATAATAAACTGTAGGCAGTTGCCAGTCCATATCTATAAGGTCCGTGTATTGGACGAATCGTTGTCCATGGATGTAGAATATAGATGTCTGTGATTGCAGTACTTTGTCTATCCAGTTACTTTAGCGCGTCTTATCCTAGAGCATCTAATCCAGTAGAGCGCGCGTAAAATGAACACACATCTACCTCTTCTTAAGAAAAAAGTTATTTCGCTGCATACATTGATAAGTAATCAGGTCGTTTTATAACGACCTGACTACTTATTAATGAACGCTCTAAAATGTTCGTACTCCAACAGAGCGTCGTGGTGTATTTTGCGCTTGATCAAAAAGATGATTAGGTTCTGTCTGTAGAGAAACGCGGATATTAATATGTGTTTTGTTTCGAAATTGTTCGGCATGTCTCTTGAGAAACATCGTCTTGTTCATTCCGTTCATGCGATTTAAAACTCAAAGACTACAGGAGTGTTTACTTTCTATGGAACGCATTTGATTTACGCGTTTTATCCAGGAACAGTCATCATCGAACGACATCTTATAATGCAACTTTCTCAATCGATCTGTAATTCTATCGAATTTCCATTTTTCATCTTTTGAATAATTTTTACACGCTATTCTCTCCCCGCACGAGAAATTTGTATTTAATGTGTTCGTATTACTAAGAGTTTGGATTTTTTCTGCTAGTTTTTGTCGGAACACAAAGGGAATTAATTTAGTCAGAAGTTATTAAATTTAACACTTTTCGTTGTTCGAAAGCGAGAAAAATGTAGTCAATCAACCGAAAGCTTTTGACAGTCTTATTTCATTTAGTAGGTAACATTACATCTAATCTAGTGCATAGTTTTCTGTTGAGAACATTTCCGCAGGAGACATGTTATTGCATATAGCATTGTTCTATACTGTAATAATAATTTATTTAATGCTAAAATTTTTTACGACTCTTGATAATAAAAAATTAATATAGTGATTTGGCTATGAGAGTGACAACGCGGTTCTTGGTGCGTAATTTATAAGAACTATTTATTTTTAAATTACAATAATTTCCGTACGTTATTTAATGCTAAATCGACATTTAAAGAATCACAGTTTATACGACGTAAAACGTGTTTGTATAATTTGGAAATGTACGGCTGTGAGACTTCTGCCAAGATTGCGGGGAAAGTCACCCTATCGCCGAAAGCATACCTTTTTATTTTGTATGACGTCTTCCAGTACTTTACAATAATTTTTCTTCTCCTCCACTTCCTTCCTCTGACAATCGATCAACGTTTGCATGGCGTCGTAGTCATTAAACGATACGTAGACGCCGTTCCTCTCACGCGTTGCCACCAGATCTCTCTTGAGCCTCTCGATCTCCTTGGTGTATTCCTTCAGCAGCGCTCGCTTGCAGATCTTCTGATTGATCACGGGACGATTGGTGATGTTCTTCGCCCGGTAGGGGTAATCCAACGTCGACAGCGTCTCCTCGAGATTACCGCTCGCGGACGAAACGGTCGCGATTATCGACGTTTTCGTTCGGCCTAATGACCTAATGACTCCTGCAGCAGCCTGGTGAGCTTCGACTCGCGGTACGGCACGTGGGGTGCCTTCTCTACGAGGGCGGTTATCACCCTGCCCAAGGTCAGCAGGGACTGATTGATCCTCTTGGCCTCCCGCGCCCTTTTCTCGACCGCCCCGGACCTGCCGATGTGCTCGCTGCCGGCCAGGTCCACTAGGTTCAATTTCGCCGTCTTCAGCAGCGCCTCGCCGCCGCTGGTGTTCTCCTTCGTGTGTATCGTGATCGAGAACACCGTGTGCGAACGGCTCGAGTTCGAGTTGAGCATCGTCGCCGCGGTCTGTCGTCTCTCCGAGCCCTTCTCGAGAATTCTGAAGATCTCGGCCTTGCCCCTGACAGTCACCTCCTCCAGGCCGTGGATAATGACCGAGCCTTTCTTCGTCACGTCCTCGTACAGCTTTATCTTAGGCGGCGTGTCGTTTCCGTCCATCAGGAGGTCAATCAGCTCCTCGTTGTATATCTCCAGGAAGTTTATTATATACTTTATGTTTACCATTTACTCGTAGGAATAATAATATTATTATTCCAATATATTGAAATCTATGTGAAGCAAATGTTTTACCATTTTCCGTAAATACAGTTTGTGTGGTAGATCAAAACTATTCCAAAAAAAATTTTTTATTTGTTTCCGATTATTTCCGATTCCGACACAGTAGGTAGAGGAGGGATATCACGGAATCACGCGTTCCATGTAACATTATTTAATATTTGAAAGCAACATTAAAGTCATAATTTTTAAACGCTGAACATATGAACACTAACGAAATTGCAGTTTATATGTATAATAATACATATTTCGAATATTATATTTTGAAATACCCGAGAAAAAAAATAGGTATAATATGGTCAGATTTAAAATACATTATTAAATATGAAAGGATCTAAATATTAGATATGAAAAGATCTAATTTTATATGATTATATGCCACCAGATCTAAAATTTGGCGTGATATGATCATATTTTTATGTAATCATAGTTGCCTTGATCTTATTATATATGACAACAGATCTGTTGTTGGAGCAAAAATGGGTCACGCATGTCAGATACGGGAAATGAAATATACAAAATCCTGATGTCAGCCACGGGAACAAGTACGTTAGTTGCTTCTCATTTTCTCTAATAATTTCTTTGTTAAGAGGGTAGCTGCGCAATCGAGACATTACCTAAGGGACTAGGTATTTTCTATCAGTCAATTTTCATGCTTTTTTATACGATAGGTTATTAATTATTATTGCATTGTTACCAATACATTTTACATTTAAATATCTTTAAATAAATCTGATGTTTGTCTAGTATGATTGGAAAAAGTTGTATGGACATCTTGATCTTAGAAATGGAAAATAATGGAAATTTTTTTTCTCTCTCTTTTCAAGTTTACTTTCTTTTTCCTCTTTCCCTTCTTTAGAAATTAATAATGGTTTATGGATTGTTGATAATTTAACAGTATTCTTCAACATTTTGTCTTCGTAGGGAAGCAGTGTGGTCTAGTGGCAAAGGTGACCCATAAACTGTGAGGACTCGGGTTTGAGTCTATCTGACTACAGTTGGAATATTTTGTCTTTCAGAAGAAATATATTACCTTGCTAGTTTTCTTCCAGAGGTACACCACATATTTTTCAAGAGATTTAGTATTAGTACGAATATTATAAAATTGCGTAAGGAGCCTTAAAGAGAAGCGTCTCCTTACCTGTGTAACACGGTTGTCTTTTCGAGCGCTCTGCTATCTTTGCCTTCTAATCTTTTTTTATGCCAATAGATTCTTCTTTATTGGTTTTAGTTTCTTCTACAATGTTTATGGGCAAATCTAAAAATGTTGAAACTTTTTTATTGAATATTTTTTTCTTAAAAGTGTCTTTTAAGAATATTCAATGCATCTAATTTAATCTGAATTTTGATATAGGGTATTAAAGATTAACTTAAAAATATTTGGGTTTGGAGGTTATTCCCAAGGTGGAGGTGATAGATATAGTTCATTATTTCTTGTCAAGAAGATCAACTTAGAATAATAAAGATGGGTTGAGTTATCAAATTTATAAAATTTTGCTTTGTTCTAAATTGATTTCCTTGATATTAATTTTAATATTTGTTCATCACGTGTGTGTGTCCTGCTTCAAGCAGATATTTTGTATTTGACTGTTTAAAGCGCGTTATTAACCTATATAGGTTAGTGGCGCGCTTTACTTTATTCAAATAATTTTATAACAACATGTTAAATAATTTTTGCGAATTCTGACAGCTACGACATAACAGGGACACTTTTATTTCGCTGCGCGTGCGGCCACGGAGCATGTTCAGTGTTGCTACATCTTGGCGGTATGACAGGAATCATAACCTGATTCCTGTCAACTTTAACGTTTAATATCTCGCGTCGCGGGGCAGAGCGACGCTTTTTTCTACCAGATTCGGTCGTTTTGAGCAAAAACACGTCAATTGAGCCTAATTTCATCGAAATCGGAGAATAGTGAGCTAAACCGAGAACTATGGCAAAGTAAACGGAAGTTCGCGTGCGCGACGACATTGAGCAAAGAAAAGAATAAATTCGTACACTTGCAAATACATTTATGCAAATGATCATATTCTCGAAAAAATAACGCGTCACTTGTTTAAATCGGTTAAAATATTTACATACTCAAACAATATGTTTTCTTGTCCATTTTGCAATTCGCCATTGCTTTCAGAAGTTGCCTTTACGAGTCACAGGAAACTCAAACACAAAACACAAAAGTAGCCACAAGTGCTTACTCTCCATCGGGTATTTGGCATCGAGCACATGAAAAGATTTAAAACATACTTCTAGGGCTTTTAGGTCCGACGGTACCATATAGCACTTTATCGATACAAACGTAGAAGCTGTCGATTTCGGAAAGAGTAAGTCCGACGGCAATGATGAAAGGTTGTACAGTCATACCAAGTTTCTTTATCGCTTCCCTTCGTTTCTCTTGGATGGTGGTCGTGTTGGCTGACAACTATAATAAATAAATAAATAAATGTCTTACAGACGTATACACTTATTAATTTTTAATAAATTTTATTTTAAATATATTTAAAAAATGAAGTTTACCCACTGCATGCACAATAATGCTATATCTTTGCATTCACTTATTGACGGTTTTTAGTGATTTTCTTAACCCTTGTTCGTCCTTTCGGTGGTATTATGTGTGGCAGCATACGTAGCTGTAGAAAGATTTTACTCTGCGCTTAAAAAAATTGTATTAGACTAGATGTATGCACAATAGCAATTTGCGACTGCTGATAGTAAATTTCGTTAACCATCGATCAAGTCATCAATTTGGAGCAGCTGGTTCGACGATTCCGCGTAACTATTGTTCTTCTTGAGTAGGCGAATTTTTAGAAGATTTGTATAAAAAGCCAATTTTTCGCAAGGACCAATTTTCTATGCTGAACTCTACAGTTGTCAACTTCAGGGAAGAGTCTACTTCTATAAGAGCGTATCTCTTTGGGTGCTTTAAAATTGGCCAACGTTCGAAAATTTCACAGACTTTTAACGTTTTCTGCAAATTATTGTCTTTGCGACGACATTCCGTTGTAAACTTTCACTTTGCAAGGACTACTTCCCATGGCTCTGTATGCATTTGGAGCCACGATATTGCCTCCGCGATAGCTTCGGTATCTACGAATAATACGAAACTGTATACTAAACACTTATAAAAAATGTATGTGTTGTGTATGTATATATATATATGTATATGTAGGTCCGGAAGTATGTTCCGGGACTTTTATTTTTGATATCGGTATATTCCGGGACATTTGGCAGTTTCCAGGATTGTCCTGGAAAAAATTCATGTCCTACGGCAATTTTCGGGACAGTTTTTTGAATTTGATTACATATATATGTTATATATACATATATGCGTTATATTCCAGGACTGTACATTTCAAAAAACGTAAACAGTCCCGGAACATACCTCTGGACCTACATATATATATATAATATATATGTGATTTCTGTTCAGTGCTCTGAATGTTATGTGATTTTTGCCTAATGCTCTGATTGTCATCTATTTTTTTATCAATATAATTTATTTCAAATAAACGTAGAATTGCCACTCACTCGTCCAGCATTGTCCTCAACAGGTTTAGAATTTCCTCTCGTAATTTTGGATTATTGCGATCAAAAGCTGGAATAAGATATTCCAGAAGATTCTGAGGCAACATGCATCCTATGTCCATAATTTTAACTTATCTCTGCATAGAAGAGATGCTAATTCATCGAGGTTATTTCGCGGTCGACTTCAATTCTGCATTGTATTTCGATGGGATGGTCGAACTCGCTTAACTGTAGGAGCTGTATGTATGTTTCTTCGGTGATGGGTTCTAAGTCTTCTAGCTCGCAGTCTCCAATATCTGTCAGGGACAGCGTTGTACCATTCAGTTCCTCGCTACTACAGTCAAATCCCAGCAGGCCATGTGCCGTGGTGCTGAGTGTGATCAGGATGATGGTCACTGCTATGCTCTCCATGGTTGTGTCGGGTGCGCTGCTCGAGCTATACTGCGGCCGACGGTCGTTGCGTCGCTCTTTTATACTAAATTCTTATCGCTATAAGAGAAGGGGGCACACTTATGGTGGGGATTCTTAGTTCCTAGCTATCTTTAGTTTATCTACGTGTACAATTCTAGGCGGGAACGGATGATGTATTGCAGCAGACAGTGGCTCTCCGAATGTATCGTTGCCGCTGTGACCAGAAAAGACAAGGTCGACGCGATCATAAATCAAGGTGTCAATATATTAAAAAAGCTGTGTCAATTTCAAGATGATTCACTTCGGGTTCGAGCGTTAGTGGCTTTTTGCAAGATGGGTAATTCCGGAGACTCAGACGCGACTACCAGACCGTTTGCGGATGGAGTGACCAAGGAATTGACCGAGGCTTGCAGACGATTGTTGATTAATCCAAAGAAAGAAAACAATATGAGAGAATGGGCCATAAAAGGTCTGTCGTATCTGACTTTCAACCCCGGAGTCAAAGAGAAGTTGATCGAGGATAAAAAAGCCATTCATATGATGATCGAGATCGCCAAGACTGGTGATCAATCGGTTCTCTTCGGCGTGCTTACGACGTTGGTGAACTTGTGCAACGCTTATGACGAGCATGAACTTGAGATGATAGAATTGACAAAGTTTGTCAAATATCATTTTCCCGAGGAATCTGAATTGGACGACGACGACTTGGTAGAAAGATTGTGGGCATTAGTGGCCGCCAATGTGATCAGCGTTCTGGTGAACCTCGCCAAAACGGACAGTCAGAATTGCAAGGAATTGATAGCGCGCGTTTTCAACGCGATATGTATTCTAGAGGGAGTGAGAGAAATGGTTGTTGATGAAGGTGGCACGGAGGCATTGTTGTCGTTAGCGCTGGATGGCACAGTTGAGGGAAAGAAACAAGCTTCGCTAGCTTTGGTCCGTTTGGCACTTACGAAACGTCCTGAGGTTATATTTCCCGGTCAACTACTCACGGAGTTTGTTCAACCCATCGTAAATTTTCTGAACCCAGAGTGTTCCGTTAATGAGAATTGCCAGACTCTAACAGCTTTGTGCAATCTAGCTAAAGTCAACCACAGCATGCGAGAACATATATTCGAAGAAGGAGTATTTCAGAAGATTGAAGGCTTTAGGTACAAGGGAGATTATCTTTTGAGATTGGCGTCTGCAAATCTTATAAACATTTTGATATTAAGCCGTGAAGTCGCTATTTAGTATTTCGAGCAGGATAATTCTCGAGTTGAGTATCTTATGTTATTGTACAAGGACGAGAATCAAGATATTAAGTTTGCAGCAGCTGCAGCTCCAGTGAAGCTGACGGTGGCCAACAAAGAGGCTTGCAAGAAAGTTTTCGACTCGAATTTCTGGCTGGAATTCCTACGCTCTTTACTCACCAATCCAAGCAATAACATACAAGAAATGGGTGTTATATTTGTGCTAAGTATGATAAGAAACGTGGAAGATGTTACTGCAAAACTCATCGAAACAGGCATAATGGAACTACTGAGAGCATTGAGAAACAAGAACAGTACCGTACAGAACAAGAACATCAAGGAATTGACATACATTGCTTTAGAGGCTGTTGCGGAACGATCTAGTAAAGAAGCACTCAGCGTAAAAATATGGGAACGTGATACAGCATGTCGATTAGGACAATTAGACCTTCTAAATCGTTTGGAAATAAAGTTATGGGTATATGAACGTACTAAAAACCTTGTACATACCCTTAAACATATACTCAGAATTCGGAAGGATACTAACAGGACGATGATATCTTTGTTGAAAAAGGACAAAATATTCGAAATCTGCATGCCCTATATATTCTTTATATTTCAAATAAAGTGCTTTAAATAATAAAATAAATGTTACATTTATATGGATATTATATATATGGAAACGTAATTCTAAGAGAATGCTGGAAGGAAAGAAAGGAGGAAGAAAGCAGAGAAGATATACAAAATTGGTCGACAGAAAGTAAAGAGAGAAGAGAGTACATACAGAGATGCGGCATGAGTGACGAAGAACTGATAAGGATAGGAGATGAAGGCATTGAATGCATGGTGTTAAGAGACAGAGAAGTGGATATGCAGGAGAGAGCGGAAAAAATCGAAAACTCAAAAGCATGTAAGGATTATAAAGATGTCAAAATAGGATGGCTGCCTAGATATATCATAGATGGGGTCAGAAAAGGGAAGGAAAAGATAAGCCTAATAGCGAGAATGAGGTGTGGAAATGAGATAAGAGGGAATATGTATTGGATGAATGAGGAATGGAGAAAATGTAGATTATGCGGGAAAGAAAACGAAGATTTGCGACATGTAAGTATGAGATGTGAAAAAGTAGAGAGTTGGAAGAGAAGAATGGATGATATGCTGAGTGACGATGGAGCAGGGTATGGATGGATGAAAGATTTAAAAGAGATAAGATTAGAAATGGGGAAAGAAAAGAGTAAATAGTTTAAATGTAAAATCCACAATATATGTATTGTTCAAATAGTTTATAAGCAGGATCGTAACAGCAATATGTAAAACCGGAAACAGGATTTGACAAATGTATAGATGTGTAAAGTCTGGCAGGCTAAACTGCTATGTAAGCACCAGAAGGTGAAGCATTAATAAATAAAAGCCGTTTATTGATCAAACGAATTCCCCGGGGGCGAAGCCCCCGGGGTACATAATACAGAGTGTAAGGCACGGCTTTAGGCCGCACGTCGGTCTTAATTAATTACATGGGCGAGGGACAAGAGGCCCCCCCGCCAGTGGGCCAACGCAGGACGCGCTGGGGGACTAATGCCAGACGCGGTCAGAGGCATATATAGAGTAAAATATCACAGCTTTATGGCCCCTGGGCCTATCACAGTAAGTGGACGTCAGAAATTAAAACTGACCCAGGGGTTCGCGTGCGGCATATCTCGCAGATAAAATAAAATATTGCGCTGACGCTTGTCTCGCGGTCACTCACACTCGGGTAAAATACAATATGAAGCAAGCGACATTCACTGTCGGAACATACATGCCCACACAAATAAATACGAGAAAATAAGAATAAAATTAGGGGTAAAAAAATACATAATAGGGAGAAAAGAAAATAACGTACCAAGTACGAAAGTATATAAATACGAAGAACAAGAGTAGAAAGAAAGAAAAAGACAAACAGTATAAAACGTCGTAGGCAGGACATCGATCTATTTACAATAATAATTAAGTGGCCTGCGTGGCCACTCAATGTATGAAATAATAATAAATTACGCGACAATCATACTCGTACCACATAAAATCACAAAGGACTGAAGAAAAATTAGCGCCGCTCCTATTCGCTGGTGGGCTAACGCCGGCGAATTGCGCGAGGCGGAGTGGCCGGTACCCCATCAGCGGGGGGACGCGAAGGAGCGGCGTACTGGCGCACGCCGGACACGTGCTCCACGTAGATGTCTCTTGACCAGCGAATGGTATCCGAGACAATGAGACGGCGCATCATGGTTGCGTACGCGCTGCCACGCGCAGCAATCTCAGCACCCCCTCATTGGTCGGATCCCAAGAGCCGAGGGCGCCAACGACGAAGGCCGTCACGACTACACGGTACTCCTTGCGCTAAAGCGCCTCAGCAAGGAGAGAATACTTGGCGAGTTTCCTCTTCCTTACGTCCTTGAACGCCTGCCAACGGTTCTCAAAGGGCACCGTCACGTCGCAGATAACGACACTCTTGGAGGACTTGTGCCTGATCACAAGATCAGGCCGTAGCCCCTCAAGTTCCCCCTCAACGCCCTCGACCCGCTTATCTCCCCGGTTCACCCGTTTATCTCCCGGAAGCCGACAAGCCTTCCAGAGACGGTGCAGGACGGCGTCGTGCCTCAGCTGTATGGCGGCCGAGTGGACGCCGCAGTGATTTAAAACATGGGGAAGGGTCTCAGCTGCCCCACCGCAACGCCGACACCTCTTGTCCGGCTCCCCCCAACGGCGTGCACCATTAAGAGGGAGGACATCCAACTTGGCGCGATGGATAAAGCGCCAGTCGGCGAAGCGGGTGAAGCTGCCATTACGGACGAAGTGATTGCTCGCCCTCGCCCGCAACGACACCTCGAACACCTTCCCCTGATCAGGCTTGCTTAATAGCCGGTCAGTATAGAACTCTATCACAGCTGAGCGCAAGCGATATACCACCTGGGAGCGAGCTCCTGGTGGCATTTTCACCATCGCGCCTCTGGCACTCCGGCATACCACCATCATCTCCTCGGTAGCCGCACACCATTCCCACCGGAGCGACAGTCTTTCGGACTGTCTCCGCGCGGCATTCCGAGCACTCGACCACAGGGAGCGCTCCCCGCCGTCTCGCATCCGACCCTCGAGCGAACCCGAAAGGAAGGACGCGAGCTCCTCGTTAGTTGGAGGATGACCGATACGCCTAGCTACAACCCCCCGCAGCGACGCCCACGCGAGCCCCCTGACCGTCCCGTCGCCAGCCGTAAGCATACGGAAGGCGTGCGCGACGGACAGGACGTCCACGAGGTCGGCGAGCGGAAGCAGTCCACAACCCCCCCGGCTGGGAGGGAGGTAAACTGGTTCCGCGCTTGCACGCTGCGGGAGATTGAGCCAGGTTTTAGCGGCCCTCCGGACCAATTTGTCCGCAGCTACCAATGGACGCTTCTCCACTGCAACCCCCCGAAGCAGAAAGTCCATCCGCGGCAACAGGTGAGTTGCAACGACTTCGACTCTCTGCCACGGGGTAAGCAGGGATCGGTCTACCGCCCGGAGACCCCCGAGCAGACCATCAATGGTCTGAAATGGCGTAGCGTCAACCGAGAATCCAGTCGGGACGCCAAGGTGATGATAAGACTCGCTCTCCGCCAGATGATGAACAGGCTGTCCCTGGATTTCGAACGTTGTGGGCAGAACCCTGCTGCCCACCCCCGTATCGACGTGCAGGGTGGCACATTTAGCAGGGTTGAACCGCAAACCCTCCGACAACGCTGCGTCCTCTACGGCGGCAAGAAGCCTCCGCATTCCCTCGGGCGAATCGGCAACGAGTGCAATGTCGTCCGCGTATGCTAAGATGTTAAAGCGTGAGCCCAATAGTTCCAACCCCGCATCAACCGCAGCGGCTGCACGCAGTACCACGTCAATATTGAGGTCGAAATCAATCGGGTTCCACGGACAACCTTGCCGCACTCCCGAGCGAACAGGGATGGGCGCAGTGAGCCCGTCGACCGTTTACACCCGCGTGGAGCAACCATCATACATGGACTTCCATATATTAATGATGCCCCCCGGCACCCCGGCGCGAACGAAAGCGCGGTGGATCGTCGAATGGGGGATTGACCCAAACACATTGGAAAGATCCAACCACGCAACGACCACCTGCCGCCGAGTCCTCCGGCAGTGCGTCAGGATCTCTTGAAGGACGAAGTTGTGCTCGTAGCACCCCTCGTCCTGCAGGAAACCCTTCTGCGCCGGACTTAGTTTTTTATTCCTGATCGTCCACTCGGTCATACGATCGGCGATGAGCGCCGCAAAAAGCTTGGGAGTCGTGTCTCCCAACGCGAGAGGGCGCCATATTATTTAGATCATCCCGGTCGCCTTTTTTATAGACCAATACGGTCTTGGAGGTCTTCCAGGACGCGGGGACTGCCTCGAGCCTAAGGCACGCATTGTAACATGCGGTGAGGAGCTGCATGCCAGGATCCGCTGCACGCAGGTTACGGTAAGTGATACCGTCGGGACCCGGCGCAGAGTTCGTCATACGCCGGACCCGACGATCCACCTTTTGCCACGTGAAGGGATCCATAAGGCATGCAGCATCCCCGGCCTGACTCAAGGGAGTAGGTTGCTCCGCTTCCACACCAGGGCCGGCCAGATCCTCCTCTCCGCAGTATAGCCCTTCGAAATACTGCTGAACCCGCTCCTTCGGCACTTGGCAGAAGTCAGCGGATCCCTGCAGCACCTCTCGGACCGCCTTGCGTCGTCGTCGGTTCGCCCTGTACAGAGCCTGAATGCGGGTCGCTTCGCGCACCCAGCCACCACGTCCTTCTCCCGACTGCGAAGGAGGGCCGGCCGGTGCCGGCCCTCTATTATCACTACCGCCGTCTCGCCCTGGGCGATCTCCCTCGCCCCGACGGGCCCGCGCCTCACGCGACCGATGTGGACAACAATCGCGAGCGCCGGGCGCACCCCCGCGCGCCACACCCGTTGCATCCTCCCCGAAGAATGCCGCGACCAAAGCCGCGAACTCTCCAGGTCCGCAATCGAGGCAACGGCTTCAGCCCGCCCGGCCAGCTCGTCGCGAGCAGCCACGCGTTCCTCCTTGGACCGCTTTGCGGCGGCCGCAGAGGTCGGTCGGCCATCGGACGGCTGGACAGGCGGAGCTTCCACACGCTGCGGACGTCGGCGGTACCCCCCGCCCCCGCGTCGGCAGTTGTTGGCCCTCGGCGGTGTCTCCTCGCTCGCGCCGGGGCCGCCGGTTACGCGTGCCCGCGGCCGACGACCCATCACGCCCCGGACACCTACGGGAACTCTAGGATGTCCGAGCGTACCTCGATCCTCAGCACGCATTCCCGCTGCTCCTCCGGGCTCGTCTCCCCGCCTCATAGGGTCCACTCCACTCCTTTCCGGAGAATCTGAAATATTAACAATATTAGGACAATTACTAGTTAAAGAGTTATTATTATTAGAAGCAAAATTATTCGCCGGCGTTATTGGGGGCGGGCTGTCGCCCCCAGAAGAGCCATCGCTCAGCCGGCGCCTCGCTCTTCTCCCTGGGCGCACCATCCTCCACGGCGCACCAAGCGAGTCCCCCTCCTCTTCACAAATTGAGTTGTCCGCATATTATATTTAATGTTAAATATAAAAAAATTTGGAATTTGATGAAAATAGTAGTATAAATTTCTTTAAACTTAAAATATCAAGCCAGAAAATATAATAAGACTTCTGAGTAAATTAATCTAATATAGAGATTAAGAAAGCGCAATGTTCAGTTTTATATTGGGAGCAAAATTGATTTGTTTATTATTAAATCTCATTGTTAAGAAATTTAATCTCGTAAATTCAATTAATGTTTTGCACACGACAAGAGTATACTCTTTTATTATTCTAAATATTTTTTGTATTATACTAGTTTCTTTCGCTAATGAGTTAAAAATGCGAAATTCTCGCGTATTTGCCTTTGTTATACTGAATTTGACAATTAATTAATTTTTACCGTGCAAAACGAAGTAATTAAGGATCCGAAAAGATTAATGACGTTTGATAACAAGTGTTAAATATCGAAATTCAATTTTCATAAAACATACCCACCACAGGTCATAATACCTTCGTCGTAGAAATCAGCTGCAGACCTCTCGTTTTAATTTTGCCTTTAATCCCGTGTTTTTCACAGTCGTAAATTTCCGACATAGCCGAGCTTTTCATTAAAATAAATTCTCTTTAATACAGCCTAGTAGCACGTACCGGTTTTTTACATCTGTTACTATAGAAAATATCCGTTCCGCTTCGGCATTTGAATGTGGAAATGTTAAAACTGTTTCTACTAAAAATTGTAAATTTGAAAATACTTTTTGGCCATTACCGTCTTTGCAATCAAATATTTTTTCCACATTTCATCGATTTCTAAAGAGGCCAATTCTTTTTTCTGTAAATTGTTAAAATATGTTGGTAAAATTACCCATTCGACTGCTAATTTTGTTATATCTATTTCTTCTAATTTTAAGTGCGCAACAATATTATTTAAATCGGTAATTTTAAATCTACCTACATCAAAAAGAGCTATTTCGGGATCCAAAAAAGTTAATTGTTCAAAAAAATAATCTTTATAAGGCAGACGTTTTATCATTTCGCGGATTGCTGTTTTATAAAACTCTAAGCATTTAAATTTAATTTCCCGAGCGCATTCTAAAGATAACGTTGCTAAATGTTTTTATGTTGGGCCGGTGATTTTTTTTCGTCATTTAAAATGGAATTAAAAATCCCCCAAAAATCACACATCATCTGAGGACTACAAAGAATACTTTTCATGGTGTAACCGATTTTTTAGACCGTTTTTCTTTCGTTTGTAGCTATGTAAGCAAAAAATTTTGATTTTTTGGGATAGTCTTAGTTTTTCGCTGTTTTCAGGCCTTAGAATTTATTTGAGACGAATTTTATCGTATGCATCTTGTTGTGGATAAAATTTGCAACAAAAAAGGACCTTTGTATTTTTTTCGTACGATAAACGCTGATTTTTTTATTGACGCGCAAAGTTATCCAATATTGCGCACAGGTTGGATAACGTTTGTTTTACACCAAAATGATTATTTTTTATTAAAATTCACGTGATTTTTCGCATTATTATTGAACCATATTGCAAAAAAACCAAACAAAAAACTTATAAAACGATAAATTGTGCCGTGTTGTCTCTTGCCTTGGGACGCGGAGGACCGGCGTTCTCCCGTTTGTGATGGAGAAACTTTGATACTAGTTTCTTAAGATAAGATTTCTTCGCGCTCGCTGGTTCCGACGATTCTTTTTTCGTTTGAGGATCGTGCGGAGATTCTTTATCAAATTTATGTCGAATCCCGTATCTATCATAAAGTTTGCGCGTTCATCAAGAAGATTTTTACTCGGCAAAATAACAGAAGGCGGTTTTCCGATTTTATTGCAAGTTTTTACATTTGCGTTTCTTCTCGAGACGCTTCCGGATTTACCAAGCGCACTCGCGGGCGTTCGTTCAGCGCTGCGCCTGCTCACTGGGCCCGATCTCGGTTTCCCGAATTCTCTTGGGCTCTATCGCGTCGTACGTTTTCAGAAGCTCTGTTTTCCCTATTGAAATATTGGTTTCCTTGGTTTTACAGATTATTATTATATTGTCTCTTGGCATTAAAAATTGCATCATTAAAAATTTGCATTAAAAATTGCATCATTAAAAATTGATGACCGCGATTGCTTCATGCAACATTTCTTATGGTTTACAGAGAACATCATGTTGTTCTCTGAAGTTACAAAAAACCATAATCTCTTGTGTGTTTTATCTCTAAATGGCATGCATTCTAATGATTGTCTAAAAATACGGTATGTGGTATCCCAGAATCATTAGATATGTAAAATAATATCCGTCTAAATTTGAATCTTTTTACAGGGAACTTCATGTTTTGGATTATCCAGTAGAACATATAGTTTCTTCTCCTGATGCAAATACAGCTTACATAAAAGTAAGAGATCGAATATTTAAATACACAAGAAACGGAAAACTTGAACAAATATAACGTTAAGCGAACAGTGCGAGCAAATAGAAGTTATACGAATTGATTCAAAAGATATCCTTGCTCTGTCTCTGGAAAATAGTTTCTTGGTCGACGGAAAAGAAATTGCTAAGAATATTACAAGTTTTTACGTACATTCTGATTTTTTGCTTCTTACAACACTGCAATGTACATTGATTTGTGTCTTGTTGAACGAAGTTAATATAAAGCAGCTAAGTAAACGTGATTTAACTATATCCAGCCCTGGGATTTAAATATGAACGAGATTTTATTTGCGGGTAAATACGTACTTTTTATAATCTCTTTTATTTTGTATATAGCATATTTTTCTGACTTTAAATATATCGTTACAGGTATCTAAAGACGATTCGAAAAAGGTTCTCGTATAATAACGGCGATACCGTACGACTTAAAAATAATTTTACAGCTGCCTACAGCCAATGTATACAGCCAAAGGCATTATCGGTGCATATACTAAAATGTTACCTGACTAACTGTGATTATTTGACGGCACTTGCCATAATGACTAAACAACGTATAAACTTGAATTTATTATACGACCACGATCCACAATTATTTCTGGATAATGTGAAAAAGTTCCTAGAAGATCTTGTACAGCATAAGAAGTTAAATTGGTTGAATCTGTTTTTGTCAGAATTATAAAATGTCGATGTCACCCGTACAATGTACGCGTTTTGTTATGCAGATCGCCTTGTCAAATCTGACGCTAGAAGTAACAAAACTACAATTAATAAGGTAGACGAGATCTGTAAATTATTAAGAGATGCCATGGAGAAACATCAAGTTGCGGATAATTTAATACAACCAATATCATGATAAGCTTGGTGAAAAATCAACAAAGACAAGGATTGGAAAATGCACTTAGTAAAATAAAGCAAGTGAAAATGTTGGAGGATTCACAGAGATCAGAGTTACGTGATTCTACCGTATCCGCTCATGAAGCGTTGATATATATATATATATATCTATCTATATAAAATAGAATGTCTGTATGTATGTATGTATGTTCTTTATACACTCTTAAACTATTCGACCGAATTTTTACTTGCTTTATTTTACTAAGTGCAACCAAGGGGTTCTCCCCGGGGATACCCGCGACCGAGGTTATTCACGATCCGGATTCCCGGTTACCAGAGAGTCTGATCGATTCTGATTCTGATAGGGCGATCGAAATTATGGTATTCTACGCGTTTATTTAAAATATATTTTTCGAATATTTGCTCTATTTCCATGCACTCCATGCAGAATTGCTTGTTGCAAATTTCTTCACGAGTTATAATTTCGTGAAACGCGGTGCGCCGAACTGCACTAAAACGCAGATTTATTGCTGTTTCCGCGGACGTTTCTTCTTCTTCTTCTACTCTATTTCCTCTTTCATTGTACTATTAACTTTTTTATACTATTGAAATTTAACACTAATAAATTCTTATAATTTAAAGTGATTCCTTTTACTTTACACGTTTTTTTAGTGCGACCGTTCGGCGTACAAACAATATAGGCGTAAAACTTTGGCTTACCTGACACGAACGTCTCGATATAGCTACCGCGGCCGTAGCTCTTGAGTTCCTCCGTTATGTCACCGAGGAAGTTGCCGGTACGCGGTTTGTACTCATTCGGATCACCTGTACTTAAATATATACACGAGTCGGTATCGTAATATAAAACGTGCTTCTCTAACGATTCTAAATACTCGTAAAGTTTTAGACGCGCTTGTGCTGTCGTGTACGCCGCGATCACGACATCGTCAACGGGGAAGCCACGACGCGGCCGGTCGGGGTCACTAGAGGCACAAATCCTTCAACAGATATCGTAAAATCGTTACGTGCGTTGTAGAGTACCATACTCTCGAAGCCTTCACAGTCAATATCCAGCCACATCGGATCTTTTCTTTCGCTAACATCTTTCCACTAATCAAACAAATAGCAACCGTATACAGAGGGTATATGCATTTATGATCCATTTTTGTGTGGAATCCGTTGAGATTCTTCATTCCTTTTTTTCTTTTTTCTAGTTTGTCATCACTGAGTTTCAGTGACCCTCTTATTTTCTTAGATGGTGTTGGCACTGTGGATAACTTCTTTGGTTCAGATTTAGCCCCTGGAGGAGTCTGCGGTAATGAACTGTTAATAGGTCCAGACACCGTTTTGGTCTTTGGGGAAACTTCCTCCTTGCGTCCGCGTTGCTTTCTTTGGGGCTTCAGTTTTAACTGAAGATTGTTCTTGGTTCTCCAAGTCAGCGATTTTCTCGGTTTTCTGCATATTTTTGCTTTTGCGTCGAGCTCCGCTTTATGCTACCAAATAATTAATAAAAATTTGGGCCTTACTTACCCTATACAGGTCTTACAGGGCCTGTATATATACTACTTGTTTGGTGACGTCCCGGGGTAAGGGACTACGGAGTTCACGTGAATACGCGAGATTGTCACGTGAAACTATTCGGAAAATCGCGTGATTATCCGAGAGCGTCGCGTGCCGGTTTAGACTATGAATTGATCGCTCAATAAACGACTTTATCAAATTATATGCTAGTTATTTTCACGTTCTTTTAAATTCTTTCTAAAGTATTTTATACTTTTACTATAATACAATAGTAATATTACCTAACATTAACATTATCATTAACATGCGTTCTACTAAATCTATGGTTTTACAATAATATCAATATTATTATTAATATTATAGAATAATATTAATATTATCATCACATGCATCTAACAATAAGTTTACAATGATATTAAGATTACTATTACTACGGATAATACATTGTTTTCACGTGCATTTTAAACCCTAACTATAAATTTACAATAATATCAACATTGTTAACATATATGCGTTTGCGACAGTAACACGCGGCATCGAAAAATTTGCTGTTAGTTACATGTTGTTGAACTAATTGCTTCGCAGTTTTAAATGGTTTTTGCAACTCCTCTAATTTTTCATAATACTGCAATGCTTTCACAAGATGTATTGGGTATTTGGAGTATTTGGACTCTGTCCTGCTGCTGCTGCTGTTTTCCTTAAGCTTTTCCTTTTGCTCGTTTTCCTTAGGCTTTTCATCTTCTTTCATAATTCGATTATTGTTATTAAAAAATTCTTGACATCTGTACTTCAATAAATAATAAATTATCATAAATATTGCTATTATAATGAGAAATATTATCTTGTCGTTTGTTGTTTCCAGATTAGCTGCAACTGATACTACTGTATCGAACGACTGATTTCAAATGTAGAGCCAGTAGAGGACGAGGACGTAGGCTGCGGTCCACTTGACGCCACAAATGCCCCGGAGCGCTCCTCCTCTCCTTCTTTCTTCATTGAAAGAAAAGAGAAGAGGAACGCCTCGTAAATAAGGACCGCAGCCGTAAATAAGGACACGTTTTCGAGATTGTATGCAAAAATTTTAAGATTTTATATTTTCCGCCTAATATGGTTTAAATATGAGCAGTAATGAAAAGAAATAATTTTTCGGCCGCGTATTGACATTATATCTATAGTGATTAATAATTAAGAGATTCACGTTGTCGTCTCTTCAGATGATAACCATTATTTATCATTCATCTTGTAGTATACAATATTTTTACTTCGTGGTTTGATTTTTGTAATATTATACCATTGTGCAAATTCATATATAAAGACATTGAAATTCTTCCGGTCTCTGTGGCTAATGATGATATATACATATATAAAGCGGTAGCAATTTTATATTTTCTTTTGTATAAAGGATAACTAGTATATATTGTTTGTTATAACTATTTACTTTTGTCAAGAATCTGAGTTAACATTAGCTCACGTTAATTATTTGAAGTAGCATCTACGTTATTTTTTGTTTCGTTTATTGGAATTTTTGAACTCAATAATTCGTGTTTGTTATCCAAAACAGATTCACTATCATTTTCTGTCTTTTCTATTTCAAATTTCAGATTATTCAATTTCTCGAAACAATCCATTTTGAGTATCTAACAGTATGTATTTATAAAAAAGATTGTTACGTTTCAACTTAAAGCATTGTGTACTTTTGTACGATCTACCAATTCCTCCCAAATAATTTTTGATTTGTCAGAACACCTCTAACACATAACAAATACATTTCATGATTTTTATTAATTGGATCAGTATTGGAACATATTTTGTTCCATGTCTCTTGTAAAGATAATGGTAAATAAAACGTTCTACCTTTTACTTTCGGCACCATTTGTCTTTGAGGCAATTTTTTATTAATAACTCCTTATTTTAACAACAGTTTGAAAAGCTTTAGTTCTTTGTATAAAAATGTTTTCAAACGTGTTAAGAGATGATATTATTTTAGGTATATCATGTACAAATAGATTATTTAGCAGGCATCCGTTACGAATTTTCGTTCACAGTAATGACATATGTATTGTGGGTTAATATTATATCTTTTTAAATGCGCCATTAAATCTCCAAATTGAAATATCTAGTTGTGCTTTAAGCTTATTAATTTCAGAAACACTTTTTTTATAACAAAGTCTCTCACATGATGCACAAATATTTCGAGGTGTGTTTATAAGGAGGAGCGTTTAATAAGAGCCTTAAATGCGTTGCTATACCGAGAAATGATATTCTCATCACTGAAAATTATACAAGTCTGCTGATGTTTGTACATATTTGTGATACATTTTATGTAATATTGGTTTCATACATGTATCCTTTGATAGAAAAAAATGCACTTTTTACCATGGTATTTTAAATAGCGCACATGTAGTGTGTTGAAGAATGTATTGTAATCGTGGTAATTAGATTGGACACAGTCAACGGAGGGTAGACAGACACACGAACAAGACATGACCGATCGATATGGTTTTATAATCTTTATTTCGTATTGACCGAAGACAGAAGTTTACTGAGCGCTCGCTATTGTCAGACAGACTGTAACGTTACATATTACATCCATCGGTATGACCTCACACACATACACCGATTTACTTGTGTTAGTACGTCAACAGACTAAACTTTTACCTTATTTGGGTATATTTATAATTCTAATGACGTAATTGGTTCTAACACGCGTGTACAAAACAAATGTATGTGAGGTACCGAGGGAAAGCCGTATGGGAGAAGTGTCGTAGAAGCACACGAGAATATTCTCACATCGAAATATTTTGAATAATAGAATATTCATTTACATTGTTAATATTACTTGTGAGTTTATCGATGCGAGAATCAATAATAGCATTCCGCAACATAGTGTACTTACCTAAGTCACACGTAGCAGTCCCCAATTGCTACGTGTAGAAGAAAACCAAGAAGTCTTTCTTTTGAAAGACGAAATTTCAAATGTGGTCAGCTGGACTCGAACCCGAGTTCTCGCGATCACGAATCTAGCACTTATGCCACTAGACCGCACTGCCTCTTGTGTCCAAACCCCAGGGTTTGGGTAAGAAAAACTGGGAAGCGAAGGAAAGGCTAATCAGAGGGTGGAATGTGGAAGGACGCAACCAGATACTTACTTTGTCACTCTCGCAAGTATATGCACTTAAGGGTGTGCCGCGAATCGAACACACTTTTCAGTGGCTCCGGATGGTTTAACATCCCATAGGGACGCTAGGACGCCTTCCGTGAGTGGGGCGATCGTCAGTCTTGTTTTAGATTCAAGGAATTTAATCCTTTTAACCTAGAACCCCCTCGGACCTTGTGCGATTTCGAGAGCGGGATGAATAGTGGATGGGTCTTAGTTTATAATAGTTAATGTAAATGAAGATTGGGGAAATTTATATACAGGGTGTCCGAAAAATCGCCTACTCCACTTCGGGAGGTGATTCGGGACCCAAAAACAAGCAAAAAAGTTCATACAAACATAGGTCCGGAAATGAGCCGTTTCCGAGTTATAGCCACTTTTATGTTCAAAAATCGTAATTTAGAATCCGCTTGGCATCACTCTTTCTTAATTATTTCTTAAATTAAAAATTTTTATTTTTAAATATTTTTAATTTTTTTAATTTTAATTTTTTTATTTTTTTTTTCAATTTTTTAATATTTGTAAATACGATTACATTATTTTTAAAAGAAATCAGTTGTTTTCACGGCTACTTGAAATCAGTTGTTTTCACGCCTATTCAAAATCAGTAAGTAAATCACGGCTTTTCAATAAGTTTCAAATTATTATTTAACAACACCTTACTTTTAGGTTGTATCTAATCTTTCCGTATTCATCAATGGATCGTTTAAGTTTTAATGAATTAGCTGATATGCATCTTATGTATGGTCTTGCTCAAAGTAATGCTGCCGAGGCAAGAAGATTATACATCCAGTCTTTTCCAAATCGAGATGTACCGGGAATAGCGTCTTTTCGAAATGTAGACAGAAACTTGAGGGAATTTGGTAATTGTAATTAAAAAAAATTGAAAATAAAAATTTACGATTTTTGAACATAAAAGTGGCTATAACTCGGAAACGGCTTATTTCCGGACCTATGTTTGTATGAACTTTTTTGCTTGTTTTTGGGTCCCGAATCACCTCCCGAAGTGGAGTAGGCGATTTTTCGGACACCCTGTTGAATGTAATAAAAATATTTATTAAAAATATATAGGATAACTTAACTATCAACCTTACAAATAAATGAGCATTGGGCAAATTAAACAAAATTGAATGGATCGTGACATAAAGTTGCTCCAGATTTCTTGCAATTATTTGCTGTCTAATTGTTTGAGGATCTTATGCGCGATGAACTGTGGCGAATATTTTTCATAAAGCATTAAATATTCACCATGTCGCGTTAAATATCGCGATATCCACCATTATTCTCGTGATAGCGACGAGTCTCCGAATCGTAACGTGTAGATATATTTTCATATACATAACAATGATGTGCAAGTCAAAGGTGCATATAATGGTGTAATATAATTATTGATCATTGAGGAAAAGCAAAGTACCAACAAATAGCAGAAAACGGTTCTTCAAACTTCTGCATAACGCATAATGCGTAAGCATAAAAAAATTGATTGGTCTCTTTTCTTATGCACATGTGTATTGACCAATCAATTTTCTTATGCTTACGCATTATGCGTTATGCAGAAGTGTGTGCTCCCCGCTTAACTCATACATATAAAAATAGAGAGACTTTAACCACTCATCTGGTCAGTATCAATATATCTTTATTTCTTACTCTAATTCAGAAATACGTGTTTTCAACGAGGTTATTTGTTCATCACACATTCTTGAACGATGTTCGTTTTGTTCTATTTCCATCAGCAACTCATTGTTTTGATTCATCATCTTAGAGAAAAGCGCCCTCAGATCTTCGAATTTAATGGAATCAAATGTTGTCAGTTTTTTTGGAACTAGCTCCCTAATGTCTGACACGGTGGCTCTCTCTGAGCATTGTGGACAGTAATTATTACCGTTGTTGGAGTTGTATAGATGGTCCACGATACAACAATACCCAAATAAATATACATTTATCCACGAAGTTGTTACTATCAGAATATTTTAATGAGAAACGTATATACATATATGTAAATTAAAATATTATGCGATTGAAATTTTTAATTCTAAGATATTGTCACTTTCTGTCTGTTGTTCGTCCGTTTTTTGGTCAATGCATTTAAGCAATTTATCAGGGATTTGGACAAGTTGTGTGAAAGTTATTATTATTATATTATTATTATTTAGGACCGAAAAGATATCTGAGTTTATAAGTTTTGTAATAAAGATCACTTTTATCTATCTAATTGTAATATTAGAATAATCAATGTCGAAATCGACAGGAATAGGTTTAAATGAAGGTGCGTTTTCTAATTGTTGCAATTCCTGGAGGAGGGGGAGCGGATCTCGATTAGAAGTAACAGCTTGTTTGATCTGGAACCTAATTCGTTTGATTTGAACTCGTCTACCTCTTTTTTTCGTCATTCAGCCCGCGTTCTCGAAAATTAATTTTAAGCTCGCCACTCTTCGTCAGCGTAAAGGCCAAATTCACTTTCGGGAATTAATATTATAACGATTGTTTGCGATTTCTAAGAATTAACCCCGTAATCGCCACGCCTTTCGGATTAGCTAGTCTTATCGTTGTTATTATGTTTATTGGGGGGAAGGTATTCGATGAACTGAACTCTTCAAAGGCTTGGACTGCTACGTTCGTTTCTTGTTTAGTCCACGGCGGATAACGTCGGTTATCAAACGGTGAAGCTGAAAAAAGGATACATGAGTGAACTAATCGGTTAAACAAAAAAAAATATACAGAATAATGAATTTTCTGGAAAAAAATATATATATATATATATATATATATTTAAATGAAAAGAAAATTATTAAGAATGTATCTTGTAAATTGTCCTTCAGACAAGCTAATTCAGCGTTATTCTGTTTCAACCACACCCAGTTCGCCACACTCTTCGCCAGCGCCCAGGACAGATCGCCACGCTCTTTGTCAGCGAAAACTGCGAGTTGAATCTCAGAAGTGATTGATTAAGAATTTTAATACGAGGTCAGATCTCAGATTTCAAGCTTATTCTCTTTTTCAAACTTATCTTACCTTTATTGTTAAGATCTTAGTACAAACTGAGTTGTGCGTGAAGCGCGGTCTTAAAGTATAAGAGTACAGGGATTAAGTCCCAGAATCGAGCGCGAATGCTCGGACTTGAATGTACAGTCGAATGTCGAAAGTGACTGTCTGGAATTGAATAAGAGTTCAAAAAATGATTTAAGTCGAGTAACAGAGTCTAAGTCTAAAACTAAGGAACTAACTAAGCCGAAGCCAAAAACGATGTGATGTTTCGCGGCGTTTTCCGCCCTTTTTATACCCGAAATGGCCAGAACTCCCCGCACGAGATTCTCACCACTTCCTACGCGTCTTAAGGGGGAGGTTTTCTAGAAGCGTAGTTTTGGCCCCCGTCTGGCCCCCAGCCTTTCAACGGCCGTCCGATAACCGTAGGATAAATTAAACATTTACAATGACCTGAGCGTTCGCTCGGATTTCCGAGCTAACGTGCGTCGTCTAAGCGTTCAAAATTTTCAACGTGTCGTCCGAAATTTTAGTATAACATTTCCGTACGTAGCAATATGTACATATACATATAATATCCTGCTGCTTCTTGTACATGATTTATTAGACAATATTTTATTTTTAATGCTTGCAATGAACATGGCAGTGTGCAAACATGCTTTGACATTGCAGCTGCAGACGGATTTCCCAAAAAGTCCAAAAGATAAATGGATGAATGTTGATGTTTTTATAACATTTCACAGGATTCTAATAGCCGAGACAATAATAATAAACTCTCGCTTAAAAGAATCTCATGCTTTGTTTATGTATGTCGCAATTACACGCCGAGGCGTCGCAGTTTTCGAATCGACGAAGATCCGCTTTGCGCGCCCGATGTAGATCGAGATTCCGCCTTGCATATCTTGCTCCGAATTATATTTCAAAGTGTGATCGACGCATTTTCATCGGATGACGTTTCTTCATTTCACGATTATCGTATCGCGTCGTTTGTCGCTGAAGATATTTTTGAATATTTCAGACACAAACCTTTCATAATTTTATACACAATTATACAGACATTATATTCTATTCTTTCTTTAATTGACATGAAATGCAACGCTTCCAATATATCAACAATTTTTACTCTTCTATTACACCTGAGAATAATTCTTGATATACCTTGATTCTGTAATTTTTGCAAATGTTGCACATTCGTTTTACTAACGCCCACCAAAATTGATTCACAATAATCAAACAACGGAGCAATTATTGCTTTATATACCATACATCTCATATACGCTGATATATCCATACTAATTCTTCGCATAACGCCTAACCTCGCTCCTATTTTTCTACTAATATAATCCACATGCTTCGAGAAATTTAAATTTTTATCAAATATTATTCTTAAATATTTAATTTCTGTCACTACTTCTAGCTCCTTACCTCTTAGATAAACTTTTAAATTTTTCTTCTCTTACCAACATAACTTTGGTTTTCTCCACATTTGCACATAACTTATTTAACTTTACCCATTCATCAATTTTTTCCATTTGTTTATTTAACTTATCATTAATTTCCTCAATTGAATACCCTGTTGTGTATATTATTGCATCATCCGCAAACAGTCTTATTACACAATTATCACCAACAATCTTTACAATATCATTAATATATATTAGAAACAATAACGGTCCCAAAACCGACCCCTGCGGAACCCCTAAATCTACGTTAATAGAAGCCGATAATTTTCCATTAAACTTAACTCTCTGACTTCTATTTTCCAAATAACTTTTAAACCACTTCAGCACTACTCCATTTATCCCATACTTTTTTAATTTCTTAATCAAAACTTTCCTATCAACTACTTCAAAAGCTCTTTTCAAATCTAAAAACGCTACATGTTCGAGATTCCGTTAACGCTGCGCCGTCAGATCAGATGGCAGTATCGATCGGGAACGACGCTAGATCACCGCGGCAGCTTGCGCCGCGCACGGGCGCGCTCATCGCCAACGTCTTCCTCGCGATATTCAGAGTCGTACAAATGGCCGCGCAGTGATCAGACGCACGACGTGTGCTCTGTGCATTTTTGATTGTGACTACACATCGAAGTGCCCACCGCAGTGATTACAGCTGCCGAGATACTGCATTAACATGTAAAGCGACCGCTCATCCAGCTCTACTCGGGTACATCAACACGACGACTCAGACTCACATGTGCGCGAGTGCCGACCGCCACGTGTCTCACCGGCTCACGGGCGATTCATCGAAGAGGACGGCAATTAATATAATTGCCTCTCATTTACACGGACTATATAGACATTTCATTTTGTTCACCGCTCATCACTCTCAGGTCAGATTGTATCAATTTTGACGCATTAAAGACGGCTCAGACTGTGGTCTGAGTTACACAAAAATAAAGTGAATATTTAGTTAACACCTTCCACGCGCGTCCTTCTCATCCCGCTCCCATCGCCGGGATTAATCAGCGATTTCGCGAACATTTGTACGAATCTGAATACATTATTAAGTCTGTAGACTTCAATTCTTCGAAGTCATTGTCAATAAAGTGAAATTTGATTAAATGGAAGAAATGTCCATCGTTACCATGTTCGGTAAATATTTTCTCTACATAAGGAATATGGTACACGCTCTCCTCTTTGGTTGAAAAGTTTATAAATTGATCATTAAAAGAATTACAAACGTTGCATTTTTTTCTGTGTGATATAGCTCTGAAAACTATCTTATGTCGATCAGTAACTACACCTATTATTTTTCCTTCTATATTTCTTTTCCATTCTGACAGAACCCATTGTAATGCAGTTTCACACGAATGTTTTATTCTAAAACCCGATTGACATTCTGTAAACAACTCATTTTTTTCAAAATATTCTATCGATTGTCTCTGTACTATTATCTCCAAGACTTTCTCATATACCGGCAATTTATTTTATAGGTCTAAATTCTTCAATTTTGTAACGGCCTGACTTTATCGAACGCGGACTGGTTTACGGGATCGGGAGTTCGATGAAAGGCCCAGAGACAGTAATCAATTTGCCATGTGACAGTAACATGCACTTTATTCAACTCGGGATTCGGTATTACACACAAACTGGACGCGGTAGATTACAGTGGTCGATAGTGCCGGTGCACGCGACGCGGTATACGAAATATCGGAACTCGAGTCTTCGCCTCGAGATGCGGTATGCAGAGGAGAGAATAACGCAGCGCGGTATTTTACAGAACGGAGTTCGTCGCGGTATACAGGTATAAGACGATAACGGAACGCGGTATATTACATACGGAACGCGGCTACAGATATCAGATATGCTATATGAACCGAATTAATACAGAAAATAAACGGAACGCGGTTACAGATATTCTCTATGAATCATCGGCAGTGCCGGTGTGCCGAAATGCTGAAACTCGGTATATGATAGCTGAACGGAATTAATACAACGAAGCGCGGTATATTGCATCGGAGGATGGCGGAATCCCGGGGTCACGGTCGTGAGAACTCTCGCTGCGAGGCCGAGCACGCTCGACCCCACGGTGCCGTGGCCGTCGGGGTAAGTGTCAGGGAGCTCGGGAACACTCTGAGAACCCTCAGTCGAGAACCAGAACTCTGGACCTCGTTGTACGTGTTGCCCTAGGATTCGGAGGGTAGCTTCGTCAGGAATAGCGGAGAGCCGTGGTAAAGACGAAGTGTCTCTTCGTCGAGCGCGCCGGCTTTTTATACCGCTCGGCGCGGTGAGCTTGGCAGGAGGTAGGCCGATCGTCAGGCGACGCACAGTGGGGCCAATTCGTCAAAACGTGGCCAAAAGTAAGAAAATTGAAACCGTAAATAAAACATGTTATGTACATACAATTAATAGAAAACATATCCATATGTACGTTTCTGATACATATTTGTCATTTTTACTGTTGCTGTCATTGTTATTATTTATCAAAGCTTAACCTTTAAGCGAACCGTTTATACCTTTATGTAAGATACGTTGTCACTTCGTTTTATAATATATCTCACAATTGAAAGTTTCCCAGATCATTCCAGCATGAAAACGATGTCTCCAGGTATTTTAATTATATATTTATATAAATAGTTGTTTTATTTGTTATTTTTATAACAAGTAGTACATTATTTTAGTTTGATATAAACTTCTTACTAGAATATCAGTCGCGACGGCGCGGTGGTGGGAGCGGCGCGATCCCGCGTGCTCGCTTCGGCGGGGATCGGCTCGCTTCGGCGCTCGTCGGCGTCGTGCGGGAAGGCACCGGTGCGGCGGATTTCCCGCGCACACGGTGCGTTTCAAATGATTAAAAAAAAGTGTGGGCGCACCGCGCCCTGTCCTCGCCCGACGGAGGATCGGTCGGGCGGCCCCCGGCGGGTGGTAGCCGGGGACGATGCCTTGACGTAAGGGGCGCATCGTTACAACTTCCACAAGTAAATTTTAATCTAAGAGCTTTTTTAATCATTTCGTCCGACTATTTGTTCGAGTGCGATAGTAATTGGGGATTTAGCATCCAGCAAAATCCCTTTCCAGCCTTGTTACGATTTCCTCTCGTAAAAGAAGATTTATTTGTAGATAAAGTGTTACGAATTGTATTTTTCCAGCCGTTTCCTGACGTTATATAATGTCTATAGTATTTACATTTCATGAAATATGAATATATTTCTTGTAACGACTATTAAGAGCTTTAATTTGATACTTATTAAAAATTTGTTTTGAGATTTCTTTGCTATTGTATTATACTTTTGATTATTTTTTATTTAATTCTGTTGGAATTAATCATTTTACGCAGTGTTTTGTGAACAGAAGAAGGTTTATTTTAACTTAACGAAAACGAACGTGGTTGTCGATCATGTGATCGGAGCGTCTTCCTCTTTACAAAAGGAATCTAAATTCTAATTACGAGCTTTCGCTTTAAGGAAACACAAAAGAAAAGAAAAGAAAAAGAATATTAACTGCTCAGATTAGATGCGCCGATATCAATCTATTCTACTATCTCTTGTATCCGCAATTTTACGCTGGTGAGCTCACTTCGGACTCCTATTCTATTAGAATATTGTCTACGGTCACTTATGAGAGAGAGCTCACGCTAGCAATATATGAAATGTGATTGCCGCGTTTTCATGAGTTTTGAACTCGTCGATCCACGTCGACGTTAAGGAAAAGTATTTAAACTGTTACACTCTCCCCTTTCGAACCTTAACGTCATAAGTAATCAAAACCCCCTAGAATTTGTCGAGGGAAGACTAATTCAGAGTCGACTCAGATGGTCGTTTTAAACTCTCAATTCGTCGAATTTTGTAGTTTTACAATAGGTGGACTTTAGTGAGATATAATATGGAAGAGATGGTAGGGTCCAGTGTTAGATGAGGCCAAATCTATTATAGAAAATTTACTTTATTCTTAAACTACGTCGCGGTATTTTGAGGTCAGTAACATAGTATTTCCCGATGTCTTTACCGGATTTGTAAGCTCTACGACTATTGGTTCCACTATTCTCCTTACAATTACTGACCTCGAATAGCGATGTGCTAATTTGGAGGAATAATCTTCAGTTTTATTACTTAATTTTTTATTTGGGTAATAAACTTCCGTCCCCACACTTATATCGACCGATTGTCTTATCAGAGTTAGTTACAGAGCCTTAAAAACGCAGAAATCATGGGTTTTATTGTCCTGTTTACTCGAAGGCTATCTAGAGGAGGGGAGATAGGAAGACGTAACTAGATCATATCTCGGGTGTACGCTGGAAAAGGCGCGTGCCTCGAGACGAATGCACGTTTCGGAAAACTCCAGTCGTGGGTCAACATCCAGAAGGGACGCTATTATGCCTACTGTGAGTTTCGTGCACTCGTGGTCCTATTTTTGGTCAAGGAAATTAACCCATATAACCAGGGATCGGACCGTGTGCGATTTCAGAGAGAGCAAGGGAGCTGAGGACGAGGTCTTATTCTAAGAAATGAATGGTATTTCTTTACAATTCATATACATTTATTAATGACGAAGGAATTTAAACATTTATTATAAAAAAAAAAAGATTTAATAGAATTAAGCAGAGTATGATTACAACAGAAAAGTAGGTAAATTATTACATATACATGTGTATGTGTGTGAGGTGTATGTGTGTGGGAAAAACGCGGGTGTACCATTGACTTAAAAATTATTTAGCAAGACTCATGAATTTCTTAGAAACAGGGTAAATGAATTTATTTCGGATATTCACAACAAGATTGATGTACGTTTGTCTCAAATCAAGAATCAGAAAAACACTTTTGTTTCCGTGTTTGGAATCAGTTCAGCCGGCTGAAAAATGAGAGACTACAATGCTTGATTAAAAGTAAAACAAATGCGTTATAGATTTTTGAAAAAATTGTTGTCAGACATTTTTATATATTTCTTATGTTACTCCAGTATTTATTTAGATTTATATATTGCTCATCCATTGTCCATTATATATGAGTTTTATAGTTATTTCTGTGATTATATTAAGATATTAAAATATTAATATAAGAGTCTCTGTCTCTCTCTTTCTCTCTCACTAGTTATTTTAATACAATGTCGAACCTCACCGATGACCTTGACCTTGACATATGTTGTCAAGGTCACCCTCCTGAGTGACCTTTAGAAATAGTATATGTATGAACGAAAGAAAATTATTTAAAGCAGTGAATTGTTGATATATTGAAAGAAAAGTTATTTAAAGTAGAGAATAGAGAAATACGCAAAAGTAATAAACTGCATGTAAAAACATATATATTTTATCTTTTATTACAGAGAACATGGATAATGTTTTGCCATTATGTTAAAAAATGCTTCTATTCGTTCTTGAAATGTAAATTTTCGTTAAAAAAAAAATTTTGCTAAATAACCAGCATAATGTTTTTTGCGAGTACCATATCGTGAAACGTAGCACGAGTGTCTCTCCAAGCTCTTTCAATGTTCTGAGTATGAGCTTTGGTATCTGGATCAACGAAATTGTACGAATGATTAACAGTTAAGTGTTTATATCCTTTATTTTATAGACAATTGTATGCTTTCCAGCAATCAGATATAATTGTTGTACCAGGTGTGATCCATTTTTGAATAACTGTTAACAATCTACTTGCAGAGCGATCTGGTACACACTCAATAAAGAATTTTTTTGTTTCTCGTTCAAAGCCGCCAAATATCCACTGTCCTGTAATTAGTCGACCTTTTTCAAATTTTCTTTTTCCTATTTTTGCCTCATCTATTTCTACAATAATGCCTTCTCCACCTAACATTTTAGTATTATCTTCTAGCCAATCAAGACAAAGCTGAAAAAAATTTAAATACAAAAACAAAAAAATAATAAAATATCGTATAAAAATATATAAAAATATAATGAAAAATACCTTGCGACAAAAATTGGACCAATCGACAACAGTCTGATGAGTAATATTTAGTTCATCCATGAGAAATATATGTCGAGACGGACGTATCATTTAAAAAAATGCTATAAATTTGCATGAATCTTGTATACTTAATATGTGAGTGCGAAAACCATGTCTTATGAAACGGACTTATTGTAAAATGGCACAGCACTTTCTGTCGTTTTTTCTTTTTACGTTGTTTATATGTTACACTATTACACATAAAAAGCATACGCTCACGATTTAAATTTATGTTTGCTTCACATCGTGGACATTTAATTTCTGTATGAATAACTTTTCGCTCTCCTAAAAAATCTATCAATTTATTCTTATTTTCAATGAGGCTCAAAAATTCGTGTAGTCGCATATTGAAAGCTTCTAACGAACTGCGAAGAATCGGTGAATCTTTGTTGACAAAATATTCCTACTCATGTCATGTAGTTACCTTTCAACCAATGTAAATAAAAACTTGGAATGTCATAAATAGAGTACTACCTTATACATAAACACGAATTCCTTGATTCTGTATAGTGTGAACCTCGCTTTAACTTGGAAAGCACATACAAGGTACATACTCTCTATTCTCTACTTTAAATAACTTTCCTTTCAATATATCAACAATTCACTGCTTTAAATAATTTTTCTTTGTTCATACATATACTATTTCTACATAAATATCAATTATTTATTTCTATTAGTACTCAAAATAACTGCTATATTTTCCAAACTTTTTTTGTTAATGACTTTTTAACGAATAACGACCGCCGGCTAAAACCTTCTGAAGGTCACTCAGGAGGGTGACCTTGAAAACATATATCAAGGTCATCGGTGAGATTTGACCTTTTATAGATATTTACCGAGTTTAAATTAAACTTGACATCCTGCTCGGATTATTACAGAATCGTTATTAATGAAAAATTTACATGGAAAAGAAAGAAAAAAGAAATTAAATAGTATAATGTATGTACATATCGAGGAACGATTGCGCTTAAAGAGTTACATTAGTTTAATGGTTTTCTTTATCTAATGTAAAGAAATCGATTCGTACACGATTTCCACGACTTTATTTATCCGAGCGATTGCCTCGAGTTGCCGGGCTCTCCCGGCGTCCCCACCTCGGGATAGTTGTTCCCACCATCGGTGTTATTCACATTTCGGTACTTTTCCACGCCAGATGTTGAACGCTTTTTCTTTTCTTATGACAGTTTTTCTATGTTTTCGCGTTCGGTGTCGCCCGCGATTTTCAATCCGAGCTTCATAATTACTCGCACGCATACGCATGGGGCCCCTTGGACCTCGCTCCCCCGGTTCCCGAGTCCGAGGTTTGTGCGACCGAGTGGTCCTGTTGACCTTTCGGATCTTTCCCGGCGCCTCCCCTAGTGACCCTCCGTCCGCTACTTCCCTCCGGAGTATCGAGGTTACCGACTTCCGAGGGTTATTGTTTTGACCTTGCTATCTCCGCGGCCGGTAGTATTATCGCGTCGCGGGTCGGGTGGTTGACGTCCGGGTCCCCCCTGAGGCGGATTCCGCGGCTCGGCCACCGGCTGTGACCGCCGTACCCCTATGCGCGGGGGTCATTGTTTTGACCCCGCTATCTCCGCGCCCGGTGGTATTAGCGCGTCGCGGGTCGGGTGGTTGGCGTCAGGGTCTCCCCTGAGGCGGATTCCGCGGCTCGGCCCCCGGCTGTGACCGCCGTACCCCTATGCGCGGGGGTCATTGTTTTGACCCCGCAATCTCCGCGCCCGGTGGTATTAGCGCGTCGCGGGTCGGGTGGTTGGCGTCAGGGTCTCCCCTGAGGCGGATTCCGGGGTTCGGCCCCCGGCTATGACCGCTGTGCCCTCGTTTGCGGGGGTCATTGTTTTGATTGGGTCTCCTCCGCTCGGGTCTCCTGCCGAAGCCCGCTCGTTGTCTCGTTCGGTCCTTCCTCTGCGGCTCGCCTGCCGGGGTCAATCAGGCCCCGGTTCCCCTATTCGTCGCGTCGCTATATTCTAAGATGAACGCTAGCCATATGGGCTCTTCGGACTCGCTTATCCGGTATTTAGCCTAAAGAAATATCGATGTCCGCTGCTCCCTTGGTTGCTGCTGCCTCTCGGGTGTCCTCGGCTCCACGGCTAGGCGAACGGTTGCATTCTCCCCGTCAATTTCGCACTTGAGTATCGGCTCGTGCGGAATTTTGGAACACGTCGTGCATCCGTTCGCACCTCGCGACGCTCTCGCTCTGCGGAACTCAGTTCGCTCGAAAAGAAATTTCGCTTGCGTGTTACTGTATCGCGAGCGCGGGTTATTGCTGCCTTCGTTTTTGCTTATAACGCAAACTTTTACTTAATCGATTGCCCGCTCCTAAATTCTAAACTCAAAATTGTTATAGCCTTCTTGGCCCGCGTAATTATTTTACTAGCCTTTTTGGCTTACTCACGGTATAAACGTAACTCGAACTTAAAATTCTCTGCCTCTATCGGCTTCTAACGTATAAACAAAAGAAACTAAATCTTTCGCCTAGTCGGCTTATAACATTTAAACAAAAGGAAAACGGGAACTAAACTTTTCGCCTAAGTGGCTTGTAACGTAAAATAAAATATACTGGTGAAATGACGGCCTCGTCGGCTCACAACAAAAAAAAACTTAAACTATTTTTCGTCTCCGCGAGATAGAATGATGCAATAGCGCTAATAGCGCACTCCCCGAACGCAGCCTATATGTATTACATGTACGCCATAATAAAGGACTTTTTAATTAGACTTAATTTTATTTAGCTGTTGATTGTTTTTATTATTATAGGCATTTTATGTAACACGTGTATGGAAAGTGACCCATTACGCACGCGACGCGTGCGTGATAGGCCACTTTCCACGCACTTGCAACATAAAATAGGGTATGCAAGTCGTGCGTGAAGATGAAAATTCCCGGGTGCGGTACTCGCCTTCGTCTCGTACGTCAACTCCACACCCGTGAATTTTCATCTTCCAGCACTTGTTGCACAAATAACTATTATAACCCTTGGTATTTTAATAAGTTGTTGTATGTGTACTTACTCAGATTGATTCTGAATATCTTTGCATTTCTGTGCCTTATTTTTATGATCATCTAATGTGGTTTCTTTTATAAAATAACAAAATTTTTTATTACAATGTTTACATTGTGCTTTACTGTTTTCTAACTCCGTAAAATTAGTCCTTAGTCTGTCAGGTAGTTGGCGATTAAAAGTTATATTATGTTTTCCCTTTAAGTGCGATCTTATACTTTGTCGGAAATCGATCCGACGAACAAAAGTCGTTCGTCCCGACTGGGGTTTCTTCAAAAGTTCCATCGATTCCGTTTGCTGAAATACTTTATCACAATCCTCATTCTTGCAAATTGCCCGTAATGGTTCCACGATTTTATTGAAATAATGCCATTCATCGCCATTGTCATATGGACGTTCTCTGTAATTCCATTGTAACCGTTCTGTATTATAAAGATGATACTAAATGTTAAATAGAAATCGCCTCAACAAGCACTTGCAAAAATTATATCAAGGGTTGAAGAGAAAAGTGTGGTTCATTTGTTACAATGTATGTAAACATTGATTTGAATTTGTCCAACTAATAGCAAATTCGATTGGATGCACTCAGTGCACACTGGTGCATATTAAAGCATTGTACAGTTGTATGTACATTGATTTAACCTCTAATCTTTAAATTATAATTCAAATATCTCAACTGATAAAATCTTCAATACATATTTTATCTAAATAGGTATGCACATTACTAAATTGTTAAACAAAATTATTATTTTTGTGGTTTTATAATTAAAAACTAGAAAAGTTAGAGTAGTTATTTGAAATATTGCAGTTATAAAATATTCTTGTACAAAAAATCAATATTTAATTAGTACACACACAGAAAAGTACATACTACCTGCAAGTAAATATTACTTTTTGTTCTAAATATTTAATAAGCTTAATATTGTTGAAAAAAGAATAGATTGTTGTTTTGAACACAAAATGATGAGCTTTTCTAAGATTTATGCGTGCCAAGTGTATCTTAAAACTATTTATAACAAAATATTCTTTGTTGAAGAAAACTATTACTTAAAAATAAAATAAAATAAGTAATTGCTTTCCTTGGCTGCAGAATACTTTTCTGTATGCAGATATTACATTATATGATAAGCAAAACGAATAATTACTCATGAATTGCGGCTGCTGCTTCACTTGTTTCCTCACATGAACGAAGAGGCAAATTTATTAGATCCTGATCTTGACGTTCAGCAATGGGATCCATAACGTAATTCGTTGCGGTTGAAGTGCCAGGTCTGCATTAAAATGTGATATAAATATAAATAAAAAAAAAAATTATTTTTAGATATTAGAATTGTGCGCATTATTTTATGCTATTATGTACTAATTATAGATTGTGATCCGTAATGGAATAAAGATTTGTGTGAGAAAGAGAGTTAGAGGAAGAGAGAGAAAGTGATGGGAAGAAAATATTTTATATCTCTAAGAAAATAGTTTATAAAAGAGGCTGCCTTGATTTGAGTATGTGTTTTGGAAATAAGTTGGATACAGTCACGATTCAGGACGGTCGAAAACGACGGAATGTTTTTACGAAAGATTGTAGAATAAGTTAGTTTGTTGTTACCACGGTTGTTACATATGCAATAATAATCTCAAGAGTAAGAAACAGAGCATCAATGTGACTGTATGCCGCGGTCGTTTACAAAGATCAACGGTGTATATATTCAAATATTACATAGAAACTTTTATTACTTTTAATCATTTATAATATTTATATAATAAGTAAGTGACAGATGTGAGTTGTCGTATATAGATTTTAGTAAACAAGCTTATTTAATTTGAATACCGATAAGAACTAAACATTTTATATATTTGAATCGAATTTTTACAGTAGGCACTGATGTCAAACATAAATACCTAATCTAAATTTTTGAATTGTATATGTCAGTGATAGATGAGAAAATGTGATTTTAATCGATTACATTTTTTTCCTTTAAATTATATGCAAAATAATTGTAAAATTATATTTATTACGATTGGAAAGGCACATTTATGAGAGAATTTGTAAATTGTAAACAATTAATTAACTATGTAAATAATTATAAGTGCTTTGATGAAAGCCTTTTTCGCTCAATTTTCTTTGGCTGTTGAATGTTTTATTATTTTTTAATCCCATAGTATTTTATTAAATTCTTAAGTGTGTATACTTACTCGTGTTGATTCATGGTTAGTCTGGAAACTGTAAATTATGTATTCTATTTAAATGATATTGTAAATGCCTTCCGTCCAACTTGCCTATCTGTTCCGCCGTGTGTAGGGCGGGGTCCTCCTCTTCTTACTCCGGGTCCCCTCTCACCGGCTGAAAGTCTGAGTACTCTGATCGAGTACTCACGCTCCGGAACGTCGCGTTAGAGTCTTCCGGGTAAATCGGTGGGATGTCCGGGTTGACCGTCACCTCCTCCGGGGTTCCGGCCGGTCCGGGCATCTCTGCTACCGTCTCGGGCCTCTCGCCCCTCTCCGTCGGGCCCTCGTTTGGCGTCGTTTGCGACGCCTCGATTCTAACGAGCACCACTCGGGGACTTCCCCGCCGGTCTCCTCCCTGTCGGGCGACTGGGGTGGTGGCCCCCCTTTCCCGCTCCGTGTCGCGCTGGCTCTCTCGTCGGGATCGTGGTCCTCCGCCTGTGCGCTTCCGCAGGGATTCTTGGCGGCGCTCGGCCTTCCGTTTGCGCTGTTCCGCGCATTCCCACGTCACCATCGCACGGGTTCGCTCACCGGCCACTTTCGCGGATCTCCGCTCACCGACAACCGGGTACGGGGACGGTGGCTTAGCCTCCTCCTCCGCCTCTGAGCCGGTCGTGCTTTTGCAGCGCATGATCGCCGCGTTACCGATTTCTGTTAAAAACAACAGCCAAGTTTACTGAAATTTCTATAACTCAAGAACTGATTAACTAAATTTTAAAGAATTATATATGAAATAAGGGTAGAAAAAATTGAAGAATATAATAGAATTAATAAAAATTGCTAATAATAAAGAAGTTATCAATTTTTGTTTTAAAAAATCTACGTAATTGCTCTAACTTCCGCAAATTTTGAGATATCAAGCTTAATTTTTTTTTATAGATAGAGTATTATTAAAGGTAGGTTGATGTTGAATTTAGCAAGAATCGGTGAAGGGATTAAGGCTATTTTTAGAAATATCTGATGTTGCTCTAATTTCCGTAAATTTTGAGATATCGAGCTTAATTTTTTTTTATGGATAGAGTATTATTAAAGGTAGGTTGGTGTGGAATTTGGCAATGATCGGTGAAGGGGTTACCAATTTTTGCCTAAAAAGTGTACACGTTATACATGTAATCTCATATACAAGGTATCATTAAAAGAAGGTTGTTTTGACATTGACGAAGATTGGTGAAAGGGTTACTGCTTTCTGCTTATTTTATATGTGATCTGAAATTACGTGTCCTGTTTTTTTTTAATAACTTCAATTTTTTATTACATACGTCGCACGTTGCTTCGCCTTCGGCTTCATTTACTTTAAACCAGTTCGATATTTTTGATTTATCTGTTATAACGATTGTTACAATTACTTCCGTCTTCTATTGTAGACGGTTAAATACTAAGCGCGGTACAGAAATCGCGTTAACAAGCGTTTGAAAAACTGCTCAGCAAAACGAAGAGAGAGGGATGGTTTATTTACTTTATTTATTACTTAAACTTTTTTTGGATGTATGTAAATGTGGACATACGTATAATTTTTTGCCCAACATATCATATCGTACGGCTCTATCTTCTTTCTTCGACTACTAAATTTAAACTTATTTTTAAGTTAAAACACACGCAGCGTATGACAATTAAAAATGTTGAAGTTAGTTAGATATATGGTAAAAATTAAAAATCAGTTTAGTCTATGAAACGCTCTCGTATGAAATGATGATATTTCTTGACTCGTACATATGTGTTCCTTTTTCTTTAAGAAAATAACGTGTATAAATAAATATAAAGAAAACATATAAGTAATAAAATATTAAGGAAAATTTTCTAGAAATACTTTTTTAGAAATATGAATAGCTAATGATTCTATCGTCAGATTAAAAAAATTGTTATTTTTTTTTAGTTTTAACTTATTCAAATTTATATAAAGATACCGGCTTTCTTCTAAAAATTAACACACTTAAGAAGCACCTAACAACGTAAATTTTTTTGAACTATTTGTGATTTCTTTTATTTCTGCATTTTATTGGTTTTCTAATTTTTTGTCCATTTATGACGTCGATGTGTAACGCTAATGTCATCTGTTTCTTTTTAAGACAGTGTTGTTACATATGTTATACGCATTATTGTGCGTTATATTTTCCATAATACAATCAGTAGGATTGTATGATGTACGAAATATATCTTTTTGATTTATATGACTTGCTTTGATGTCGGTGAAGTTATATCATTTTCCAGCAGATCAAAAATAAAAGGGAGTTCTTGTCGCATGCAGTCGAGTTTTATAGTTCCTGATACTTTTTAGTAATAGTTCTGATGATTTTACCCAAAAAACAGTCGATCGAAAAAATGATCTGCTAACTTCCTGTAGCAGATCATTTTCTAGCAGATAAAGAATAAAAGAGAGTTCTTCTCGCATATAGTCGAGTTCTATAGTTCCTGATACTTTTTAGTGATAGTTCTGGTAATTTTGCCAAAAAAATCCATTGAAAAAAATCATCATCAAAACTTATTTACGCAAATGACGTTCACGGCAGACCTTCGAAGTCGAATATCTTCTTAACTAGTGACTGTATCGTTTTCGATCATAGAAATTTCTTTCAGAATTCTTAGAGTTCTACTAAAAAACGGAACTCTTATCAGAACGTCTAGAACTTTCAAAATAATTTTTATGCAAACTTAGTCGAATTTTACGCGTTACATCCTCGAAGTCGAATATCTTCTTAACTAGCCATTAAATTAATATATTATGTCTTGCTCAACATTTAGAAATTAAGTTAAAAGTACTAATACCCGGACATGTACCTATATCTAGACACCTTTATTATTTATAAGTATAACGCGAATTTTAAAGTCAAAGATAAAGATATTTTTTTTTGTAGTTTGAAACTTTAGTTATGGTATCCAGACGTTTATTTCCATAAATTTATATTTTTTTAAAGGTATCCAGACCTAGATACAAAATCTAAATTTGTTCAAATTTTTATTATAATAATTTGTATATGACAATTAAAATTAAATCCATATAATTAATTGCATCTTTAAGCTTATCGGTTAAATGAGTTTTGATAAATGATAGCATTTATCTTGTGTTTTTACTAAATCTAGAATTTATTGGCACTTACAGTATATGATGATGAATAGTTTACGAAAGAGTATACTTTTTAATGAAAAGTAGATTACAGCGGCTATACTGAATAGTCCGAGCTTGTGAAAACACATTTATAATATATATATTAATGATACGCGAGATTCACTTACGTGTACAAGCTAAACGTCTATTGTTTTCTATTTTGTATACATTGAGTATAATTATGTATTTTTATTCTGATATTTAAAGGCGCACATTATGTCATCGGTTAAAGTTCGGCCGAAACAATCGTTTATCATAAGTTTTAATACGATATCGTAACACGCAATTGAAAACGTGAGTTTTTGTTACCGCAGAAAGAGAGAGAAAAAGAGAAAAATCTTGAAAATTTCCCGTGTACATGGATTTTTACGTAAATTTAACATTGTAATGACTTAAAGCATTTTTATTTTTCGATATCCTCTTTTTATATTTGTAAAGAGTATACAGAAAATTGGTGCACGAAAAGAACGGTTTTGCTGAAGTATCAAAAAATTTAGCTAGATACAGATTTGAAAATAATTTTGTTGCATCATCAACATAATTATGTAAAACAATTAGACTGATTACTAAAATATCAAAATTTTTACACTATTATCAGTATACTTTAGCGACCTACTATAATTATTTTAATGGTGCAACAAAATTATTTTCAGACAGAAAACTGTTCTTTCCGTATGTATAGATTAAGGGCGTGCATTTCCATGATGCGTGAATAAGAAACTCTGCAAGTCTCTGGCTTTCGTTTGCGCTTCACAAAACCGAATTTTGTACCCGTACTAACATTATCAACAATTTCTGCGTGGTCGACGTTACTTTGTACATGAGCGTGACTAAATTGCATGTTATCTTTTTTAACCCTAGGTATATACAGTCTTATTTTGTTTATACACTTATACACTGTGGGGTCTCGGAGACCTCATCCCATTGTCATCGTAACTTCAGCAAAAATAAATTTCAGTTTATTTATTTATTTTTTTTAATCGATCAAGAATCGATCAAGGAATAGGCCCATAATGCATAAAAGTCGATTGAATTAAAGAGTTCCGAGATATACGAGTAAAAAGAAAAATATATATATGAGACAAAAGTTTCTACGAGCGCGAAAAAAGGAAGCTGGGCTGGGGTCTTGGAGACTTCACTGTGCATACCTAGGGTTAATAAGCAGCACTGTGATGCTGCATAGCAAGGAAGAAATCGATATAATTCATATTTAAAAAACCGTAGATACGCAGTACACGGAAAGAGCGGTTTTCCTGAAATATTTAAAAATTTAGCTAGATACAGATCTGAAAATAATTTTGTTGGTCTATCAAAATAATTATGTAGAATTTAAACTGATTGCTAAAATGTCAAAATTTTTTACAGAATCATATTTCAGCGACTTACTATAATTATTTTAATGGTGTAACAAAATTATTTTCAGATCTGTATATTTGGCTCAGATACTTCAGCAAAATCGTTCTTTCCGTGCACATATTTTTATCAGGGTCTAAATATCGCTAATATATATTACTAATGTAAACTTTTAGGGGCCTGTGTACATAATTATATACATAAAAAAACAAAAAAAAGAAAAAAAACAAAAAAAAAACAAAAAAAAACAAAAAAAAAACAAAAAACAAAAAAAAACAAAACTTAAAAGAAAACAAAAAACTAAAAAACTCATCAAGGACGTCTTTTAAGACTATCTTATAAAATATAACATTTTACTCCAACGGGATCGATGTGTGGCCCCTAAAGGGTTAAAGAAAGAGAAAGTTACGACAAATGGATTAACAACGCGTAATGAGTTAATATTTATTTTAACTGGTTCAGTAGATTAGTGTGATTATGGCATTTAAAATTATTACGTGAACGTTATTTATTACCTTATATATTACCTTTTGTCAATCGTGGCAGAAAGGACAAAAGGTTCATGGACACATAGTTATCTCATGTGTTGGAGCCAAAAGACCGACGGACACATATAGTTCGCTTAGTTTCGGCGGATTGCACTGGTCCCGTTTTGTGGTAGGTCACTGGTAGGCGAGAACCGGTCGTCTTGGTTCTACAACTGCACGTGATTTTGACGTTCGTTTTGAGCATTTCCGTGTTTGCCTTATACTTTACACCGACGGTGTCGGAGAAGAAACGTCGATCATCGGAGATGTTTCTTCAGGATCCACACAACGCACTGATGCCTCTGGAACTGAATATGCAACTGGCATCGCCACTTTTCGCGCAGTCACCGATCGCTCTACAACGCAATTTAGGTAAGAAGATGAATTCAAGCGAATGAATTCAAGCGTATTTCAACCCTTATTGCTGCGCGAAGTCAACGTGGAGCTACTTAATCAAAACCTCTGGCAGCAATTCTACGAGAATAATACAGAAATGATAATTACTAAAAGCGGTCGGCGCATGTTCCCGTCTGTTCAGATAAACGTAAGCGCTTAAACGTAAGCGGAGAAACGTGAGAATTATTATGTCCTCATGGAGATAGCACCGGTCTCCGATCGCCGCCACAAGTACTGTGGATACCAGAACGGGAACAAGAACAGCAATATGGGTGGCTGGAGTTTTACGTGGCTGGCAGAGCCGCAACAGCCCTTCGGCTATAGAATTTATAAGCATCTCGAGAGTCCGGCAAGGGGGAGCCATTGGATGGACAATCCGATCACCTTCAATAAATTGAAGCTCACGAACAACACCAACGACCCCAATAATAACGTGGTATTAACATCGATGCACAAATACGTTTCTAGGATCTGGATAGTCCATTGCTTCGATGCGAAGAACTACAACTGAGCTCTTTACTCATCCAACCGCGTTGTTTGCTTTTAAAGAGAGCCGGAATTTATCGCGGTGACGGCATACCAAAACGAGAACATCACAAAGTTGAAGATCAATAACGATCTATTCGCGAAGGATTTTCGTGAGACGGGTCAAGCGAAAGCATCATTCGATCGATCATCAGGCCCAATCGGATTCCAGTCCCGACAAAGGGGTCTCATTGACCTACAACTTCGAATCGAATTAGCCGAACAACCCCCCCTTAAGGGTTCCAAGCCCATTAAAGCATGCGATTATCTTTCACTTTAGCCGGGGAGTCGAAGTTGGCCGGCCTTACAACGTGGGAGAAGCGGAGGTGATTCCCGCCACCGTTGCGAGTCGATCCCCGGCGCCGGGCATGCTTGAAACGCAGTGCCCGTGCACTGCGTTTGACACAGATATCCATTCACGAAATAACTTACTATTATTTATTTCTATTTTAATATGACACGGCTATTAGAAGCAAGTCTCGTCTAGACCGTGGACATGTTCGGACGTGTTTTGTCCTAAATAATTTTTGAAGATTGCTGATGCAATCAGCGCCGAGTTTGGATTGAATCTTTCGAGTCTGTATTTATTATTTTCGACTTGTTCTTGACCGTTATGTGATCCTGAGGAGGATTAAGTGCCATAAAATTTACAAAGAAGAAGAAGAAGGCTATTGGGGGCCACGGCTACTCGTGGCATGAGTTTCGTGCATCAAGAGGCATAATCGTTTCTATACCCGATAACTAGCGTTAACTCTCGAGGAGCCAGCTACGCAGTCACTGGGTGTTTCCGTACTAACCGAGTCGTCAATCTTGCATCGTGTGAGCAGAGAATTCGGGCGTGAAGATTCATTCTTGACTTCTTCATATTTACTGCGTGTTGGGGAGCAAACGGATTGACAGTCGAGAGCTTTCCAGGTAACCGTGCCCTTCTTTGGCTCCACAACTCACTAGCTGTACTTGGGCCCATATCACTACAGGCTCTTAGAGGCGCAGTCAGATTGCTATTGACGCCACTTGGTTACCGCAGAGCGCGCTGGCCAGCCGACATCAGATCTTGCGACCAGCCGAATCGGAACAGCCTCATTTCAGCGGTCCAGCGAGACCACTGGGAGGTGGGCGCATGACTTGACTGGGAGAGGCTATATATTTGCATCACCAAACCAGTAACTGACTCTGATCCCAGGCCCAAAGAGACTCGTGCGGAGAATCAAGGGCCTAAGACAGCCTGACTTCTCCAATACAATACGACAGTGCTCGCACCAACGTAGTTTTCAGGCCAATTGAATCTTTGGATTCTAACACGCATTTGCCACTTTTTTCGCGTTCCTTTTTGCCACGATTTACAAAAGGTAGTAGTCTTGCCACTGTTTGCAACGCGGACTCAATATGTCGTTAATTTAACTATAACAATGTTAATTTAATTATTAATTTTACTAATCTATGGAGTTAAAATAACATTCTTTGTGTTAAAATAATAAATTTTGACACACACAATTAAAAAGAACAAAATGTTATTTAACTCAAGGTATTGGTTTAAATTTTATCTTTTAATATTTAATAGCGTAGAGACAACTATAGTAACTATACAATTTTTTATTTATATATAGTATATAGACTAATGATTATATGTATTGAATACTTTGTAATTAATTGTAATTGCAAGCCGTTTTATCATACACTGTAAATCCAAGTGTGTTATTTCTATACGCATAAACGTTTAAAAATGACACATTTGACTGAAGCTTGTTTTACATGTTTTATTGCGTGTTAAATCAACACGTTTAATCGTATTAATATGTTCAATCATGTTAAATGGCATCATTCAAAACGACAAGAAATGTGTAAGAAGAGCTATAGTTAAAATAACACACTTGGATTTGCAGTGAATTAACCGTATATATAGAAAAGGAATTTCTCATTATATTCCATAAAATTATACATTTTTTTTAAATGAAAGAAAGTTACGCACGTTGCATGTAACTTTCTTCAACTTTTTAATACGCCACCATGAATGTCTGTACTCGATGCAATAAATTATGCGTTTTATGTTGTTTACGATAATCTTATCGTTGCATCTTTAATCGATTATACGCGTATATATCAATGCTGCGAGATTTATGTCAATATTACTCGTATAAGGGCCAAAGCACATAACATGGCGTAGCGATATACGACGGTCGTAGTCCTCGACCTGACAAATCAAGATACGCCAAAGCTTGTGCGTTACTTACGTCCACGACTACGACTGTCATATGTGCTTTGGCCCTAACGAACTCCCGCCGTGAATATATCTCCAATTTAAGGTCGATTTAGACATAACCGTGCCGTGCCCGTACCGTTTACGGACAGATAGATTTAGGCTCGTTTCACACGTAGGTATCTGGCACCGGACTACCGATGCCGGGTATCCGATCGATTTTCTTTGTTTTCACAATTTGGCTATCGAATAAACGTGTAAATGCTCCCATATTAATCCATACGCTTCGCGATCGGATACACGGCGTTAGTAGTCCAGTGTCAGATACGTGTGAAACGGGGCTTAATCGAATTTCATTTGTTGCATCTTCGAATATCTTCTTAACTAGTGGCCGGATCGCCACTAGTTAGTGGTAGAGTTGCAGGCGTTTTGATGGGAGTTTTAAGAAGATATTCGACTTCGAAGGTCTGCCGTGAATGTCATTTGCGTTTTGATGATGATTTTTTAAAACAATTCTAAGGTTTTGCAGTTTTTTACTTATCAGGAACTCTAGAACTTTTCGAAAGGAATCAAATGAGCTACTTAGAACTATTCTGACTTTAAATCAAACTTTTCTTTTTTTTGTTTTTTGAAAAAAATAAAAAAAAATTGTCTTTTATCAGGAACTTTAGTACTCGTCAAAATGCTTCAGATGAGCTATTCATAATTATTTGGTCTTAAAGTTGGGTGTAAAGTTAGCATTCCATTTTTTAATTGTTTTTTTCAAAGTGTTAATCGCCGGAACTTTTTTTATAAACATAAAAATACTCTTATACTCTACGAAAAGATGCTGGAACTCTAATTAGAACTAAAAAATTTTAAAGTAGGGGTGTGAACTTTACACACCCAATTTCTTTCTGATAGCTAATAGGGCTATCGTACGTTACAAACAGCTGATACAACATTTAACATTAACTAAAGACATATGAGACGTCATTTCTCGCAACTTTTCAATTATTATTATAAATTTTTTTTAAGACAAGCCAGATTTAAATAAAATATATATTAAAATAAAATCAACTGATAATATGTAACCCCGTTAATAATTAACTTTCTAGTAGAAATTAAATTTCTAGTAAAGTAGTCATAAAAGGTTTGATCCAAGTTCGAGTCTATTTAAAAGTGTGACATTCTTATGTTTCGAAGCACTCACATAAAGGATTCGAACCCACTTCGTCCAGGTTCGAGTATACTTGAAGCATTGCTTTTATTTTTCAAAGTAATCATAGAGAGTTTGAAACTTGAAAGACGTACTGGTGCTAACTTGACAATATCTTGAAAATTTAATATATTAATATATCTAAAGGCTCAGTATATGAAATATTAAACTCAATTAGGCAGGCGTATTGTAATTGACATTCTAATAGTGATTGATATTGTATTAAAATTTTAGCGAAAATAATCTACGCTTGGCTCTTATTGCCTAATTGAGTTTAATATTTAATATATCGTTTGTATTTATTATTTGAACATGTTTGTGCAAAGCCCGAAATTGATTTTTTAACCGATTCACAAGTTATCTAACCTTTAATTTTGCATGTGTTCTTATGGAATTCCCACTTATTGCCAATATTCTGAAACTTTTATGAGTAAATAAAATAAGTACTGAAAAAAGATAAATAAAAATAGAGAAATAAAGATATATTTATTCTTGATGAAATAAATATATATACATATATATGTAAATTTAACATTGTTTTTAGTGACAAATTAAAGATGGAATTATTCGTCTTTCATTTGTGATATTAATTAAAAATCCACTTTTGGTTTCTAGAATTTAAAGTAGCAAAATATAGTCAGTATATATTACTTGAATATTATATGAAACAATGTAGCTTGAATTGTCACGCATTTTTTCCTACATTTTTTTATCCACTCAGCAGATCTTTAACATATAATACTTTTGTGCTTTATATTAGAGAACACTATTAGCAAGACCTTATTTTTCACAATTACGTTTTATATCGGGGGCTCACATAAACATGTAAACTAATTTAACATTGATAAATTAATTGGTGTGCTTTCACACACAGTTATACAAGCTCTGTCTTGTTATGATTTAATCGTACAAAGGTAATATTACTATGGCCAGGTTCCATAAAGAAATAAAACAAAATGAGAGACAGCGTGCAACGCACACGATGATTTACGTTCTCTTCAGCGTTGTATGGCGTGTAAACGATTTGTATTTCGGTAGCATAAGAAGATGCGAAGAATCGCTTCAAATAAACTTGACCAAAATTTTATCAATCTGTTCGAATCAAGAGCGGTTTTTTTTTACTATACACCCTGTATTAACCGTGTTATCTGAAATATTTTGAGAGGCAACAAAAGATAAATTTAGGATTTTTACAATTATTACAATTCCGTTCTTTTGCCGCAAGTCCAATAGCATTTGTTTCATGGAACACTAGTGCATTTTTTCACAAATCTTTATTATATTTTTGGATCTTGTACGAATGACAAGTATGAGAAAATGCCAGAGAATAAATACTTCTACATGGTGCTAAGTGCTAACAAAGAGAACGCCAATCTTTGTTTTTGTTAATGAGTGCTTTCCTAAGAGCTATGTTGCTTCATTAAAATGAATACACATTTTTTCTATGTATAGTATATTATATTTGTCTTTTACTAAAAATCTTTGATGTAATTTTTGTGAAATCTATTTCTAGTATAATTCTACTTGTACTTATTATTATAATCACATCCAAAAGTTGTATAATAAAGGATTTAACTTTGGCTGTAGTTCCGAAAAGCCCATACCTCCGATCGTTCTGAACGTTTGTATACTATTATATTTTGATATGCTACGTATGAATATGTCAATGAAAATTGGCGCAAAGGTCATTTTCTAAGTAAAAATTAAAAAAGAAGTTTTTGCATATTTTTTACGTATCTAAATAAATATACATTTTAGAACAAAAAGTTTCAAATAAAAATTGTACGTCTTTTAAAAACGCAACTTTTATATTCTATATTCTATTACTGTAAAAGTAGCACTTAACGAGAAAAATATAATGTAAGAAAAAACGAGATAACAAAAAGTTAGCTTTCGGGGGAAGTGCGGTAGCCCCTCCCTCACTTACGTGTGTACTGTTTATGCACACACAATTGAAGTATTATTTAAAAATTCATATTAACTTTTCACGCATAAAAAGTTTACGCATACACTTTTCACGCGAACCTAGTTTCACCCCCCCACCTCCCACCTGCTTTCGGGTGAAATGCGGTAGCCCCTTCCTCACTTACGTGTGTACTGTTTATGCACACACAATTGAAGTATTATTTAAAAATTTATATTAACTTTCCACGCATGAAAAGTTCACGCATACACTTTTCACGCGAACCTAGGTTCACCCCCACCTCTTCCCTGCTTTTGGGGGAAGTGCGGTAGCCTCTCCCTTACTTACGTGTGTACTGTTTATGCACACACAATTGAAGTATTATTTAAAAATTCATATTAACTTTCCACGCATGAAAAGTTTACGCATACACTTTCCACGCGAACCGAGGTTCATCCCTACCTTCCCCCTGCTTTCGGAGGAGGTGCGGTAACCCCTCCTCCGTTTACGTGTGTACTGTTTATACACACACAACTTTTTGTTCTAAAATGTATATTTATTTAGATAATTAAAAAATACGCAAAAAATTTCTTTTTTAATTTTTACCTAGAAAATAACCTTTGCGCCAATTTTCATTGACATATTCATAATTAGCATATCAAAATATAATAGTATACAAAATTTCAGAACGATCGGAGGTATGGGCTTTTCGGAACTTTATCCTTAACTTTTTGCATCATTATAGAATAGAACAATGTAATTTCTCAAACATCTTTTTACTACAATAACCGAACAATTATTTATTCTCATAATAAAAGATATGCATTTAAACGTGTTAATCAAGTTTATAAAAATGAATAATTATAAATTTTTATTTAAAATTAATACGTTTATACGATTATTTTGTCATAAATCAAAAAGTAAATTTAATTTTTTAACTGTATTATTGGGCATTTTTTCTTTGTTTTTTTTTTAATTCTTGTATTGTTTTAGGTCGTTTATTTTCCCATGTATTTATATTCTTAAATATTTCATAAGCCAGTTCTCCTGAGCAGTAATTGATGGCAAACTGAATGGCTTTGTCAAAAATTTTTGTGTATTTTAATTTGGTACATAGTATACTGTTACGTACGGAAATTTTATATTTCCGACGACGCACGTTAAAAGTTTTGAACGCTTAGACGACGCACGCTAGGCTCGGAATTCCGAGGAAACGGCCGGGTTAGTGTAAATGTTTAGATTATCTTATCGGAGTCCGTTGAAGGGCTGGGGGCCAGATGGGCCCAAAACTACGCTTCTAGAATGTTCTAGAAGCTTCTAGAATACCTCCCCCCTTAAGACGCGTAGGAAAAAGGCGGGAATCTCGCGCGGGAGATTCCGGTCTTTTTCGGGTATAAATAGGGCGGAAAAACGCCGCGGAAAGCAGATAAGTTTTAACTTCGGTCTTGACTAGACGTAATTCTCAGACTCTCTCCTAACCTTATTCGATTTCCTACGTTCCGCTATACGCTAAGTTCGAGCATTCGCGCTCAATTCTGGGACTTAGTCCCTACACTCTCATACCTTATAAGACCGCGCTTCACGCACAAGTTGTATTGAGATTTATAGAATAAAGGTAAGATAAGTTTAAAAGGGAACAAGTGTAAAAATCTGGAATCTAATTTCGTATTTTTAATCAATAAATCGATCACTTCTAAGATTCGACTCGCAGTTTCCGCCGGCAAAGCGTGGCGATCTGTGCTGGGGCGCTGACGAAGAGTGTGGCGATCCAGTACTTTCGCTGCCGAAAGCGTGGCGATTACGGGGTTGATCCTTGGGGGTCGTAATAATCACTGTCACTTCTGGGATTCCGACTCGCAGTTTCCGCCGACAAAGCGTGGCGATCTGTGCTGGGGCGCTGACGAAGAGTGTGGCGATCCAGTACTTTCGCTGCCGAAAGCGTGGCGATTACGGAGTTGGTTCCCAGAAAAAGATAATAATTTCGACAAATTCCCGAAAGTGAATTTGACCTTTACGCTGACGATCTGAGCGCTGACGAAGAGTGTGGCGAGCAGAAGGTGTGGCGGATTGGTTTTGAGCGCTGCCGAAGAGTGTGGCGAGCTTAAAATTCATTTTCGTGAACGCGGCTGAATGACGAAGAAAGGAGGTAGGCGCATTCCTATTAAACGAATCAGATTCCAGATCAAGCAAGCAGTCATTTCTAATCAAGATCCTCTCCCCTTCCTCCAACAATTGCAACAACTAGAAAACGCACCCTCCTTTAAACCTATTCCTGTCGATTTCGACGTTGATTATCCTAATTATAACCAAATAAATAAAGCTGATCCTCGTTACCATACGTATAAACTCAGTTATCTTTTCGGTCCCGAATAATAAATATAATAATAATATCCTTCACACGACTTGTCCAAATCCCTGGTAAATTGCTTAAATGCATTGACCAAAAAACGGACGAACTATAACAGTCAGAACGTGACAATACATACCAAAGATAACTGCAAAATTTGTTTTATTAAGATTTAGATAAAATAAAATATTTAGATAAAATAAGAGATGGAAAAAGAAATATTTACTGTATATATCCATTTTTACTGTCGAGGTTGTAATTTCGTAATAATTTTACTAATTTCACATTAGATAAATACATGTTTGATGTAATAAAATACTTTAGAAAATAATCCAGTTCTATATCGGTGAAGTAGTTCTCGCTAATTGTTGTGGGCATTCTATGATGATTACTTTCCCACTTTTCCCCCTTTTCGGCAATCTTTTCAATTTTTGTTTGTCGACCAGTTTTTTCAGAAAGTTCTTCAGAAACTTCAGGAGGACTTTCTAGCCACTTAATAAAGTCCACTGTATCTAACAACTGAAAGGAATATTAAGTTATTGATTTTGCTATTTGATTGGTAAATGCATGTCGGATGTAATAAAATATTTTAAAAAATAATCCAGGTCCATATCGGTAAAATAGTTTTCATTAATTTTTGTGGGCATTCTATAAATCATGTCCCACTTTGGCAATTTTTTCTAGTAATTTTGTACGCGCAGTTTTTTCAGGAAGCTGAAGTTGAACTTTAGGACGTTCCTCGAGCCACTCAGTAAAGTGTACTTTATCTAACAACTGGAAGGAATATTAAGTTATTGATTTTGAATGCTTGAAATGCAAAGTATTTTAATGAACTGTGGATTAAAAGTCCAAAGTGAAAAATCTTGTTTTGTTAAAAATTTATAATTTAATCTTAACTGATGTTTAATAGCAATAGTACGACAGACATTAATACGATTGACAGAAGCTCGTGAAGTTATTTTTCCTTCGCGGTGTTTGCTTTCAAATCGTAATGATGAAATGTTCCAAAATAGACCTGATATCGAAAATATTCTTGGGTAATGGATTCCGAGTCTCGACACAATGTACACATGTATAACATAACAGATCGACACAATGTACACATGTATAACATAACAGATCTATAGAAATATCTTGTATGTACAAATGTATTCTCGAGTAAATAATATACTCGACAGACCCATATTCGATGACTTTCGATGACTTTCGAATCTCAATCTTCCAGCGGCTATACGTTTCCTTCGAAGGTTTCGTTACTCGAATATCTCGAATTAAGCCTTCCTCAGCAGCAGCCATGACTCTCTATTATACAGTCGTTACTAGCGAACAGATATCACTTAGCAACATGAGCATGCAATTACCTTTACTGCTCGTCGTTCTCTTTCAACCTCAAAAACGTGCAAATAGCCGTGTCAAATAGCTGAGCACACATAAGTCTTATAATCTGTTGGTGACAATTCTATTGTCGTTTCTCAAATATAAGTACTAATAGTTATTGGATTTAATTAAATTAACTTGTAGCTGTATGTCATTGCTGATTGTGATTGAACTACGGTTTCGACTGTTTTAACACCTTGTATTGTCAATGTTCTGACTGAATGTACTTCCAAATTAAATCCACTTTTGTCAGTAATATATATATATATATATATATATATATATATATATATATATTTTTTTTTGTATTACAAAAAATCTATAAATGATTTCACACAAACAACAAAAGAAATTGGCAATAAGAGAGTCGACGCGGTAATTAGTGCGTAATGTCAAAAGACAGATGTATTTGCATATTACTTTAGGAATAGGTCGTGCGTGAAAGGATTAGTCGATTAAAATCTATTTGAATGTGTTTTTTACTACTGTCTTTAATCACCAAAAGTTTCTAAGTATTTACAATTCACGCGGATACGTTTTTACCTAGCGACCCTAGCGAGTCGCAGTGTCGAATGCTTGTCTCTCTTTCCCCGGGATCTCGCGATCGTTTTCTCCTCTCCGGACTTCGTGTCCTTCGAGAAGTCGCTCGTCACGTCTCAATCGGTTTAACGTTAGAGTTTACTATTTGTGTCTTGCCTTTAACGTTCCCGCTTATCGTCACTAATATTTATGTTTTTGAATCTAACGCTTTCCCTGTCTTTCGACCTTGTTATTTCTTACTTTAAAATTCACGCTCTTTCGGCGGTTAATGTGTGTCGATATAATCGCCACATTACAAACTGGACGTTTCGGCTCTTCTTTGAGTCATCCTCAGCAGTACATCAATAAGCCATTCTCCATCATTACCATGAGTCTTCGGATTAGGAGGTCGGAAAACCATGAGAACTAAATGATTGCTATCTATAAATGGTCAAAATTAATTAAAAGAATACGAGCAATAACTGATTTTTATCCGAGCACTCACCAGATAGTCCAGAGAACGGAGGATAATCAAACCATATAAAATTACATTAAAAATTAAAGATTAAAGTGTCCGTGACATGTTGTTGTCTCGATAGATCGCACGACACTGTGAACCGTCAAGTGGAATAAGGACAATTATACTAAGTAAAGTAGGAATCTTGTAGCCTTCACCCAGTTCTTCACTTCTTGGAAGGTATCCTCATTCGTAATATCGTAAACGAGAATGGCACCATTAGGCATTGTGTAATAAATTGGTTCGTGAAACTTTTCTTGTCCGGCTTGGTCCCATATCCCCAAGTCCACTCTTTTCTCGTTGATATTCAGCTTCTTATTCAAGAACGACATCTTGATCTGTAGCGTGCTGATATGCTTGTCGTTGAACTTGTCCTCGATATATCGCAGGGCGACCGAGGTTTTGCCGACGCATTCCTCGCCGAACAGAACCACCTTGAAATTGTAGCCGACCACCGGACTGGCCATAGTGGCCATAAGCCATAATCCCGGACTATAGACGACTGTGGACGACTGTGCGCCGTCCAAGGACGTCGCGACGGCGGGGGAGGAAGGGGAGGGAGAGGGGAGTTAATTCGCGCGAGCGAACGTAGCTCGTGGAAGGTTGAGAGAGAGAGAGAGAGAGAGAGAGAGAGAGAGAGAGAGAGAGAGAGAGGGAGAGAGGGGAGGGAGGGAGGGAGGGAGGGAGGGAGGGAGGGAGAGAGAGATTGATTGATTGATTGATTATTTATTATGCCATAGTCAATAGGCTTTAGGCAATACATGAATAATTAATGTATAAATGCATACAAATGAAGGCTACATAAGAAAATAACAAAATGCAAACAAAAATAAAAAAATAAAAATATAAAGAACAGTAATAATATTGCGGATGTACATCGTGCGATATGTGAAGGAAAAGTAAACGTGATGATCCCGCGCGAAGGACGAAATAGATAAATGAAGAAATTAGAGATGAAGAATGAGATCAAAGCATGCTACTCGTCCCTCGCGAAGGATTGACAGATAAATATAGTAAGCTCGCATATACGCAGATGACAAGAAAAATAGTAAGAAGGACTAAAGAGTAGCTTAAACGTATCCAGTATATGTACGATGTACAGCATGTTAACACCCATGAACCGAATCATGCTGAGGCAATAGAAAGGCTCGCACTAGAACTCCTGACAGAACTCAGCTCAAGCAAGAAAAGATAGTTATGGAGATTAGTCTTGAACAATGCGATAGACGATGATGCAACCACATTGACCGGAAGGGAGTTCCAGAAATAGGTACCAGCGAGGTGAAAAGATTTACGGTAGGTCTCCGTTCTGTGGTTAGGAACGTGAAAAGCATGTTGTTGAGCCAGACGTGAGGATCTTCTAAGTGAGGGATCAGGATTGACAAAAATTTCGGAGAGGTACCCGGGAGACAAGTCATGAGTAATCTTGAACATCTCAATGCCAAGAAAGTACAACCGTCTATTCTCGACAGACAACCACCCCAGTCGATGACGGTAAGGCGTGATGTGCTCGTCTCGTTTTAAATTGAAGATGAAGCGAATCGCACAATTTACAAGTCTCTGAAGTCTAGCGTTAAGCTCATCAGTGACATCGTTGTACACGAGAGAACAATAGTCCAACAGGGGCCAAATCAATGAGGTAACAAGTCTCACGCGTAGATTGAGAGACAAGGAGTTTTTGTGGAACTTGAGTTTGTGTAATGTAAAATGTACTCTCTTGGAGATGTGAGAGACATGGTCTTGCCATGATAAATCAGAGCTCATGATCACTCCTAAGTTTCGCGTCTGGGCGATATAAGGGATGGAAGTGCCATTGACAGAAATCAAAGGCAAGTCTTCAAGATTTATTTGCCGAACATAACGTCTACTGCCGAGTATCAAGACCTTGGATTTGCCGAGATTTAGTGACAGCCCATTAGTTGCAGCAAACTCCGAGATTACTCCTACATCATGAGACACCAGCTGCAAGGCAGAATTCAGTTGACTAGGGTGACATCTACGATATATCTGCGTGTCATCGGCAAATAATAAGCGCTCGGTAAACCTGAGGAAGGTGCCAATATTGTTAATAAATAAGGAGAAGAGGAGCGGTCCCAAAACGGATCCCTGGGGAACTCCGGAAGTTACGCACAGCCAATCAGAGAGCTCCCCTTCAAGATCGACAACCGCCTGAGAGCGACCAGTTAGGTAGGAATATATTAGTGAGGGCCAGATCTGAAAACCCTAGTTTCCTGAGTTTGGTTAGCAGAAGAAGATGACAGACAGTATCGAAAGCCTTGCTGAAGTCAAAAAGGACAAGTATCGTCAACTCGCCCACATCAACGCCACTCTTGATATCGTGAAGCAAACGAAGGAGAGCCGACTGTGTAGAATAACCCTTTCGGTATCCAGACTGACGGTCATCTAGGACGTGATGGGAATTGACAAAGTCGACGATTTGACCATGCAAGACCTTCTCAAATAACTTGGAGAGCTCACATAGATTGGCAATAGGCCTAGTGTCCGAAGGGGAGGTAGGAGTCTTTACCTTAGACAAAGGGCGCAATATGGCACGTTTCCACAGTTTCGGAAAATAACCCCGTTTAAGACAGCTATTGAAAAATGAAGTAATAAGATTGCCAATGTGGGGCAAGGCTATGGCGATGGGGTACAGTGGTAAATGATCGCAACCAGCAGCTAGAGAGACAGAAGAGGAAACACACAAGGAGTGAAGATTGTCATAACTAATTTGAGAAAAATTGAAAAGTGGTTCTTTGGGAACTATGGACGAGATAATGTCGGAAAATTGTGATTGTGAACAGGAGGGATGACTATTGGAGATAGAGGAATAATGGGAATTCAGAAGATCGCGAGAAAAGAAATTAAGAGGTGAAGAAAGAGGTGATTCTATTAAGCCAAGATTGGCAAGCTCACGCCATATCTTGGAAGGATCTGAGATTGAATTCAATCTATCCATGTTAAAGCGCTCTCGTGCTCTTCTTAAGTCGAGTGTGAGTTCATTTCGGAATAACCTATAGATGTGGAAGTCAAGAATATTGTGAGATCTACGCGCAACATTATAGAGCCGGTTGCGATGCTTTATCCGGGAAGCGAGAGCATCGGTGAGCCACGGTGCCGACGGACGAGTAACACGAAACGTGTGGGTAGGAGCGTGTAGGTCAAGGCTGGAGGTGATATCGTTGGTAATGGTGGTCAGAATGCCGTCAATGTCAGGCTCACCGAGACACTCGCAGCTAAAATCAGTAGGAAAAGATGAAGACAGTTTGGAAGAGACAGTCTCAATAAATCGTTGCTCATCAAAATTCTTAAAGCTACGTCTAACTAAGGTACGGCTCTTGAGAGGCGAAACTTCGAATGAATAGGTTAATTCGATACGATCGTGACCATTAATGAAAGGAGCGTCAGACTTACGAAACGAAGAGACCTTATCCAGGTTGTCGACTATGAAAACATCCAGCAGTGAGTCGGAGGATTGGGTATGAAAAGTCGACTGCGACTGCACAATGCTAAGCGACAGTTGAGAAACCAAACTCTTGAGGTGATTAGATTCATACGAAGAGGTTAGGAGATTGCAGTTCAGATCGCCTGTAATGATAATATTCTTGTAATTATGCATGAATGTGGTAAGGGTGTCAACATACTTACAGAAGTTACAACCTCTCGGCCTGCGATACATAGAGGTGAATAAGAGGGGCGCTCCTGCACCACACCGAATGTCGAGGATGAGGAATTCAGGCTCATTCGAGAAGGCAGAAGGCGATGACGCCAGGACTCGCGCACGCAACGATTCATGAATATAGCAGGCCACACCACCCCCCTCCCTGCCCTCCCTGTCAACCCGTAACAGGTAGTATCCAGGGATACGGACTAAATCATCTGAAATGTGTGAGTGAAGCCAGGTCTCGGAAATAGAGATAACGTGAAAAAAATTAGACGCGAAGAAGGCCTGGATTGACTCAAGATGGGCAGGAAGGGAGCCGGCGTTGAAGCAAGCAACCTTTATGTGATAACGCGAAGTGGGGGGAGCGACATCCGCGACGGCAGGTCAGTGAAGCTGCTCAAGATCAGCCTCTGAGGCTATCGAAATTGGAGGCAGACCATTGTCCTTACGGACAAAAATTCGTCCGTCTTTGCTCCAGACATGTTTGAAGGACAGTTGCTTAGCCCTGACCCGCACCCGACGCAAAAGTTTATAAGTATGGGTCGGAAGCAACTCGTTGACATGTATCTTGCTGGGGACGCTAGTCGGGAAAACATCACTCGCAGTTAGACGGCGCTTGCCCCGCATTATTTTCAAGATGTGGTCGCGAATCTCACAAGATTTGAGCGCGACTATCACCGATCTCCCGGGACCAGCAGCATCGGTCAGATCGGAGGCGGAAACGGACGCCGACGCCGCGTCACACGCCACAGGCGCATCGCGTGCAACTACATCGCGGGTCTCAAGGACGTCAGCAACGAGATTAGGCACTCCGAGCGCGTGAAAAACACTGTTAACAAGTTCGCTGGAAGGTACAGCGACAGAACGAGGAATGCCCGAAATAATAATCTCAGACGTCCGAGGGACACGCGGTGCAGCAGAAGACTCGCAACCGACGCTCCGGGAAGCCAGCAGGCTCGCGCTCTGCGCCTCAAGCACAGCAATTCTCTCACCGTGACTCGCGACAAGCTCTAAGACGCGCGGCAACTGGCCCAATTTAAGCGCCAGATCAGCGTTCGTAGCCTCCTGACGATTAATAAAAGCGGTAAGTTTTTCATCAGACCTCTGGAAGATGGCAGTGAACTTCTTATCCAACGCATCAAATTTTTCGCTACTTTCATCGATCTTAGATATAATGGATCGCAGCAAATCGTCAGACTGCGATTGTACACCTGAAGGGGATGCCATGTTCGAGAAGTCGAACGACCGCACACCGCCCTCCGCCCGCGGCGTAGGCGGAATATCCGAAAAATTTCTTTTTCAGGACCTATGCCATGTAATTTCAAATGTCGAGAACGTCGTTTTGGACCCCCCTTTTTTTGACAATTTTTTTGAAAATGTTTGAAAATTTTTCCAACTTTCAAGGCTGGGCCTTTGAAAAATTACCCCTCAAGTGTCTATGCGACGTGACTGGAAATGTCGAGAAACGTGTTTTGGACCCCCTTTTTTGAACATTTTTGTGACAATTACTTTAAAATTTTTCCAAGTTTTAAGGGGTGGCCGCTCTTGGTCGGTGCGTCCCCACAAGGAGGAACACACGCTCAAGCCCTGCCACCGTCACAAGGTGGTGGCCACATCGGCGGGGGGGAAGAGGAATGGGAAGAAAATGGGAATTGGAATAAGGAAGGGGAATATTGGGACACTTTTTTTGTGTTTTACTTTTATGTTTTTTTGTTCATTTTGTTTTTATGGTTTTTTTTGCATTTTATTTTTTTTCTAACACCATTTTACCGCACTTTTTGGTATTTCACCATTTCGCGTATTTGTTGCAGCTCCTCTTTATGTGTCTCTCCGAATGTCTGTTTGTGCATTCCAGAACTTAGCTGTTTAATTCTATATCTTAAGTTGGACGATGAAAACGCAGCAAACAAGTCCGGTCGCAATTCCCTTAGACACGTCCATGTTGCGAGATTGTTTATAGCGCATGTCTCCAAAGCGTGTTTGATGAGGACTATGTCCATCGATTCGGTGAAGTGCTGGACTTTCATCCTCATTTTCCTCTCGGGTTTGTTGGTCGCGGTACTATCATCACTGTGGGCACTCGATTCTCGCCCGGATAGTCTCGCCGATCTCCTCAATGTTGGCCGCGGTGGTGGTGGCGGCGGCGGCGGCATGTCAGCGGGCTGGGCTTCCGTGTCTCTCAACGATATCTTTGCGAACATAGTTCGAGTTCGAGTCGTTGGCGTCGTGGCGGTACCAGCCGACGATGTGCTCGGCGAGGGCGATGTCGCACGCGGGCTGAATCTCGGAGGCTTCTTCGTTTTGTACGAAGGTCGGTTTTTACGTGCCGCGTACCTGGTTTTCTTTTCTCTCGCCCTTTGCGATAAATCAGGCGACGGCGATCGAGTTATATCCTCCAAGGATATTCGTGTCAATTTGACATACGGTACGCGCGTTGTCGCTGGGGTTGTCTTGGTCGACATGGTGCCTATGCCCGATGTGCCGGATGTGGAGGGTGTCGGTTGTGGCTGCCGCGTCGTTGGCGGAGGCGACGACGGTTCGGCGGCGGCGGCGTCGTCTTCTTCGTCGCTCGTCGAGGCCGCCGATCTCTCAGCGTCGCTCGGCTCGTTCTCCTCTTCTATGGCAGCGAGCGGTGCCGATTTAGATCTTCTTCTGGGAGGATGGGTACGTGTTCCCAGGCGAACGTTGGTCATTGTGTCGCGCATTTTGTCCAACGACACCCGTCTGTCCTCGTTGGCGTCGCCAATTCTACCCCAGGCGTAAATGTTGGCCCTCTGTCCTGTAGTATACGGGAGGGAAATACTTGGGCGTTTTGACGCAGGTATCCGGTCAGGTCGTTTATCGCAGCTTCTTTGTCCGCGATACGAAGCGTCATTCTAATGATCTTGGCGATTATCGTTTGTTTGGGGCGTATCATCTCCGTCGCAATGTCCCTCGCTTTGAACGGCTTTGACGTGACGCGCAGCGCGTTACGGTTTTGACACGTACACTTCTTCCACTGTTTGGCCAGTGTTTCGAGCCGAAAAGCTTCGCTGTCACTCGTAAAATATTTCATGGCCGCCTCTTTTACGTCGTTGTCGTCGAAGTTTGTTACTTTTACGAAATTCTTGTACGCATACGCCGCGTACGACGCTATCAAATATTTTATAACGAGAAAGTCGTCGTTCGCGGTAGCCGTGGCTCTGTTTTCGCCGTACGCGGGCTCGTCGACGGCATGCATCACGAGCCATTGGTGTCGAACGGCGTTCATTTGTTGCAGCTTGATGTTGCCGCTGTACAATTGGTAGATGTGGACGTCGTTGTTGAGGACGGGTCTTAGCTCGACGAGACCGCGGTTCACCGAGTTTCCCTCGGTGCCGTTGATCATCATACGTTACGTCACTCCGTAATTGTGCACGCGAGCGGCACCGTGCAACGCGTACGTCAGACGGTAATCGGCGTGTATCGAGTGATTAACGAGCACGGGCGATACCCACGTCATGGTATCGAATCCCGCGTAGGTGCACATGCCCACGTCGTACAATAATTGTCTTTCGACCGAAGTGCACCGCTTGACGTGTTTAGCCCAATTGTGCATTTTAAAAATTATGCCGCTGTCGAGTAGCACTTTAGTGGCGATCGTCAAAATTCCACCTTCGAACACACGGTGTCGACGTATCGCGTCCGAAAGTGCGGCGTTTTCCGGCCGCCTCGTGTTCAATGTCAGTACTTGCTCTACGCGGAGAGTCGGTTTGCGCGCAAAGTATTGTTCCGCGTAATTCTCCACGTCGTTCAGATATTGCAGGAGACTGTCTTTGGTCTTTAAGAATTCTGCGCCACCGTCGCAGAAACCGCGGCATATCGTGTACGCGGCGATGAATCCCGAATCAGCCGCCCGCGCCATCTTCGCGGCCGAGCAGTATCCTTGGACAAATGTCACGGCCGGTTCTCGCACCAACGCGGCGTGGTTATCGAAAAATCCGTACTCGTGGAGATACCCAACGCGGTGTCGTCCTATGCGTTGGCCAAGTTTGAGCGACGGGTTGAAACAACCGGCTAGCGAGTGCCGTCCACTACCCGTTAGTTTCACGAGTAACGCCGCATCGTCGTTGCATCTTATTACGTCCGCGAATAAATACATCATAACATTACAAAAAAATATACATAATACAAATTCAATTAACTACATGCTATATTATTAACGTATCCAATTTCATCCCTACTACACATTTGTTTCTCTCTCTTTCGCTATAATATACTTTATCAACTTTTTTCTAAAATTTTGAATTTTTTCTTTACTTTTTAGCTTTATTGGTAACGCATTATACATTTTCAACCCTTCATACAATAACATTTTTTGTTCCTCACTAGTTTTACATCTATCTATATATATATATATTACTTACTTGTCTAGTACTAACTCTTTCTTCGTGTTGCACTATTTCTATTTTTCTCCACAAATATTTCAGACACAAACCTTTCATAATTTTATACACAATTATACAGACATTATATTCTATTCTTTCTTTAATTGACATGAAATGCAACGCTTCCAATATATCAACAATTTTTATTCTTCTATTACACCTGAGAATAATTTTCATACCTTGATTCTGTAATTTCTGCAAATATTGCACATTCGTTTTACTAACGCCCACCAAAATTGATCCACAATAATCAAACAACGGAGCAATTATTGCTTTATATACCATACATCTCATATACGTTGATATATCCATACTAATTCTTCGCATAACGCCTAACCTCGCTCCTATTTTTCTACTAATATAATCCACATGCTTCGAGAAATTTAAGTTCTTATCAAATATTATTCTTAAATATTTAATTTCTGTCACTACTTCTAGCTCCTTACCTCTTAGATAAACTTTTAAATTTTCCTCACTAACTTTTTTTCTCACTTCTCTTACCAACATAACTTTGGTTTTCTCCACATTTACACATAACTTATTTAACTTTACCCATTCATCAATTTTTTCCATTTGTTTATTTAACTTATCATTAATTTCCTCAATTGAATACCCTGTTGTGTATATTATTGCATCATCCGCAAACAGTCTTATTACACAATTATCATCAACAATCTTTACAATATCATTAATATATATTAGAAACAATAACGGTCCCAAAACCGACCCCTGCGGAACCCCTAAATCTACGTTAATAGAAGCCGATAATTTTCCATTAAACTTAACTCTCTGACTTCTATTTTCCAAATAACTTTTAAACCACTTCAGCACTACTCCATTTATCCCATACCTTTTTAATTTCTTAATCAAAACTTTCCTATCAACTACTTCAAAAGCTCTTTTCAAATCTAAAAACGCTACATGTTCGAGATTCCGTTAACGCTGCGCCGTCAGATCAGATGGCAGCATCGATCGGGTAACGACGCTAGATCACCGCGGCAGCTTGCGCCGCGCACGGGCGCGCTCATCGCCAACGTCTTCCTCGCGATATTCAGAGTCGTACAAATGGCCGCGCAGTGATCAGACGCACGACGTGTGCTCTGTGCATTTTTGATTGTGACTACACATCGAAGTGCCCACCGCAGTGATTACAGCTGCCGAGATACTGCATTAACATGTAAAGCGACCGCTCATCCAGCTCTACTCGGGTACATCAACACGACGACTCAGACTCACATGTGCGCGAGTGCCGACCGCCACGTGTCTTACCGACTCACGGGCGATTCATCGAAGAGGACGGCAATTAATATAATTGCCTCTCATTTACACGGGCTATATAGACATCTCATTTTGTTCACCGCTCATCACTCTCAGGTCAGATTGTATCAATTTTGACGCATTAAAGACGCATTAAAGACGCATTAAAGACGGCTCAGACGGTGGTCTGAGTTACACAAAAATAAAGTGAATATTTAGTTAACACCTTCCACGCGCGTCCTTCTCATCCCGCTTCCATCGCCGGGATTAATCAGCGATTTCGCGAACATTTGTCATCACCGCGGCAGCTTGCGCCGCGCACGGGCGCGCTCATCGCCAACGTCTTCCTCGCGATATTCAGAGTCGTACAAATGGCCGCGCAGTGATCAGACGCACGACGTGTGCTCTGTGCATTTTCGATTGTGACTACACATTGAAGTGCCCACCGCAGTGATTACAACAGCTGCCGAGATACTGCATTAACATATAAAGCGACCGCTCATCCAGCTCTACTCGGGTACATCAACACGACGACTCAGGCTCACATGTGCGCGAGTGCTGACCGCCACGTGTCTCACCGGCTCACGGGCGATTCATCGAAGAGGACGGCAATTAATATAAGACATCTCATTTTGTTCACCGCTCATCACTCTCAGGTCAGATTGTATCAATTTTGACGCATTAAAGACGGCTCAGACTGTGGTCTGAGTTACACAAAAATAAAGTGAATATTTAGTTAACACCTTCCACGCGCGTCCTTCTCATCCCGCTCCCATCGCCGGGATTAATCAGCGATTTCGCGAACATTTGTACGAATCTGAATACATTATTAAGTCTGTAGACTTCAATTCTTCGAAGTCATTGTCAATAAAGTGAAATTTGATTAAATGGAAGAAATGTCCATCGTTCGGTAAATATTTTTTCTACATAAGGAATATAGTACACGCTCTCCTCTTTGGTTGAAAAGTTTATAAATTGATCATTAGAAGAATTACAAAGAATGCATTTTTTTCTGTGTGATATAGCTCTGAAAACTATCTTATGTCGATCAGTAACTACACCTTTTTGGTTCCCACCAGTCGGCATCGTGCCCGGTGCTTGTTTATCCGGTTTCTTCCCGCGTTTGGTTACCATGGCGTATGAACTAGGACCTGCCTGCTCAATGGCTTTTTGCGTCCCGGCATATGTGCCTTTGTCCGTAGGTTCACCACCGTTTCTCCCTTTTTTATTGTCAGTCGCCTTCTTCTTATTCTTCCGTTTAGTATTACCGCTGTTAGACGGTTTAGCCGGAGGATTGGAGCTGCTCTTCTTACCAGAGGTGCTAGCCTTCTCTGCTGCTGCCTTGGTCTTGTTGTCTTTGTTAAGGCTATTAAACTTTCCCATAATAGGTGCCAATAACATTTCCATCCTGTTGGATAGTCGGTGTAATATCCGTTCCTCCAACGATAACTCTGATTGTGGGATCCCTAGAGGGGCGGCGCCACCCGGAGGGATGCCAGGGTCCAGTAGAACGGGTCTGACTCCTCTTAGAGCCGCTCTATACACTGGTGAAGTTCCCTCCTTCGCAATTTCCTCTAAGATTTTCCGTTTGTTGATCTCAGAGTTTTTACGTTTCTCGTTTTCCCGAATTTTCCGTTCTTCCTCGTCCGATGAAGAATCTTCTGGGAATCGGTTAACACTACTCTTACTCCTATTAATAGGGGAGTTATGGCTGCTGGTTTGTGGACTAACTTCCATTGCAGCCACCTTATCCGCGGGACGATGATTCGCCTCAATGCGTTCGCGTAGTTGTCGATTCTTCTCCTCGAGCGCGCTGAGCCTGTTCCTGAGCTCATCCAGTTCACTATTACGCTCCGTTCCCGGTTCGTTACCCATCCGACCAACCAGCCTGGTAACTGCTGCGGTGACGGTAGCGGCCACTGTGTTTAGGTGACCTTGGATTGGTCCCTGTATTTTTGCACGATTGATGTACTTGTCGAGCGTACGAACCTGCTCTAAAACTACATTGGGTAGTTTTTCCGTGGGAGCGTATTTTAGCTGCTCCATCAGCTTGCGTTCCTTCTCTCTTCTACTTTTAGAGAGAGTTGGAGCCACACGGGGGTCCAGCATCTCTCTAAGTTTTCCCTTCTCTTCATTTTCAGCTTGTTGAGCCCACTTCTGCTTCTTCTTTTCCAGGCTCATGGCCCGTGCAATTTGGGTCTCGTTTCTTCTACTTCCTTCGTCACTCCCATCGTCTGATGGAATGACGATTGTGTCATCGTTGAGCTCCGTACTCTGCAACGAGTTGGACAACGTCCTCGTGTTAGTCGTATTTGACTTTTCTCCCATGATGATTTTCTCAACGTCATCAATGATTCGGAAAGCCTGTTCCGTTCTATTCCGAATGGACAGGGTACTATTATTTCCCGAGTTTATGTTTCCTTCCGAGGTGTCCATCAGTTTGGGAGACCCCTGCCTCCGATTGTGTGGACGTGAGCGAGAGCGACTTCTGTCTCTCGATTTATCCCTCGCACTTTTTGGTCCTTGGGCTGTCGGTTTGACCTTGCCCATAGTATTCTTCTTCTCCTGTTCTCTGGAAGCTTTAGCTTCCACTTGAGCGATAACTGAATCTTCGACTGAGCTCGCCCGAAACTCAGCCGTAGTAGTTAATTTATCCTGCCCGTCGTTGGATGACCCCTGGGAAAATTCGTTCACTTCCGACTTAACGGCCAGAAGCTAGACCCGTCGGCCCCGACCTCGGGAAATGTCCGAGCGGCCCGACGGGTCTCCCACCCAGGACGCCTGGCCCCGACCTCGAAAGATGTTCGAGCGGCCCAAGCGACCCTCCGTACTCGGGGAACCATGGGACCACGTCCCTGGTGTGCAATCCCCTAGTACGGGCCTACCCTTCACCCAACCCAACACCACGTACTGGGCGGATGAAAGGCGGATATCCCCTCTCCGAGGAGAGGGGATCTTCGCGACCCCACGGAAGGGCGATTTAGGCCCACAGCGCCAACAGCCGAGTTTCCCTGGGCTGCGGCGCCTCCGCCAAAGGACGGAGTGCAGGCCTTTTGACCCCCCAACCGCGAGGGTACGGCCGACTCTACCCCACCCCAAGAAGGGAAACCCCAGGACCATCCACCCTGCCGGAGCACCGGCGTGCAATGGGTGAATGGCCCAGCCCCGGGAGTGGGGTGACGTGGGACGGGAAGAACCCCGCAACCCCCCAGGCCGGACGACCGCCGGACGGCCGCCATCGGCCCAGAGGGAGGCGAGGGATCACCCATCCCACCTCTCTCCCCAGGGAATCACTCTCCCCCCCGAGCCTGCCGGAGCACCGGCGTGCAATGGCCGAGGAGGAGCCCCCCAACCCCGTGGTTTTTTATCGAGGTTTTCCTTCCTCTAGGCCGGTGGGAGGAGTAGAAACTCCTCCCTCTCGGTCCCGGCCGACCGGGCGTTTGTAGTCGGGGTCGCCTTCCCCTACCGACGCTTTGGAGTCAGGGAACAAGTTCCCTGACAGGGGCGCCGGACCCTATTGTGCCCCCCAAATCTCGACAAGTCGAGAGGAGGGGCACGGCATGCTCTTAGACCCTGTACCTCCCCACCGAGCCCTCCCTTCGGTATGACCGAAGGTACTGCCTCAGTGGATCATTGGTACAAGGAGCCCTCTCACCACGACAAGGTGGCATGCCACGAGAGGGAGGTGGATATGCTTACCACAGTCAGTACATGTGTCCTCGCGATTCGCGGACGAAGGCATTCTATCGCGATTCACTTGAAAACATGTGGGACATCCGTGCCAAAAGCAACCGTGAAATTGCAGTACGTAACGTCGCGTCTCGTTGTCGTCGTCGTCGTCATTACTCGGCGTCTCGTAATATCCGTCAACGCGCGTGCCGTCGATTTTATGCTTGCGCCCTCGCCCTGCGTGAATTATGGGATGTCCGAGCTCGTGCTCCATCCACACTAACCACTGTAGAGCTTTACGCGAGTGATTATCGGCGAATCTATATCCTCGCGCCGGAATGATTCCTATTTCCTCCTTGCGCAGAAAGTTTTTGCGAAAAACTCTCATACACGTGGAAGCGATAGTCGTGCATTCTTCGAACGGACACACGTTCCCGCAGTCCAAAAAAATTTTTCTGAAAGCCATGCACGCGCGTCGAAGAATATCCACGTCGTTACGGCAATATTTAATAATTTCACTTCGAAAATTAAAAATGAAGTTGTTACGCGTCATTTCTGCGTGCCACGAAAGAAACCGTTCGCGTTCTTTCGGTTTCATTTGCTCGGGAGAAAAATATCGTGTGTCGGGTATCGGACCGATATAATTTTGATTTTCGCGAGTGTTAAACAAATGTGGAAAAATGCCTTTATCCGATGTATCCTGCAGCCCGAAAGCTTTAGGTAATTCGGATAATTTCATCGGCATATAATTTAAGCTATCGATAAATTTTGTATGTCCGACCGTCATCACGACAATTTTCGTTCCGTTTAAAATTACTTGTGGCTCTTCCGTCTTTTCCGTATTTTCGACTAAATATTTTAGAATAAATTGCGCGTCGAACGCTTTCGCATTGTGTGCGATGCAAATAATTTTTTTGAAACATTTTGTCGTTCGCGTTGCAAAATCGACGAACTCTTTTACAGGATCGTGACGAAATACAAACTCGCGCACTCCGCACCAAGGGCATCGCGGCATCGCTCCGACATGTCGTCTATCGCGGCGCACGTTTCGCAAATTTGTTGCGCGACGCAGAGAGTCGGTACGTGAACTTTGACGTTGTCCGTACCTTCGAGCGTCTCGTCTTGACGCGTTTCGAAATCATAGAACACGAATGCGATGCGTTCTTTTTTGCTGTTACGTTTGTTCGTTGCATCAGCGTCGTCATTTTTTTCGTTTCCAAGCGGTGCCTCTCTCCGTCCCAACGTAGTACTTGTACCCTCGCCAGGGTCTTCGTTTACGTCGGCATTACGTCGAAGAGGCCGCCTAAAACATAAATGATTGGCGGACTGCAACGAACAACACGTCTTGCAATGCGAAACGCCGCATTCGTGTCGCGAACCTCTCTTGACAAATCGCAATTATCGCAATTATCGCAAATCTTCACGGAACTGCAGACGCTCGCGAGCGATTTACCGTCGTAAGATTTTTGCGCGAGATGACGTTCGAAACACGAGTTTCCGAAAAACGCACGATTACACGCCGCGCACTTGACAATTTCTACTTCGGGATTCTCGCACGAGGGAGTGGCGTAACAGCGCGGACATTTTTTCGAACAGCGATGTCCTCTGCCTTTACGATACGCAGTGTTACACGACACGCAAAATTCCTTTTGAGTACCGGCGGCAGCATTCAAATTTAATATGGAGTTGTAATGACGCGAACGCTCATAATACATAATATTTAAACGCCATGTAGGTTCGCGTTCTAACGAGGCGAGTAATTCGGCACCGTCGTACAAAGGATTCGCGCCGCTGCCAAAGTTGTTGGAATTATATATGATTATTGCTATATTTTCATTTGCGAGAAAATGTTGAAAACGTGCAACCTCCGGAATTCCGCACCCTTCTTCGGGTATCGTAACACCGGCGTTCCTCACCAGCTCCAACGCTAATTCACGTTGAAGCACGGAAGTCCGGCATCTTACGGAATTCCACCTGTCGTGCAACACTCCCGTACGTAGATTTCCGCGCTTGCGATAAATTCGTGCCAACACGAGGTAACGAGGTAGACACAAATTATCGCTATTCCCGAGATCTACAATTGACCGCTTAACGATGGCTGTTAATCTATTTGTCGCACCCCCACGACCTACTGGCATCGCAACGTTGAAAACGCGCACGTCGAAATTTTGCGCGATATCTATTCCTCCGTTACTTTGCGCGATCGAACTCACGAGATCCCATATACTCTCGGATGTTAAGTCTCGCGCTGGGCGAAACGATAGCCCCGCCGGACCGTGCGTTAGTTCCGCCGACTCGAACGATAAGCCGACGTAATCTCCCGGCCTAGTCGAACGTAACGCATACGCGTGAATCTCGCGGAACGCGTTTTCCAACCAACGCACGGTATCCTCGCCTTCGGGTATCGGACGTACTCGAAAACTGGCCTCTCTACCAAGTATCCGGAAATTTCTAAATTGACGCGTGTTTTCTGCCACTAAATCTATATAATTAAATTGTCCGACCTGGTGATGCTGCTGATGCTGATGGTGATCCTGCTGACGTGCCTGCTCCTGATGTTCCTCTTGCACCCTCTCCACGGGAGTATTTTCCTCCTCCACCTCCACCTCTCCGTCTCTCTGCGTTTGAGATCCGTCAGCGTCGGCAGCAACAGTATTCTCCTCCTCCTCCTCCTCCTCCTCCTCCTCGCTAGCACTCTGCGTTTGCGAAACATTATCATCATCCTCAGTGTTCGGAGCAACAGCATCGGTAGGACGGTCCGCACCACCTCCGCCCGACTGTACTAAAAAATTAAAAAACTTAGTCTCACATACAATATTGATTTATATTACGTTTAAAAAGTTAAAAATTTTTTTCACGACCGCGATAGAGCATACTAAGGTAACTCACCTTTAGTTGCTTTTATCACTAGTGTAGGTTGACGTTCTTTTTTTTTGAATCTTTGTCTCTTATTAATTTTCCGGAGACAAGGGTCGAACCGGCGAGTAAGAAACATCTAATCAGAAATAATTACTTGTGATTAAAACGATAAAAATTACGGAATTAAAAATATAATAGTCAAATATTATTACCTTCATAATTGTTAGGTGCGTATCTCTCGTCGTCATCGTCGTCATCGTCATCGTCATCGGTTTCACTAATAATAATATCTTCGTCAATATTATTGATATTATCATCACTCTCCTCCTCCTCCTCCTCCTCCTCCTCCTCCTCCTCGTCCATCACCTCCTGCGACTCTTCTGCGTTTCGAACTTCTTGTTCTTCATCCCCCTCTTCCTCCTCCTCCTCTTCCTCCTCCTCATCGTCGTCTTCCATCAATATTCGCTCGATTACATCGTCAATCGTCGAAACATCATCTGATTCCGATTCTTGTTCTTCTTCTTCTACTTCCCTTTCTGGTAAAATGTAACATTTCGTTATTTCTTTTATTCGTCGCTAAATTTTTATCTTATTTTATTTTTTAAAAACTTACCACGCGGCGTAAATATGGTCGAATCGGGTGAGCTCACTATTCTCACCTCCTCTTCTTGTTCTGCTTCTTCTTCTTCCACCTCCTCTTGTTCTTCATCGTCATCTAAAACAGTATAAATTATATTTGATTTATTATACAAATATTGCAAGTATTAGCTTTTACGTGTTATTATTAGACTCTTACCGGAAGATAAATCGATGACGGGGATGTTGTCTGCGGGCAGTGGTGCAACGATTCTGGCTCTACCTATAAAATTTAATATTTATAATATTTGTTTTTTTTTTAATGAATAATTAATTTTATTATTTCCTACTTACGTGCTGGTACCGCCTCCTCATCAATGTTTTCTTCCGCTCGACGTCTCTGTCCTCGTCGGACCGGTAGGACAGCGGCAATGCGGTTATCGTCTATTAAATTAATTTAAATTTTAATGATAAACTCTACTATATTAAAATTTTAAGGTGCAATTTTTATTTCTAACACTTACCTATTCCGTTACGACGCAAAAATCTAGCAATATGCCCTCTTCCTGCGTCTTCTTCCTCGTGACGAAAAGCTCTACGCGCTACTAATTCGCACAAAATGATATTCACCAATCTTTGATTTCTTTTACAGTAACCCAGTTCATCCATAACACATAACAGGGTACTGGAGCACCCGCGCACGAAACGTTTGAAAAGTTTATAACTCGCCTCTTCGACGATTGTCACTGCTTCTACAAACTTCCGCTCATTAAACACTTCTACAAACACTTGCTTATTAAAGTGTTTGCTTAAATTGCAACTCACTTTAAAAAAATCGATCAAAGTTGCGCGGAGAGACATTTTCGACACTTTACTTGTCTGATTAGCTAAGAGCGTTGCAAGACGACTCCAGTACACTCGGACAAATAAGGACTAACTCTCAGCTATAGTATTACAGGCCATTTATAGTTGGAAATATTTTTAAAAACTTCTAGAATAATGGCGTGCCAAAAATTTTCTACCTAAGCCATTGGTTACCAAATTTGAAACTTTCCCGCCCACTTTCTTCCCATTCTCCATTACCGGTGGAAGAGAAAGGTTTTCGCAAAAAAGTTATTTTTTGTCATAAAACTTTTCCATCTTGTTCACAATAAAAGCATAAAACCATATTCTTTTATTTAAGGCCTTTATTCCAACATGAAACTAGAAGGTTTTATTATCCCATTTGAGAAATTTATTGATTTATTAATTGCTTCCAGTGTAAAAAGCCAAAAACTTCTAGAATAATGGCGTAACAAAAAATGTCTACCTAAGACCCTGATTAGCAAATTCAAAACCTTCCTGCTCACTTTCTCCCTACCTTCCTTTCAGGTGAAAAAAAGTTTTCGGAGAAAGGTTCTATACCATAATCCCTTTTCCGTCTTGTTTACAATAAAATCATAAAACCATATTCTTTTATTTAAGGCCTTTGTTCCATATGATTTATGACGGTTGCTCGGGGGGCGGTAGAGCCGTACCCGGATTTGCGATAAAGCGAAGCTCGAAGGACCAGGGGGTGTAAGTCTCCTCCAAAGCGAGTTATTTTATGCAAATGCGACTCACCGTTCGTTGTGCCGTCGACTCCTGGATGCTTCGTCTCGGTCGCGATCGGGCTCGTGCAGCAACGCAAGCAGGGCAGCAAGCAAGGCAAAAGCGAGGCAGGCAGCAGTAAGTCAAGGCAGGCAGCAAGCAAGCAGGAGGAAGCAGGTAAAGGCAGCACACAAGCAGGCCGAGAAAGTAGGCGATCGCACTATCCGGGAGCGAGCGGATGATCTCGCGACTCCGGATATTAGCGCAAGTCTCTCTGCCCCGATAATCTCTCTGTGCTCCGAGACGTCGTAACGATGAGTGCCGAGAGCTCGCGGCGCTGGAACAGTGTCGCGAGCGAGTACTTGTTCTTCAGGCGGGTGTCCTCGTGGGGTGAGCGAGGGCAGCACCGATTGGTGAGTCGCGCAATTATCGATTCCGCGTTGATCGCGATCCGCCGACGTTTCGCGCGAGTCACCGAAATACTTAATACTAGGTACGCAATGAATACTATGTACAACGAGTAACGAGACTAAACTAATAAGTATGATACATGCATCTATCTACAGTTTGGTGAGCGCCAAACAACGGTGTTTTTTTTAGGACTTGGGTCTGAACAAAGAGTTTTCGAAAATATCAAATACGCTTGGTTTCTAAGATTTGCTCATGTATTACTTATTTCCTGCGGAAACGAGGTTGTAAAACAGGAACGGACAGGTTTGCTTTATGACGTCATGCAACTATTCCGTTTTAAATAAAAGTTTTTATTATTGAACGCATTCGAAAAATTTACGATTTAGAAACTGACCAATCCTGAAAAAATAAGAGAAAAAGGAATTTGTTGCGGAGAACGTGAGGATTGAAGAAAAATAGAAAAAAGTAGAAGTTACAAAAAAATGTTTATTACTACAAATTCTTCTTCATAGGAAAAAATACAATTTAGTCGCTTATAAAGTAAGGCTGTAGATAAAATGTTTAAACAATAATGTTATAAAATTTACAATCCGCGATTCGACAAAATTATACGACAGATTTCGGGAATTCGCAGCACACAAAGTTCTATCATTACTAAATTAAAATACGCATCGAGGAAAGTTAAATCGGTTATTTGATGTTGTACATTAAATTCGATGTCGAAGTAATTTCCTCTGAGAGTCAATTTTACAATATCCTCATCTATATAACCTTTAGGAAGATTTAACTCTATTTCCTTAATAAGATAATGCGCGCAATTGTTAACATTATCGGCCACTGATTTTAAATGTAATAAATGTGCATCGATACATTTTGCAATATTTTTCAGCCCGAGAAATGTAGGCTTCTGCATCACAATTGCCACAGCGTATGTTTTTCGTTTCTTCGTCGGTGGACAATTTTCCTCGCCTGTTCGTTGATTCGTCCTGGCAGAAGTATCTTCCTTGTTTTCCTTGTACGCCAGCAATATAGATCTTGCTCCGTAGGCCGAAGTAAAATTGACGGAGATATTGTTAATGGAGATAGAATTCGGCTTCAATTTGCTTTCTCCATTTAAATATTCGCTCACGAGTCCCATGTTCTCTTGAAACTGCTGCCACGATTTCTCGTCGAAATAAACGCCGTCCGCACAGTTGCCGGTTAATTTGACCAACGGCACGAAAACTCCCTCGGATGTTGCTTGCAAACCCACATGAATTCTCTTCGTATGGGAGCTGTTGAGTCCATATGTTGTCGATAACAGCATATGTAATTGCTCGTTTCTTCCCTTGAAGTCACGTCCCTTATCGGGAATCCCTTTATCAGGAATATTGCGAGTGAACATCCGCTTCTCAGAATTATTAGCGTCTTCTCTGTGACTAGCCATTGTTCTTATTTCTTCGTAATATCGGCTGACACACACTCACACCAATCGAAAAGTCGGATGAGAGAGTTATACTTTTTCACTGGCAAACTTGTCGCTTCGAACGTTGGGACTCGAATGATTTTGCTTCGTAACGTTAGTCAAAACGTTAACTTCGTTTGTAACGTTGTAGAAAAATTAGTCTGCGCGCGCAGATAGAAAATTAGAAAACTTTAGATTTTTCTAGACTTTTCTAGAATTTTTTTAGTTTAAACTAAAAATTCTGTTATATAGGTGGTTTATATAGGAAGCTAAGAGAATTTGTTAATAAAGTGATCGGCTAAAAATTTTATACGAAAAACGTAATAGTTAAAAATTTTTTTAATTTTAAATAAAAATATTTCTAAAAAAATAAAGGAACAACAGAAATCTATTCGAGTTCTTTTTATCTTTTTAAATCATTTAATAAATAATTTTTTGTATGTCCTTAGATAAAAGAATATAATTTTGTCGAATCGCGGATTGTAAATTTTATAACATTATTGTTTAAACATTTTATCTACAGCCTTACTTTATAAGCGACTAAATTGTATTTTTTCCTATGAAGAAGAATTTGTAGTAATAAACATTTTTTTGTAACTTCTACTTTTTTCTATTTTTCTTCAATCCTCACGTTCTCCGCAACAAATTCCTTTTTCTCTTATTTTTTCAGGATTGGTCAGTTTCTAAATCGTAAATTTTTCGAATGCGTTTAATAATAAAAACTTTTATTTAAAACGGAATAGTTGCATGACGTCATAAAGCGAACCTGTCCGTTCCTGTTTTACAACCTCGTTTCCGCAGGAAATAAGTAATACATGAGCAAATCTTAGAAACCAAGTGTATTTATTTATTTCGAAAACTCTTTGTTCAGACCCAAGTCCTAAAAAGAACACCGTCATAAATCATAAAAACCCTTTGATACAAAAAAGGTTGGATTCGTCACGTCTCGATACAAGCCTGGTCGTTTCTGACCAGACCCAAGTCCTAAAAGAACGCCGTCATAAATCATAAAATTCCTTCGATACAAAAAAAAAAGTTGGATAGCGTCACGTCACAAAGCGAACCTGTCCGTTCCTGTTTCTCTCTCCCCTCGAGGTAAAACGCTCTTAAAAATTCCACTTTCCGTTTTCGGCATCTTAGCATCATATCCTTTTTCGAGCTTAGCGTCGTCTACCACGTGTTCCCACCAAAATGGCGCTAGTCGGCTCTTCCGCTATTTTACCGCGTGACTTCAGCGTCGTCCGCCACGTGCAGGCCCAAAAAGACGCTGGACACTTTAGGCGGGAGAGCAAATCAGACGCTGGGTAGGTATCCAATCAAAACGCGCCATTTAGTTACTATTTTGAATCCGACATTTTTGTTTCGTAGTCGTCCACCAGTCCCGAAAAAAGACACTAGACACTAGACGCCTCAGGGGTGGGAGGGCCAATCAGACGCTGGGTAGGTATGGGGTATCCAATCAAAACGCTCCATTTGAATCCGTCATTTTTGTCTCGTAGTTTTCTACCACGTGCAGTCCCAAAAAAATCACTAGACACTACACGCCTCAGGGGAGGGAGGGAGGGCCAATCAGACGCTGGGTAGGTATGGGGTATCCAATCAGAACGCTGGCTAGGTATGGGGTATCCAATCAGAACGCTGGCTAGGTATGGGGTATCCAATCAAATTGCTCCATTTCACCCCCACCCCCACACGGCAGCCAATCAGAGAGCACCGAGGTCACGTGGGCAGACAGTCTGGCCACGCCCCTGGCGCCGGAGGGGTCGGTGGAGGGGGTTTGTTTTGACGCCCCATACCTATCCACTTACTCTCGCGATAAATGTGAAAACTTACCAAATTCTTTACTTTGTCAGTGAAAAAAATTAACGCAGGTCGTACGTTTGACCAAACTGACATTTAATATACTGAAATTGAGAATTATATCGCCAGTAAGTGAAAAGAATCTTCGGCGAGTAAGGTCGCATTGAATAAACTTTAAGGGGGAAAGCTTCATCGTCCAAACACAAAGACAAATGGGAAGGGATCATCTGCTCTTCCAGGCAGAGGTTCTGGATGAGGTAATTCAATCAATCCTTGTTCGAAGCTGGAACCAAAGTCACTGTGCATCCACACACTCCACCATCGGATATTGAGCCTGCAAAACAAGATTTTTATGAATAGAACAAGATTATTAATACAATAAAATATCGTTGTTCGGATATAATTACTATGTACCATAATCAGCAATGTCTATACCCATAAAAAAGACATAATCGGCATCACAGATTGCCATGAGAACAATCGAAAAGAATTTTTTGTAGTTAAAAAACTGAGAGCCTGAATTTTTTGGGGCCTGAATTCGGATGTGCGCTTTCCTGCATCAAGTGCCCCTATACAGTTAGGGAAATTCCACTTTTCATAGAATCCATCAGCTACGTTACGCCAATCCTCTCTTGTCGTGGGTGGTAGGTATATTGGCTGAAGCGAGCTCTTATATAATTGCGTTACATGTCTCGCAGGGATAATCTTATAAACTGTTGAGCGGCCAATGCGGAAAGACCATAAATCTTCGACCACACACTATCAGCGTGCGAGCAAGATATCTGAAATACAGTAATAGGAAAAATATTAGGCTCTTCATTGATAAAGAAACTTATTGTCTTTATTTACCCAAGAGTGACGGCGAGTCTCTCACAATTCCGGTGGAAACGGACGCCTCATATGCTACGTTTCAATAAATACGGATATGTTTTTTCCAACAGCCAATTAAACTGCGGTCAGGAGTGCGGATTCTTGTATATTTGAAGAATTCTTCATGATCGCGCATTGGTTTTTAGTTCTTGGAATAGCTGTGAAAAATGTCCTAGTTGATGAAAATGATTATTCAATGGCCGACGCCACCATCCGAAGACAATAACGTGATAAAATGTGATAAGATCACTGTCAAAAAGACGAAAATAATTAGCTTAAATTAGCGAAAATTATAGTGGTCAAGTATACTAATCTCCTTCCTTATTGATTCTGTCGTGACTTGGGTACACCGCATACACGATGAAACTGAATGTACGGCATATTTGCATCGACGTTAAAATTAATAATAAATCGTCTTCCCCATCATCTTCTCACAATTTTGCACGGTAAACTTTTAAATTTGCAATTAAGTTAAGTAAAGTTTGTACTAAAAACAAATATACGATATAATGCAGTCGTAGCGCGCGTAACACCTTTATCTTCCGCCACGAAAATTGTCTCATCTCTGATTGGCTAAATTATCGTGACATTATTATCCGCTACGACTCATTGTACATGCAAATTTCCTACGACTAACGACTTGTGACTTCTGACTTACGATCCAGCAGCGTGCTGTGATTACGACTAACAACTCATTGTAGACTGGCCATTTTAGATATTTCTGAAATAAAAGGTTCTTGCGCTGTATGGGAATAGAAATGAACAATGGACGATAAAATTTCAAAGAAATGTATATATTTATAAAATAAAATAAAATCATATAAATCACATATAGTAAATAAAAATAATAAAATCAAATCAAGAGTATATCACATATATGTTTAAAAGTATAAAATGAAGAGTACATGTCCTCTCCGCGCGTCCGTTCTTCTCATCATCTCTGTCGTGTGCGTGCGAGGCCTGCAAAAAAACGTAAAAAAACGTCAATAAACACGTAAAAAATTGTGAAACGCGCGCGATACGTAGCCCCCCCCTCCCCCCAGTATCATTTATCGCACCAACTTACCCTAGGAAGAACGGCGCCGCTCCCGCTCCTCGTCGGCTCGCTGCTGCCGCCGCTGCAGCTCCTCGCGGTAGGCTCGCCGCCGCTCCTGCCGCTCCCGCCATCGACGCTGTCCATCGATGTGCCGTCGACGGCGCCGCTCCACCTGCTGCTGTGCATGACGTGCGATACGTCGATCCATTGCTTCGGATCGACGTAAGAAGGATCGCAATTGTTGCTCGATCGTCCTGTCGTCGTCGGACGATGATCCGCACGGCGCCAGCTCGATGGGGGGACGTCTCCGTTGTGCCGGCGGCGGCGAGCTCTCGTCCGAGCTGCAGCTCGCGACGTGGCATTCGTCGCGTAAAATGGGCCGCGGATCGGCGGAAGTTGTAGGAGGGACGACGACAGCATCACCGGCAGCTAGCGCGGGACGACGAAGAGATGCACCGAAAACTCGGGACATTTTTTCGGTCGTCCGAGCGTGCACACCGTAAATTTCCATGAGCCTCGCTATTTTAAAAAATGTCGGTATGTGTGTATGTATGTGTGTATGTGTGTGTGTATGTGTGTATGTATGTATGTGCCAAATTTACCGAAATTTCTATAACTCCAGAACTGATCAACCAAATCTTAACCAATTATATATGAAATAGGGGTAGAAAAGACTGAAGAATATAATAGAATTATTAAAAATTGTTAATAATAAAGGGGTTACCGATTTTTTAAATATATAATTCTTTAAGGCCGGTATTCATAGTCGGGTCTTATATTAAAGATCGTCTTAAGTATAGTTTTAAGGCGTCATCAGCCAATCAGAGGGCCGTATTAGCATCTTAAGACATATCACTTCCTCTATGAGGAAGCCATGTGCAAATTTCTAATTTGCACCATTTTTTTATTTTACTTTTGTTGCATTTTGCTTATCTTACTTTTTTTATATATATCGGAACAAATCCAAAGCTTATTTTGTTTTTGTTTTTATTTTCTTAATATTTTTTTTAATATTTTTTATTTGTGTTGATACTTGAAAAAAGTATTAATAGTTAATAGGAAAGGTTATACTAAACATTCACCGAAGATACCTGTCATTTAGATTTGTTCATCTTGTTCATGACAGCATATGTTATATTTTGACTAAATGTTGCAGATAACCTGCATCTAGATGTTGGAGATAACATGCATCTAGGAAACTTTATGGCTAATCCCGCTAATCTGCAATTTGAAATGCCGTTGCCGGCCATGCCGGCAATGAACAACGAGCAGCTGCAGTTCCAGCAGCTGCTAGATCAGCTACAAAACAGAGAACCGATACAAAATTCTACTTTGCGCACGGTACAGCGGCAGTACCAAGAAATGTCGCAGCAAGTACACCGGCTGCAGAATATGTTAATGGACCTGCAAAATACGGTGCTGCAGATGCAGGGGCAAATTCGGCGCTATCGCCGTAATCGGTAATTTTAGTGATATGAAACTGTCTTTTTCTTTTTTGTGTAAATAGGTGCTGTACAAATAAAATCACCTTCAAGTACAGAAGCTGCCATTGAAACAGCGATTAAAACATGGTTAAAGCATGCTTCTGACAGGATAAAAGAAAAAGAAAAGAAAAACAACAATTAAAGATGACAATTTGTAGTTCTTATCTTTTTGTTTTATTTCATTTTTGCTGACCATTTCATCCTTGATTTTGTCCACCAACCAATCTTTCTTTTTCTCCATACTGGATCCTCCTTGTTTCTTTTCTTCCGTCTTCGACATCGATTTCATCGCCGAACTAGTTTCACCACTATTATTATCTTTTACAGTGAATACCTCGTACTTTCCAGTACAATTAACAAGTTCATTATCCGCAGTATATACCTTATGCAATTTATGACAACTTGGATGAAATTTCTTGTCACAAGGTATATTTAATCAACTGCGTTCTTATTTCTTTTTTACATTGCCTACATATACAGTAACTCGCTGACTCACTCATTACTCACTACCATATAATAGACACGTTTGTTTTCTCTCTCGTGTATTTGTACCCCGTGACTAACTTTTAATGGCCGCCTGTCGTATGAGTCCTCGTGGCCCTCGTAGTCCTTAAGTCCGTATCAGACTACGGATTGGGATTGAGATTGGATTGAAATTTAATCAATCAGAACAGAGAAAACTGATCTCAAGTTTAGTAAACTTTGCTCTGATTGGTCTGATACGGGCATTACAGACCCGATGCTCGCACAGTCATGGCTCCTCACATCCCGGCTAGCCAACCACTCATGGTTAACATTTGCCTATGCAGCTATTAGTTTAATAGCTTTTTACCACTCTTCGACACTAATTAACCATTCAAAAGCCATCACTTTCATAGAGCACAATTCAACACGACACATTCTACTTCTCAGATAGAGAGAGAGAAAGAAAGAGAGAGAGAGAGAGAGAGAGGAAGAAAGAGGGAGTGGAAATGAATGAATGAATGAATATATTTATTAGCTTTTAGCTATCATACAATACACACAATACACTTCACTTAAATCCATTTTTCTTTCAATCTTCTTTTAAATTCGCTTACATTATTATCAATGTTTCTTATTTCCTCAGGCAACTCATTATAAATCCTTATACCATCATAAAACAAATCTTTCTGTCCTGTTCGCGTTTTTCTAAATCGTACTTGTAATTGGTTTACTTGCCTCGTTTTGTACTTATGTCGCTCTCCTACTTTCTCAATCTTATTACACAACCCCCTCAGTAACAATCCATTAGCTAGTTTATACATAAATATACATACATTATACTTAATTCTCTTTTCTACGCTCATAATTCTTAGGACACTCCTCATTTCATCGCATGAGGTATATATCAAACATTTAAGTACTGACCTAATTGCCCTATTTTGACATACTTGCAACTTATCTAATTGTTCTCTACTCAAACTTATAAATACTATTGAGCAATATTCCATGTGTGGTGCCACAATTGCCTTATACAATATGCTTCTTACATATAATGATAGGTCGACACCCACTCTCCTAATAAATTGTGTCTTAGCACTCATCTTTTTAATAACATGTTGCACATGCTTCTCAAATGTCAATATCTCATCTACCATTACACCTAAATATTTGTATTAATTTACTTGCTCCAATTTTTTGTTCGCAATTCTTATATCACACTTCGTATTTTCCTCGCATTTACCACTTCTTAGTAACATGAACTTGCTCTTTTCCCCGTTCAATTTCAACTTATTTGCACGTAACCAACCATATATTTTCTCCAGTTGCTTATTAATAACATATTCAATAGCATCTATTCTTAAGTTTTCAAAGTATACAATAGTATCGTCTGCAAACATTCTAATTTTACATCCAAGAATCGTTAAGTTTACAATATCATTGATATATAATATAAACAATATAAACAATTTTTTACCTTTCTTGCTTCAGACATTACATTTTTATATTTTACCTTTTGTACTCTATTATTCACATAATCTTGTAACCAAGAGATAACCGTTCCTTTAAATCCAAGAAATTCCTATTTAGCAATTAATATCTTTCTATCTATTGTCTAGAAAGCTCTACGATAGTCCAGAAAAACAACTCCAGTCTTAATTATATAATAAAAATAAACCACGCATTGTGAATAATCGAGTAAAATAGAAAAATTCGACAAACAAAATATAATGTATAGGTTACGTACCGTTATTTTTTTTAAAGCGTTTTGTGCGGGGGGTGTTTTCATTCACTTCTTTGCGCTTTGGGGGACTCATTGGTGGGTGGTGGGATACAGTATATTCCGAGTATATATATACAGTATATATATTCGGGTATATAAACGGGTATAATAATAGACGAACTTCCTCGATGTCGATAATGTCAACCTTTCTAATTTTGTTTTTACTATATCTGTCTTTGTCTAACGAAATGACATCTGTCCTTTTTTTGATTGCTCGCCATCTCTCGCAAGATCCGGCAACTACTGTTGCTGCTCTTCTTGTCATTTTGCATCCGTATTTGCATTACTAAAATAATTTTTCGATGGATCTTTTTTTGTACGCATTGAATCTTACTTCTACTTGCACGGTATTATTCCTACATGTTTATCGAATTATCTTACTGTACAGATTAATTTATTTAAGATTCTTTATATTCTTAAGATTATTGGTGAAATAATAGATAGTCATGATTTAATTCTTACTATGAGAAAGGAGTTGACATCTATTTGTCGTAATTAGATATCTTTTGTATAAAGGATAGAGGAAAGAGAATCGGGATTCACTAACAGATACAGATATTTCTGAAATAAATAATATTTATAAGGAATTTAGAATTTAGAATTTAGAATTTAGAATTACTGAGTAGTTTAATTTATCGAATTATCTTACTGTACAGATTACTTTATTTAAAATTCTTTATATTCTTATGATTCTTGGTGAAATAATAAATAGTCATGATTTAATTCTTACTATGAGAAAGGAGTTGACATCTATTTGTCGTAATTAGATATCTTTTATATAAAGGATAGAGGAAAGAGAATCGGGATTCACTAACAGATACAGATATTTCTAAAATAAATAATATATATAAAGAATTTAGAATTTAGAATTTAGAATTTAAAATTTAGAATTTGGAATTTAGAATTACTGAGTAGTTTAATTTATCGAATTATCTTATTGTACAGATTACTTTGTTTAAGATTCTTTATATTCTTAAGATTCTTGGTGAAATAATAAATAGTCATGATTTAATTCTTACTATGAGAAAGGAGTTGACATCGTAATTAGATATCTTTTATATAAAGGATAGAGGAAAGAGAATCGGGATTCACTAACAGATACAGATATTTCTAAAATAAATAATATATATAAAGAATTTAGAATTTAAATTTTAGAAATTAGAATTTAGAATTTAGAATATGGAATTTGGAATTTGGAATTTGGAATTTGGAATTTGGAATTTAGAATTTAGAATTTGGAATTTGGAATTTAGAATTTGGAATTTGGAATTTGGAATTTAGAATTTAGAATTTAGAATTACTGAGTAGTTTAATTTATCGAATTATCTTACTGTACAGATTAATTTATTTAAGATTCTTTATATTCTTAAGATTCTTGGTGAAATAATAAATAGTCATGATTTAATTCTTACTATGAGAAAGGAGTTGACATCTATTTGTCGTAATTAGATAGAAACTAAATATATGGGCTGGTTTCACCATCTCCGATTCACTGTAATCTACTTTGATCAAACTAACTAACCGACGTATAGTTGGCAAACGAATTAAAAATTATTTGTGAGAGTATAGACAGGCTGTGTTTCGATATTGACTGTAAGCGCGATGGATATAGTGTATAGTAAGCAATAGTATATGTTTATTTATTTCAAGCATTTAACTGTATACAGCGTGAATAAATAATAATATTATACTTCCAGAGAATCTCTATCGATCCATTTGATATTTAATAGCTCGTCCTTTGCAAAATACGGGGTTTAATGTAGTAACACACGTATTGTGTATAGTATATTAGATAATAGAAAAAAATGATGAGGATTATTATCACTATATGCAGCTCATTAAGAGAGAAGCAATATGATCTTTTTGTATCTGCGCAAAAGGTGTTTATTTAAATATCTTGTATAGTTTATATTTTTGCAACTTATTGTTATCAATTTGCTCATTTACCAGATTTTCATTTTTATTAATATTAAATTATTCAATTGTGTGTGTGTGTGTGTGTCCTAACTTATGAAAAATTGATATTGCAAAAGTGGTAATAATTAGTTAACCTTTTATAAAAAAATTATCTTATAAATTACAAGCTTTTGTCGTTCATACATGCTTTATATAATAAAATAAAATAACCTTATATAATAAATAAAATAACTTTATATAATAAAATAATATAATTAAAAAAAAAGAACATGGATTGTATTTGAGAAATAGTAACTACTTACACTAATTATTTAATTTAATTTCTAGTATTACATTAATTCTCTTTTCTCTTTTTAAATGACTTTTGCGACTTAAATGTTTCAGGAAATCAGAAATAAAAGAGAAAGAGCTATTAATGTTTTTAATTGAAAAGAGTTTTTAAAAGAATTAAAGAAGTAACAGTACAAATGAAACGTTTAGGTCATTCAGAACTATTCGATAAGAAGTTAGCACCCCATTTTTTAAATATTAATTTTTGACAGTTAATCGACAAAACTCTTCTCATAAATATCTCAAACATTTATCTCTTATAAAATATATATTCCGTACACACACACACACATATATGAGCCTTTCACACTATCCGCCTTTCTTTTGTTTGTTTTCTTCTTTATTTTTTAATTTTTTTACTTCTTTATATATAGTGTAAACATCGACTTTATGCTTCGCTGATGCTTCTTTTACTGACATATTATTTTGAAAAATGTCGTGTACTACTTTATCCTTCCGCTCGGGAGTATATGTCTTATGAGGTTTGTATCCTTTATTTGTATTTTTTTCTGGTTCTTTATTAGCTTCCTGAAATAAAACAATAAAAAAATTGTAATAAAAAATGGAAAATCTGTTTTTTAAATAAAGATTCCTTTACCTCTTTGTGCTCTTTGTCCAGCCTGGCTTTCAGCCTGGGACTGGTTCTTCTCTCTAGTAAACCTGCCGAATGTTTAATACATTTATTTGTTTGTTTAACGTTATATAATCGAAAGAAACAGAGCTAAATAAGAGCCAATTCGCTGTTCTTGATGCGAGAGATTTATTCAATCATTAGTAACAGCGAATTTGCTCTTATTTAGCCCTGTTTCTTTCAATTGGATTTACAATAAGCTTCTACTCACCCTTATCATTGGTCACCGTTTTCAGGGCTGACCTTTCATCTTGGTTGTCTTGCTTTTTTTTTTTAGTTCTTATATTGCTGGAGGCGCTGGCCATGGCTGGAGGCGCTGGAGGTGGAATGCGCCTAAATGAAATACCTAGAAAATAAGCAAAAAAATTACTAACGGTAATGAAAGAAATGCAGTAGTTAAACTTATCAGGACAAAAAAGAAGAAATATTATAGATAATAATAGGAGTGATCCTACAAAAATGTGGAAAACTTTAAAAGAATTAATTAAGGATAAGCAAAGGGGTTCAGAGAACATCGATAATGTAGATTTTGAAATATTAGAGGACATAGAAGAATGCAATATAGCTGATAAATTTAATATACTATATGAATTATTTACAACGAATGTGATAAGCGTTTTCACCGCTAGGCGGCTGCTAAACTCGTACTTCAAATTCAACCAGAGACTGTATATAAGGCTCCATGGCGAAAGCGTCTATCACTCGCAGTTGTACAATCCATCACACCGGTCACTCGAGTGATGAAGATATGACAATTATTTATTTATTTATATATGTGGCAGTCAACCGACTGCTAAATATATAAATAAATAAATAATAAATAAATGTTTAAGACATTTTTTATGAAGCATTGATATTGTTTAAATAAAACAATATCATTAAAGCGATAAAGAATATGTCTTTTGTTTCAAACAATTTTATATTCTTTGAAAAATCAAACAATCGTAATCATTGATCGAAACATTGGTTTGTTTGGATGCAATAAAATTTATTAAATCCAAAGAATCTTTTTTCTCTGTGTACAATGCGAATATATGCAGTTTTATTTGGACTATATTCCTGATTTAAAGAACAATATATTTGATTGTATGTATGAAATGTCACATTAAAAAGAATAAATGCTTTTTTCATTGAAATTAATATTTGTGACAATGAACAAAATATACTGCTTCTTCAATATTAAAAATAATCTGATTAAAATGTTATATGTTCAGGTGAAACAAATATTTTTTCCCTTTAATTCATTATTCGTGACAGTTAACAAAATACAAACTTCATATAACGTTATATACAATTCACTGAAATGTATCTGTATTTGTACAAATTTATTATCTTGTTAGACAAACTAAATTTACCATTGAATCAAACACGTTACTATTGAATGAAATTGATGAATTTGTATACTTGACAATATTTATATTTCAACATAATAAATTACTATTAAGGAAACTAAATATTTCTTTTCATACAAATAATAATACTATTGAATCTATTTAAATATAATATTTTTTGAATTAACAAATGTTAGCTTGACAGCCCGTGACCGCTGCATTTAGTTGAATCAAATAATATTTCTTTGAATCAACGATTTTTTTTCTCAATATATATACTTCCCATGTAAATATCCCAGGTAGCACACATGGGGTGGTATTCAAAGTCGGATCTTATATCTAAGATTATCTTAAGTCTGGTCAAAAGCAGTCTTAAGACTCCGTCCAGCCAATGAAATGACCGTATTAGCAACTTAAGACATTAAGTTTTTAAAATTATTATGAACATATTTTATTTTTTAAAACAATATTTCTAAAAGATTTTACAAATATTATTGAATATATTTATTTGCAATTTTTTAAAAATATTTTTGAAAATATTTTTCTGACATGATCTGACGGACATAGAAACATTATAAAACTATTTTTATAAATTATTTTATAATATTTTAATCTTCCTAAAAAATATTTTAAAAATATTTAAAAAACATTTTGTGCTGTATGGGCATTTAAGGACGTTCTCCGGTGGCAGTTGTGCTCAACTCAGACGCACGGAGTAATGATATGGTTGACAACTACTTCCGTGCGCAAAAGTCTGAAACTCGTCTAGCCGCGCAGTTTTACTCGATCTGGCAAATTTTTGTTCCGTTTCCATTTCTCCAATACCAATCATAAATGAGTACGTCCTACTTGTCTATTGAGCATTCTAAAAGTAAATAATAATGGATCATAAAGAAAAAAGATTAAATAACTTGATTTAAATAACGTTGCCCATCAGATCTTGACGTTCTCTACTTAACCTATATGTCGCAGCGGTAGCAACGTTGTCAAGTCTCGCAGTGATCTCTCCCTCTCCCTGCCTCCGAGCAGACGAAAATTATGTCCGATAGTGTTCTTTAGACGACTATTTCTCAAAAATAAATACCGCTTGCTATATCGAACTTTATTGTCATACGTTACTAATAATATGAGGCATCTTATACTATTTTTTCAAAAAAATTCTAAGAAAACTGTACTTATTATTCATTAAAATGTCCGTGTCGAGAGAGCTCAACATAGGGATCCCGTGTTAAAAATCAGAACTTTGAAGCTGAATATCTCAAATTTTAGTACCGCAAGGGGCATTGAATAAAACGCCTACGTATAAAACGCGTTTAATTAAACATATACTGAAAGTTTAAGAAAATTTCTAAGAAAACGATTTTGCCGGTGAACGTCCTTAAGTAATAGGATAGAAATAGTAGGAGATGTGTGTGTGTGTGTGTGTGTGAGTGGACGGCAAACAAGACAGGCTGAGAATATTAGAATTAATATCGCAGGACGAGAAGCGCACAGAAAAGTCTATTTTATGAAGGTTTGAATATAACGCCCTACCGATAGAAATTAAGCAATGCAAAAGAATTGAACCATTCAAACGTAGGTTAAAAGAATATAGGCAGATTTCTCCGAAGAAAAAAAAAACAGACCATATGCAATGTGGCCTCGCAATCCTAGCAGTGCATCGGAATCCTCGCAATCCTTACGTTCCATCGATTCTTGGATAGGCACACTGAGAAAAAAATTTCGTTGAAACAAAAAAATTTTACTTGCTCCAAGAAAATTATTTCTTTGAGGGGTCCTTGGAACATATTTACTAGATCCTAGCAACAATAATTAGTTGACTGAAGTATTTATTTTCAAGAATCAAAGAAATATTTACTACTATCAATGCAAATATTTACTACAATCAACTAAATATATTTATTGAGATATGTCGAATGGGTTTCGGCTACGAAATAAATATTCAAGTCCCGCATTTCTTAAATCAAATAAATATTAATTTAAAATAGCTTAACTTATCTAAAAAATTTTTAGATTAACTTATCTAAAAATGTAACGACGTATAACTGTATCTAATGGAAATCGTGTATTCGCGAAGTGTATTCGCCGATAAATCTTTGAAAAATCGTCTTTTTCGAATCAAGGTGGGCAATAGCTTTAAGCTTTCGTTCGTCAAACTTTCACTACAGTTTTATATAAGGGATTTTACTTTTTCCAACCGTAAATTTCTTTTCATATTAACGTTAGGTGTTAAGGTAATGGGGTCAGAGAAACTATCTGCACAAACCTCCTTCCAAAATCTCCAATTTCTTAATCTTACAATTAATAATAATCTCCCATGTCTGCTTTTAAAGTTAATTTACCGTTCGCATTGTTGTATAATATTGTACGAGCTTGGTATGGCATACTTCTCTTATATACTCGGCGTAAAGTATATAAAAAAAGTGTCATAATGCATGCATCTTACTTGACCACGCGCTAAAACTAATTACGCCTTAAAGGATCTTATATTACTTATTTGCAGTTTAAACTAAGAAAAGTGCCAGAAGGCTTTAGCACAAAAAATATTCATTATACCGTACCTGCTAATAATATACATATTTGAGAGAGAAAATTACGTAACAATATAATTTAAAAAGGGGAAAAAGGATATTTATGTTAATTTCAGTGGCACCAGATAATCTCGCGACTGAAATTCTTTATACGATTCCAAGATACAAATATATAAATTAATATTTAAATTGTATATTTCTTTCATACAGCCGTATTATTGATTTGTATGAACTGACATGCACGTTAACGTCTTACGTGATTGACCAACATGCGCGAATTATTTACTTTTAATATTTATCTTGTAACTTTGCATTCGCGGCGAATCGCAAGACAAATTACGCGGACGATACAATTGGTTCGCAACGCGCGGGAAACAAACGCAGAATATATTATATATTCTCTATATCGATCGCGACGGTGAATTTCTATCGTGCGATAGAATGTCTACGAACACGTTTCGAAATGTCTACACTGAAAAAAAAAATTTACTTAATCTAGCTTAGGTGTATTTTATTCGACCCAATTGGTCAACTTTATTAAATAGCACGCTATATTAAATAGCACGTTTTGTAACCAATAATAAATAACTTTTATTAATATAATATTTACTCAAATTAAACAAATTCTTTAAAATTGAAAAATCTGATATTATTGAAATAAGGAAATAAGTTTAATAATGTGAATAGGAGAGGCAATTAGAGCCAAGCGCGGTAATCAAAGCGCAAACAATTTGTAAAAATAAATATATATATATTAACGTACGTTTCGACACATTATTCGTGTCCTCTTCAGCGTTAAAAGTTACATATACGAAGATTAACAAAGATAATAAAAAAGAAGTCGTGTACAAGGCGTAGTCAATAGACGAACAAAGCATAAAAGACGCAGTCAAAATTTAAAAAAACAAGGATTGAAATCCTATGGATGTACCGTTGTCGAAATCCCAGATACGCCGGTAAACGCTCGCTCCGCATCCCTCGCATCTTAGAAATAATCTCGCCAGGTTGAAAGACCAGGTGGGTAAGAAAGATTCGAAAGCTTTACCTGTACCATCAAACGGAGTCGCAATGTGGTAGAGGCGTAAATTATTTATGTTAAAATCCGATGACTAATAGATTTACTTACAGCGCAATTGCAGACCGGAATATCGCATTGTAACAACAAACTTCACGGTTCGAAACGTCGCGAATGAGTGAGGCATAGGTGGGAAGGTTAACATAATAGAGACTGGTGTATAAACCAGAGGAGGGGATAAACTCTCGCATCAAGTTATTCTAAATTTTAGACAGTCTCTCGATTACATTTAAATACGCGTCCGGTAAACTCTCCGCATCGGTCTGTAAATTCAAACCGTTTGCCTGCCTTTTTATGTATATCATTTCCGAAATCAGACGTTTATAACCATAGGATTCATTATCTAAGATTTCAACGCTATTCCAATCGAAATCATGATTCCATTCTAATCTGTGTTCAATTATGACAGAATGATTTGGAGTACTCCAATTAATATGATTACGATGCTCCTTGATTCTTGTTTGCAATTGCCTACCCGTTTGGCCCACATAAGAAGCATCGCAATCATTACAATTCCGAGGGGTTTTACCGAGGGCATATGGACTTCCAAAAATCCATAAACCGAACTGTCCCTTTAGACTTATTATATCTTCTATAAATAGCCCTTTATATGATCTGGCTTCCTTCCTCCACCGTATAATGTTCCAAAGCTTTCCGAAAGCCCGCAGCTTTGTAAAGAATAGCATAGATTTAGTGGAAGAACTTGGGAACGCACATGTAAATGACGGGTACAAATTAATTTCATTGGATGTCGTTTCATTGTTTACGAATGTTCCCATTGAAAGGGTATTGGACAGTATAACAGTCAGATGGAATTTTATTTCCAAAAATTGCAAAATCCCTAAAGCGGAGTTTTTTATTGCTGTCAGGCTTGTATTAAATTCCACTTTTTTTATATTTAATGGGAAAATCTATCGACAGACTTTCGGCGTTCCCATGGGTTCTCCTCTTTCCCCCATGGCGGCGGATATAGTGTTGCAAGATTTGGAGACCATAGCTCTCGCTACCTTGAAATATATCCCACCGTTTTATAAAAGGTACATTGACGACATAACACTTGCTGCACCTTTGGCTTTTTTACAGCATACCTTAGATGTTTTTAACTCCTTCCATCCTAGGCTGAAATTTACCATAGAAATCGGTGAAAACGACACGTTGAATTTTTTGGAGATTACAATGATATTGAACAACAATAGGCTAACTTTTGATTGGTTCCATAAACCGACATTTTCTGGCAGATATTTAAACTTTTTTTCGCAGCATCCTGCATGCCAAAAAAGAGGTACGGCCATAGGCCTAATAGATAGGGCATTTTTGTTGTCGCATCCGTCCTTGCATGCTAAAAATCTCAGACTGGTCATTGAAATCTTACTCAATAATTGTTACCCATTGGAATTCATCTTTAGAATTTTGCGCGATCGTCTTAAGTTTCTGTTTAACAGAGACTCGAATACGAATGTAAGACAGAATGAAGAGGAAGTTGCTCCTTTTTTCACGTTACCGTACGTCCCGACGATTACTGAAAAGCTTAGGAACGCCACAAGGGATTTGAATGTGAGACTGTCTTATAACAGCTTAAATAAAATGCGTACATTCATCAAGGCGCACAAGGACAGTCTCCCACGGCCGAATAAATGTAACGTGGTTTATAAGGTGAATTGTAATGATTGCGATGCTTCTTATGTGGGCCAAACGGGTAGGCAATTGCAAACAAGAATCAAGGAGCATCGTAATCATATTAATTGGAGTACTCCAAATCATTCTGTCATAATTGAACACAGATTAGAATGGAATCATGATTTCGATTGGAATAGCGTTGAAATCTTAGATAATGAATCCTATGGTTATAAACGTCTGATTTCGGAAATGATATACATAAAAAGGCAGGCAAACGGTTTGAATTTACAGACCGATGCGGAGAGTTTACCGGACGCGTATTTAAATGTAATCGAGAGACTGTCTAAAATTTAGAATAACTTGATGCGAGAGTTTATCCCCTCCTCTGGTTTATACACCAGTCTCTATTATGTTAACCTTCCCACCTATGCCTCACTCATTCGCGACGTTTCGAACCGTGAAGTTTGTTGTTACAATGCGATATTCCGGTCTGCAATTGCGCTGTAAGTAAATCTATTAGTCATCGGATTTTAACATAAATAATTTACGCCTCTACCACATTGCGACTCCGTTTGATGGTACAGGTAAAGCTTTCGAATCTTTCTTACCCACCTGGTCTTTCAACCTGGCGAGATTATTTCTAAGATGCGAGGGATGCGGAGCGAGCGTTTACCGGCGTATCTGGGATTTCGACAACGGTACATCCATAGGATTTCAATCCTTGTTTTTTTAAATTTTGACTGCGTCTTTTATGCTTTGTTCGTCTATTGACTACGCCTTGTACACGACTTCTTTTTTATTATCTTTGTTAATCTTCGTATATGTAACTTTTAACGCTGAAGAGGACACGAATAATGTGTCGAAACGTACGTTAATATATATATATTTATTTTTACAAATTGTTTGCGCTTTGATTACCGCGCTTGGCTCTAATTGCCTCTCCTATTCACATTATTAATCTAGAGAGCCTATATCTTTCTTTATGAAATAAGTTTAATTAAATATTTTTTTAAATTAATTTTTTAATTTGTTTAATAATAATATGCTATTATGTAAAGATTGTTTGACTCAAATACAAAAAATATTTGTTTGAAATTAATATTAAAACAAATAATAGATAACTTTTATTAAAATAATATTTACTCAAATAGAATAAATTTTTAAAAATTGAAAAATCTGATATTATATTGAACTAAGGAAAAAGGTTTAAATAAATATTTGTTTAAATAAATAATTGATATATTGAAATATATCAATTTTTTAATTTGCTTAATAATAATATGCTATTTTGTAAAGATTGTGTGATTCAAATACAAAAAATATTTATTTGAAATTAGTTTTGTACCCAATAATAAATAACTTTTATTAAGTTAATATTTAGATACTCAAATTAAACAAATTCTTTAAAATTGAAAAATCTAATATTATTAAATTAAGAAAATAGGTTTAAATAATATTTTTGCAAAGAAATTTTTTAATTTGCTTAATAACAATTAATATGCTATTTTGTAAAGATTGTTTGACTCAAATACAAAAAATGTTTATTTGAAATTATTAAATCTTTATAAGAACTCTTTAATAAATATTATTTGGTTTTACATGTTAATTTAACGTTAATTTTTTTATGAGTTTTTCCATATACACGGAATTTCGATATCAGTTGATATTAATTGGCGACGAATGTATCTTTGATAACGCGAAATATCGATAAAAGTAATATATGCTGAGCGACGCGACTAATGACATCTGCGTACAGGACGCGGAAACGTTTGCCGCGCGAACTCGAGAGTTAGACAAAAAAGCATCGCAAGCCACGCTGCCACGATCGTCGTTAGTCGAGGCAGTCGAGAAAAGTGAACCATCACAACCAGTACAATCGAGTACGGTTAAGGGGATGCTAAAGCCGTCCAAATTACCGACAATTACATTTCAAAGGTCTCATTTTGAAACGGCTTTACAGATCGCAAAATCCTTTTACCATTGGTGAACGCTAAGGGACGTCGCGAAACAGATGTTAAATTTTGATAAGTACTAAATTTTAATTAATTTTACAGTCAACCAATTTTCTTCTAGCTCTACTCTTTCTACGTTTTGTTCTGATTTATATATTATTGTTTTCACTTTTTCGCACGTAATAGAATATCATCATTAGAAAATTAAGTATTCATTATTTAAACTCATTAATAAAATTATTTAATTTATTTATTTGCAATCTTCTTCCTCGTAATAATCAATACACAATATTGTATATAATTTTTTGTACTAACATATACATATAATCAAAAATTTATTAGATAAATATTTGTATAATATAATATTATATAATATGTAAATTTTATAAACTTACAAATATTAAAATCGTATTTCGTATTTATTGTACATGTATAATAAATATGTGTACCTATGCATAAATTTATACATAAAATAAATAGAACACTCAATGCAGTTAACAGAACAAATTATAATTGCAATAAATCTTTAACTTAATTTGCCGATATCCAATGAAGAAGAATAATTAAGGTTAATAAGTACTAGAGTACGATCAGTCATTATTTATAACACAAATTCAAAACAATTGAAACTATAAAGTCTTGATAAAAATGAAAAAGCTACTCTGGACAATTTCGGTGCAAACAAAGCCGGATGGTGCTCGATATTGCGGCCATTTTTTACAATTTGTGTTCCGTCCGACACTCAAAATTGTTCCGTAATTTCATACTCTATCACGGACGGTGTATTTTTCACCATATCGTACTAACGCGCACACAATTCTCACGCAAAAACGTAATGTAAAACCAAAACTTGATACACTAATAATATTGGAATAATTGAAAATTGTCTACCATTTAAATTATCAAGATCAATAATTAGGCAAAAAATTGCCTTAATAAATTTTTAAACCGTAACTAGAAATATTTTTAATAGCAATTATAAAATGTAAGGTTAACAAACGATATGAAACCGTTCTCTGCAAAAAGCTTTATTTGTGATTGTCAAATGTCAAGTCTTTTTTGACAATTAATAATTGTTTGAGCCAATAATAGAAGATTAATCAATTATAAATACTTATAAGAGAATCGAACATTATTAAAAGGCAGACGAATTTTAAATACTGATAAATCTTTCAAATACGAATTCATCTAATAAAGATCTGTAAATTAATTAATCCGAATAATTGAATAATGTTCAACGAATATAAATCTGTAATTAATTATATTCTCGATCAAAGACTAAAAATTAATCTGGGTTACTAATATCAAAACATTATTGTGTTATATTGTTTACTGTCCCATTTTATTTCAGTTTTATGTGAAATGTATTCTTTTACGTCAATGAATATATAATTATTATTCTGTAAACACTATATATTATTCTGTGAAATGGATAATATTCGCACGTTAATGGTTACCGCAATACCTGGCTGGTATAGCCGAAATTCGATACAGTAATTCGATGCATTGACCCGATGAAGACCCGAGTAACTGAGAACACCACTAGCAAGCAAACAGTGTCCCATGCTCAAAGTTAGGAGATCAATCAGTTCATATCCTGTTGCTCTGTTTAGGTTTCGACTGTAACGCGCAATTACGTTTGATCGTAGTTACGATCGATTTTGAAATTAGCTCGATGGCCATGTTCCGCACTTCTGTTCGATTTCCCATAGTAAATGAAAAATAAACATAACGATTAACGAACGACGTTATATAAAAAAAGCACTGGTATTTAAAAACTAATATTTTAACAGCACTATTTGTTATCACTGCACATTTCATAAAAGTCGTGAATATTAAATATAAATTTATAAAATTGAATAAAGGAATTATTTTTACTATCCAGTATAGAAGTTTCCCCGTATGAGACACCGTTATTTACATTGCAACAAACTATTTTAATTAGAAAAGTTTCGTTTATTACTTTTTGACGGGACATGATGCTGCACAAACAATTATGTTCCATCAACTGGAATAAAAAAAACAATAGTCCGTAATAGATTAGGTAACTTCGAAATGTTTTCAGTTTTTTTGCAAAAAGTTGTCCTCCCGTACTTCTCGTTTTGCGATATTTCCTTTATTATTTCTTTACAAAACGCGAAACAAGATTTACTCTTTCCTTCCAATAATGATGCGCCTTGCGCGAGTTAACAAGGCATAAAGTTTTTAACGATTTTCAAGACAATATTCGCCTCCCGCGGCCCGCGGATCGACGACAGAAAAGTGCATGCAGCGCTGCCGATGCAACTGCACCTGCTGTTATCCGAGACTTAGGTCACGTCCCATACCTCCGTGTATACCCTACGAATGCGCTTCCTCGCTCTTAATCCTTAATTAACCTCATTTCCAACCAATTCCGAACAACTACTTTCTGTTCGATACGAACTTCAATCTCTCAACTTGCGTTCGGATAACTTTACAAGTATTCAAATAATAAAGGCAGCAGATACGTGAAGTGCGGCGGAAGAGTATGACTTTTAAAACCTGCCGCGCTTGCCAAACATTGGGCAAATACCAGCGTATAACATGTCTCATATTATTTTAATAGACTCGCACAGTTAAAAAGACTGTAACATCATGTTTTCTCGTCGAACTATTTGTCAAAAAATGGCCTGTTCCGTTACATAATTTCTAACTTTTTACAATTTTTATGACTATAATATATATGTAGGAATTACAGATATGGAAATTTTGGAAAAAATTTGAATTTTGAGCTGTATAACATTACCAATTCAAAATATCAAACTATAAAATACATATTAAAATATTTATAAGGAAAATTTCAATTTTAATTAAGTTGAATACAAAGTCTCCAGGATAATATTTTAACTTCAAAATTATTTCCCATTTTGCAAAAAATATGTCGAATAAAACTTTTAATTTTAGTGGAAAATATGATACACACACATGTAACTAATTTTTTATATCGTGCGTTCTTTATAAAATATTATTGATACCTATATTTCTTATATGTATATAATTTAATTCTCTTACTGGTTACTCAATATGTATACTTGCCCTTTTCTCAGTCTTCACCTGCACCTTGCTCTGCCCTCTTGGTGTAGAAATTATCTGCACCTCAGGACTTCTCTCTTGACTCGATGTTGTCGCTATTTGTATTGGTACTTTCTGCATTTTGGGTGTCAATGTTGCATGCGGCTTTAGTAAAATAATTCTTCCTGATGTTGGTTGCTAACATTTTCCTTTCTATTGCGTGCGCTTTGACGTCTGGCACGCCGTTGGTAAATGTTGTGTTGATCTGGTAGATCATGTCACGCTTGTCGTCTCGTTTTCTCTTATTTCTGATGGATAAATAGCATTTTGATGTCAGCCGCTGGGTTACCTGCGCTGTCCTTGATTTCTGTTTCGTTTATTTGAAACACGTTGTGTCCTCTTGCCAATTCGCAGTCCTTCATCAGCTCGAAGGATTGATCTTGCGCTTCTTTCTCCCTCTTGTCATATTCTTCTGCTATCTCGTCGACCGGGGATAACCTCTCGACGAAGTACGGTCCGTAGATGTTGGTCGCCTACGCCTTTCATCCTATCGTGTTCCAAATATTTTTCCATCTTCCGGTTGCATCTTTTGATTTTCCGGATCTTTTCGTTTCGTGCGGAATCCATTTTGATTTTCTCTTCTATGTGCACTCGCGTTTTGATGTTTTTTCGCGGTTTTGCGTAATATCAGGATAGTCACTGGTTAGTGTTACCAGAGTTTGAATAGGGTCATGAAATTAAGCATCTCCAACATGAACCTCCAGTACCTTCGATACTAGACCAGTACCGAAATGTGAAATCTGTTTTTCGGTACGGGATCTGTACCTCGCCAATATCTAATACCGGTCCGATGTATGCTATTTCCACATGGGTATCTTTTAATTTTTGAATTTCTTTGAAACTAGGTTGAGTCCTTGAGGCGATATGATGCTTGAATGCTGTCGGCGGTGATCCGCCGATCTGAAACAGTGTCGAATGCTTGTCTCTTTGTCCTACATGATGCAAGGTGCTTGTTACGACGAACATCAATTCGTGTTTTTTATTCACGATTCGGTAATCGGGAACGATAATCGTTTCGTCCCCTGCGATGCACCTGCAACAGGGCCGTCGAGAGGTCACATCGGGGTCCAGGATAGTTTTTGCCAACGGGCCCCCTGAGTATTTTAAAAAATATGTAGCAATATCAAAATATTGTAAAACTAGCTTACGATTTCGAAGTAAAACTGATCTCGAAAACTTATAAATCCAAGATTATACACGTTGTTTTTTAAACGAAGCCATGTATTAGACCGTAGATGAGAATCCCCGATGTCCACGATGATTTTCTGCATGGATGTTTGATGATTGTTCCACGCAATATTTAAAGTTTGTAGGAAGTTATGGTGGCAAGAACGACAAACATCTCCTTGCACTTTTTTTTCAAGATATTCAAGTAGACTTTTTATATTATTTACTTCTACATCTAATGTAGAATCTCTAGCCTGTAAGATAGTACTTCGATAGTTTATTGTAGTTAAAACTTTCAGCCAAATCGAGGCTAAAAGCGTGCATTCAAAGGACTCCTTGTATGTTTTTATGCCTTTAATATCGAACCTAGTTTCAGGAGTAAGATTTAGCGTCTCAATTTCAATAATAGCTTCAGTAATTCCAGGAATGTGAGCTGCAAAAGGTTTTACACACTCTACCCGAGCAGACCAACGAGTTTGAGATAGACTGTGTAATGAACAGCCTATCTTCTTTTGTAAAATTTCCCATCTTTGAGGGCTAGAACTAAATATATTAAATAACTTTTGTACAACTTTAAAAAATGTTAGAACTTGTAGACAGCACTCAGCCGCTTGAACGCCACATAAATTTAAAGTGTGACAACCGCAAGATGAAAAAATGGCAAATGGGTTGTTCAGAATTTCTTGTTGCGCTCCTTTGTATTGTCCACTCATGTTACTCCCATTGTCATATCCTTGTCCACGACAGTCTGCAAGAGGAATTTGGTGTTTTCTCAGTGTGTCTTGAATGAGCTCTGCAATTGCTTTTCCAGTTTTTTTGTTACAGTCGGCAAACTCTAAAAAACGTTCTTGAATTTTATATTGATGCGAGTCCTCATTCAATAAAACATATCGTAAAATGAAAACCGTTTGTTCCATGTGTGCCGAATCTGGTGTTGCGTCGACAATGATCGAATAATATTTGGCTCTTTCTCTTTCTTCTAAGATTACCTAACGAACGTGGCTTGCACAACAATCAATAAATTCATTTTATGATTCTGGAGACAAATAATGAACTTGTAGGCGTTTATGAATTTTCTGAGATTTTTTTACTTTTTTCAAGTGATCATGCATTATTGTATCGTAATGGCTAATCAACTCTAGAGAACCTAAGAAGTTGCCATTTTTTGGATCGCCGATTAATTCATTGCTGCCCCTAAAAGCCAATCCTCTCTCTCCAAGATATAATACCACGTCCAGGGCACGTATTATGGACTTGTTCGGAATGGATTCCGATCAGAATTATTCCGTTTTCTCTAGAAAAGACAATAGAAATCTAGGAAATAACTGAACAATTCCGATCGGAATCCATTCCGAACAAGTCCATAATAGGTCCCCAGAATTCTTTGCAGGATTGCTATCCATGTTTTGATCGCATCGACGAGCCACGTAGGCAGACTCACGTATACTCGTTTTATCACGATAATGCCGGCAACTAATGCGGGGCACGCATATATACGTTCTAAAAATAGCCGCGGAATATATTATGCGGGCTTTGGGCATACGAGGCGTAAAGCAAAACGCGTTCGGCGAAGGTCGCGCTTGCCCGTTCCTTCCGTTTGTCACCGCTATAATTTGTAAGATTTATTACGTTTCCTGATACTTTCGCGTTGAAAAATCCTTATCGCGTTGCTTATTATTAAGATAGATGGATATTTTTAAATATTTTTTATCGAAGCATCAATTACTTCTGTCCCTCGCACGTGCAAGCCGCGTCGTAAAAGAAATTTATGTTGCTGCGAGAATTTTACATTATGTTGTGAGATTTTTTTTTAACATTGATACATCTCGTAGCGGTAAAGGTTTCACGAAGAACAAACGAGTTGCCGCGTAAGAAAAAAACTTTCTATTAATAACGACGCAACAGGTATTTCGCAAAAACTGATAGGCAAATATGTATAAGTCTCAAATCAATAACTCATATATGTCAATATCTCAGATTACTACCGCAAACGAACCCGGGTGTGGCTTACAATTAGTCACTAAACATCTGGATGCTTCCTCCCTGTCTTACCTGCATCCGCCGGCTACAATGACTCGCGTGGCTTTGATCTCGAAATGCGAGATGCACTATAAATCAAATCGTCAGATTTATTATTTTTATATTCCTGATTTATATCATTTCTATTTGACTATTCGTTCATTATCATATATCGTGTGAAGATTGTCAAACAGATTTTCATAAAATAGACTATGATATATTACAAACAAAGTTTATTTCTATCGCATTTTTTTTCTTTCTTAAAAGCTGTACATGCTGTTTTACATTTCAATTATTTTACTGTAAATTAGTTTGATTATCGACTCGTCCGCTCAAATATATACCATTTGATACGCGTATCGACAGAGAGATCGGCGATGCGAATAACTATAGGCCATCGGCTGTAATTTTGAAGTAAGGAATGACACAATAGTCCGTGGAAGAAACAAGTCGAAAGATGAATCAATTTTGACGATCGTCGAACGCGAAGAGTATAAAGAACAAAGTTTAATTTGACGTTTAATTTATGTCGAATGTAGTATCGCAATTGTATCTATAGTTTCTTTAATTGATGATTGATATTTCAGCATTGTCATCTTAAATGAAAAATGTTGGTACGCACTCAGGTAATTTATATTGCTTTATATATTTATGCAATTATATATATCTATAGCGTTATATTCAATTTTATGTTTTCTTTTTCACCTTTTTGACATATTTTACAAAAAATTTATGTACATTTCAGATAATAAAAATGGCCACGTTCAGGAGAACGTTTATTTTGCATTCTGTTTTGGAAGTTTTGTTCGCTAAGATTAGATTATACTTTTAGATTTAAAGAAATAGTTTTATCTTAGCAAAGAAAACTTTTAACAGTTGCGAAATAAATGTTTTACCGCAAATGTTTAAACGCAGTCAATCACGCCAACACCAAACCGGATAAATGTTACATTTTTTTATTACGGTTCCATGTAGTTATTTGAGGTTCTTCGGGACATATATGATGGGACGATGAGATGAAAATGATAGGAAATAAATATAAAATAATAAAATGTTTATTTAAGAATTGTTATAAATCGTTGAAAAAAAAAAAAAGTGAAATTTATATAATTGTTAAAAAAAAAGAAAAAAAACGGATTGCCGCAAAACCGACGCGAACAAGATCCGCAACACCGCATCTGAAAAATTAAAAACATAACAAATAAATACAATGTTTTTATTACAAATAAAAAAATTATACCGTTATTTGTTTCGATTACAAACATTGCGGAAAAATAATCGTTCTACAGCCAAGAAAAGCAATTGATTTATTTCGCTTCTTTCAACCGAGTTTTCTCTCTATGAAGAATATTTTCTTTCATACCGATGGTTTGGAAATATCTCGACGCGAGTCAAGAATATTGCTCGGAGTGAATATAATTCTTACAAAGACTTTATACGGTATACGTTTGCGGTTGCGTACGAGCGTACCCCCCGTTTACTTGATCCGCAAATATGTCAGAGTCGCGTTGCGAAAAAGACAAAGTGTTTTTCTTTGCTGTAAAAAAATTTTGTGTGTAAGATATCGCGATCTGTAATAATTTGACACGTAGCCATGTTGCGTAGAGTGGTCAACAACTTTACCTACCCTTTTTTTTAATAAGGCGGCATATAATGAAAAGACGGCGCCGTCCCCGGCACGTATCTGGCGCCCGGCGGGAAGTAACCTGGCGGCGGCGCGGTAGCGCCCGGCGGAAAGTACCCTGGCGGCGGCGCGGTAGCGCCCGGCGGAAAGTACCCTGACGGCGCGGTAGCGCCCGGCGGAAAGTACCCTGATGTTGGCGCGACGGGTGGTGGCGTCGGGGGTAGGTATGCCGGAGGGGCCGGGGCCGGGGCCGGGGCATAATATTGCGCCGACGGCGGCGCAGCAGGTGGCATCATCGGCACATAATACACCGTGGTCGACGACGGCGCAGTGGACGCCGTCGGTTGGGATCCGCCTGATGACGGAGGCGGCGCCTGCGACGTCGATGGCTGCTGCTGCTGCTGCTGCTGCTGCTGGTCGCCCTGAAATTGACCGGGCGTTGACCGGGTATTTTTACTACCGTAAAAATACCTCGGTCTCCTCGTCATCGTTTGCGCCTTTTCGTTGCGCTTGATTGTCTGAAAAAATTTGTAAATTAATTTATTGAAACAAATTAAATAAATTTAAGTGCTCTCCCCCCTTTGCGCTGTGGAGAATTAATATTTTTAACTGTTAACGTACTCTGCGCCTCTTCCGTGGCCTCTCAGTGGGATCATCCCACTGAGTGTGCCTGCACATAGTTCCAGGCTTCGCAGGCGACGCAGCCCAAGTCTTGGACGTCGGCTGCGACGTCCTTATTATCGAGTGAATATATATACCATGTCATTATTTGCTAATAAGAAAACATTAAATTCATTACGAACCGCCATACGATATTTAATATATTGTCCTCTAGTTATTCTTTTATTACTATTTAATTTCATTAAATTACGATGCCATCCTCTAGTTCCATATGGATAAAATAATGGATATATCCAAGGTTCTACATTCGGATCCATAATACTAACTTGTTGTAAAATTTTAGTATTTCTATTACGTATGGTAACGTAGGAATCAGGAATTTCTCCTTCAGAAGTTGTTTTAAAAATTGCGGCAACTTCATTTGTTCTTTGAGCATTATATCTACGTCGATCCATCCCTGGTTTTAAGGATGTTTGGGTTGTACAATACCAGCAAAAAGTGATTAAAATTTGAAAACTGCAGATTTCTTAGGTTTATATCGTTTGAAATATAAAATAAATAAATTTATATTACATAAGAAGTTCAACTATCGTAAAATAACATGATTTTTAACGTCTTCAAGAAAGGGAATATTTATAATTAATATTTTTCGTAATCAACGACAGAAACTTTTGGTCTTGAAAATGCCCTGAAATCAACTGCAAAAAACAAAAAAACGAATAATTTATAAGACGATTTTCGGTTACTATAGGTATCGAATAATTTAAATATATATTTAATATAAACGTAATAAGTTATATATATTTAATTAATAATTTTAAAACAAAATGTAAACCTAAAATATATCATTTAATGCCAGCTTTAAATATGACAACATTGCATTATTTTCTACGTTGGCATTACTGCCTGTCACCTTTCAAACGCGGAATCAAAATGCCGAAAAATGTTGAATATCGTAAAAAATTTCGATAAAATTTCGATATTGACTCGAAGTGTTTACACTTTCAATACATCGATCTGTACTGCCTCACTGCGATGTTGCCAAGTCTCATAGACTAAAATGGGTTATGCAGCGTACTGACCACATTTTGCTACAGTTTTAGGTAAATAACTTTTAAACGAGTAAGTGGATCCAAATGAACTTTTGTACGAATATTTATCATAGTTTCATTAGCATATGTACAAAATTTGATTTAATTTGTAATGCTACTTCCTCATCAAATTATAAGAATAAGAAGAAATTTCATACGTCAACAAACTTTTGATTAAAATATCTCAGAAACTAAAGCCGTAATAAAAAATATAACGACATTTTTTAAATATAATGTCGATACAAGCTTTCGATTGCGACTAGTCCGAATAAGATTGGTGAAGCCAATCCCAAGATATGATAAAAATTAATGCAAACAAAAAAATTAAATAACTTTTAAACCAGTAAGAGAATTGTGCTGAAATTTTACACAGATACTTAGACGTAATAATAGAACAATCTATTAAATTTTTAGATTTTTGGTAATGCTTTGAGATGTCACCCATACATCCTTAATGTAAATAATAATTGTAACTCTGGTAACAACTCACCAGACTCCATTTCAAATCGTTGTTGATTTTCTAACTCTTCAGCCATCTATAAGAAATGAAGAATTTATACTTGATAGAGAATTTTACGATTAATATATTTATAGATACGACGCATTGATTGTGTACTGATAATATTCACAAGAATCAAAAAAGCATTAAAAAATGAGTTTATCATTTACTATTTTATTTATTGTAGCTATTTATATAAAAAATATAAATTAAAAAAGTTTATAATTTAAAGATTATTGTTTATTTTCTTTTATACATATCAATAAAATTTACATTTAATATCTACACCGGCCTGTCATCGCAACGCGTTTTAGTTCCTTTTCAGTTAATCCGATGATAATTTCTACCGTCAGCATTACGCGATTATTTTACAATTAATTTTCTACATATTCCGAGAGTCGGAGAATCGTTCAATAATCATAAAATTACACGTATGCGCACAAATTATGCATTGCCTACAGGTATACGTATTCAAAATAATAACGTCAAGTTGTATGATTTCACAACTTCGCGTTTCAATACAGTCGTTTATATACCCTGATAACTAAATGCTAGCAGAATACCGGCAATATTCCAGCAGATCCAAACGATCCAAATAATGCGCAGCAGAGTATCCTCATTAAGTTTATTTTCTAGCAGCATGATCGATCTGCTGCCACATTGTAATCGCAGAAACATAACAGAAATAACCATCGTTTATGTATACATATATAGGTTGATTTAATTAGAATTTTGGAGCAATATTAATATTAATATCTCGTCTCTGAAATATTATACGCGTCCCTACAGCGTTTTCTACAGCTAATTAATGACTTTAGGTTTTGTATTAATTTTCTCCGTCGCTTGTTTATTCTGACACACGTTGTGCATATAATCGATTCCTTGACGTGTCTTAATCCAAGTAATAAATCTGCCGATAACTTTAATGGCGAATACAATAAGATACATTCCATAATTTTCGTTAAATCTTAAGGGGTTAAACCACTGTAGAGCACGAAAAAGATAGGCATATTTCGGGAATTTTTTTTGCGCAATAAAGAGATCAATCGAAATTCTGTAAAATAGGATTTATAATTCTAGTAATGAAGTACAAAAAAATATTTTTTTCAACTTCGTTCATGACAAAATGGCGGCTGCGCAGCATTTCTCCGTCGGTGCCTTTTTTCCACGGCCGGAAACCTAACTCTCGCAATTTTTGAGCTGGAACAAAAAATCAAAGTTTTTTGGATTTTATAGAGCAACAGCAAGAGACGTAGGATTTTTTCGATATATTGATGTTTCGCGAAATAGTGCACTTTTGAAAAAAAAGTTTGTTTAAAACTAACTGCTTTGAAGCAGAGGTCTATTATATCGTAAACATCTTATGGAACATAATTAAGCCCTATACATACGGGAGCGTATGTATAAGGCTTAATTAATCACCCAGGGCTGTTATATGATGCCAATTTTAAAAATCCCCGACTACCACTAGGGATGGTCCCCTAGTTAGTATTTCTCATAAATACACGTGTCGTCCTTAATGAAACGGAGCGTATCTGAACGTAGGGGAAAACTTTTGTAATTCGACGCACATTGAATAAGATATTTTCAAAGCGATCTCAAGTTCATAACAAAGCCAAATTTACAGATGTGGTGTTTGAATTACGTATTGTCAAAATTGTTCCCATTTATTTATATTTTTCCCTGCACGCTTGCATGCACTCTTGTCTTCGTAACGAGCTTCTAGTGATAGAGACGGCCGGCCTGTCAACATATTTGACACTGATCGTTGAGAGAAACGATCGATGGAAAAGGATGGGGCGTCAGAAAGGACACCGGTCAGCGAACGAACGCCGTATGCAAGTATAATGTGGAATTAATCCATTATCATACGAAGGTACGTTTTCGAAAGCTGCTTTTCACGTGAAAAGCCAGGACACTCGGAAAGCTAATATGTTTACACAAATTTTGCATTCCAAAAAAAATTTTTAAACCCTCAAATTTTGGGCGTGGCGTGGCGCTGTTTCGGTTGACATGGAATGTCCCATATTATACAGGGTGTTCGATATAAAAGTAACCACCCGAATATGGGGGGTAGATTGGGTCAAACTGAAAAGAAAAGTCTGGTACCATTTTGCAAAATTCGCAATAGTTAACGAGTTATTAAATAAAACGTCTGAGCGAATGAGCGCACAAAGAGCGATAGAGGCAGGCCTCGGCGGCTGGCTGGGCTGGCACGGTGCCCGGCGCGCGGCGAGCGGTGGGGGTCGAGAGACGAGCGGCGAGCGGGGCGCGGCGCGGCGCGGCGAACGTCGAGCGACAGATGTTATACACTGCGGCGAAAAAGTATTAGAGCCAGCCCATACTAAACTTACGATAATTCCTTCGCGTAAACGGGATTTTGTAGTAACTTACAATAATTTACTCCGCGTAAACGAGTGAATTATCGTAAGTTACTACAGAAGTAACGCGCTCGCGTAAACGTAGTAACAAGTAGCACACGTATTGCATAGGCATTGCCGTAGCGTCTTACGCCTTAGATAATATTAATTAGTTTAGCTTGAATTATGTGTAATAAAAACATTTAATTTTAGTAAATTTAATTATTTTGCATGTAAAAGTTTACGAGGTTTACCAAGCTTTACTTTAACTTTTGTTTATGTTAGAATAACTTTAATGGTGCGTGTCCACCTGCGAGTAAAACTCTCGAGAGTAGCTCTCGAGATTGATTCTCGCAAATGGACATATTCCTGGAGAGTACCTAACGGAGAATAAATCGCAGCTCTCGGCGAGCGAACTTGTCAAGACCTACTCGCAAATCGACACGACGTTATTTAGAACATAACGTTACGCAGAACATAAAAATTTTAAAATTTTTTTATTTCTGTCACAGTAGTTATAAAGTATCGTATTCCACAATAGTTCATGATTTCCGCATTATTCAATAAGTTCCTTTGTGTCATCAAAGGAACAAACTTTTGCCATCTCGGTTTTTACTCTCAACATGTAGCTCTCAAAATACGAACAGCGTTCGAGCTTGGCGAGCTGATCTCCGAGAGTAAAATAACGTCGTGTCGATTTGCGAGTAGGTCTTGAAAAGTTTGCTCGCCGAGAGCTGCGATTCATTCTCCGTTAGGTACTCTCCAGGAATATGTCCATTTGCGAGAATCAATCTCGAGAGCTACTCTCGAGAGTTTTACTCGCAGGTGGACACGCACCATTAAAGTTATTCTAACATAAACAAAAGTTAAAGTAAAGCTTGGTAAACCTCGTAAACTTTTACATGCAAAATAATTAAATTTACTAAAATTAAATGTTTCTATTACACATAATTCAAGCTAAACTAATTAATATTATCTAAGGCGTAAGACGCTACGGCAATGCCTATGCAATACGTGTGCTACCTGTTACTACGTTTACGCGAGCGCGTTACTTCTGTAGTAACTTACGATAATTCACTCGTTTACGCGGAGTAAATTATTGTAAGTTACTACAAAATCCCGTTTACGCGAAGGAATTATCGTAAGTTTAGTATGGGCTGGCTCTAATACTTTTTCGCCGCAGTGTATAACATCTGTCGCTCGACGTTCGCCGCGCCGCGCCGCGCCCCGCTCGCCGCTCGTCTCTCCGACCCCCGCCGCTCGCCGCGCGCCGGGCACCGTGCCAGCCCAGCCAGCCGCCGAGGCCCGCCTCTATCGCTCTTTGTGCGCTCATTCGCTCAGACGTTTTATTTAATAACTCGTTAACTATTGCGAATTTTGCAAAATGGTACCAGACTTTTCTTTTCAGTTTGACCCAATCTACCCCCCATATTCGGGTGGTTACTTTTATATCGAACACCCTGTATTTAACTTTTCTGAACTCACCCTACGGTCTCTCACACTCAATGAAACACAAAACCATATAGCTTTAAAACATTATCAGAAATAAACATTAATTTTATTTATTATTTCTTTTTTCATTAGAAGACCCAACTTTAACAAGAAATCAAAGTTTATGGCAAAAACAAACTTAATGTATTATATCTTTATATTATACTAGCTGATTACCCGGGCTTCGCCCCGGAGGACATATGTAATCAGACACGCAAATAGTCTCTCTCTCTCTCTCTCTCTCTCTCTCTCTCTCTCTCTCTCTCTCTCTCTCTCTCTCTCCTCTCCCTCTCTCTCTCTCTCTCTCTCTCTCTCTCTCTCTCTCTCTCTCTCTCTCTCTCTCTCTCTCTCTCTCTCTCTCTCTCTCTCTCTCTAAATACAATTCTTTAAAATTTGATTAATTATTTCCCGAAAATTCGTCAAACTTCTGATACCGCTTTCCAAAAAGATCGATAACAAAAAATTATATACTTGATAGCACTCCCCAGGAAATTCAACCCCTACTTTATGTACAATTCTTTGAGATTCGGTCATTCGGAACCGGTTTTTAAAAAGATCGGTAATAAAAAATAGTACACTTTATAGCACTCCCCGGGAAATTCTACCCCTACTTCATGTATAATTCTTTGACATTTAATCAATTATTTCCCGAAAAATTGAAAGAATTAAAAAAACCGGTTTCCAAAAAGATCGGTAACAAAAACTGTACACATTATGGCGCTCGCCGTAAAATTCTACCCCTACTTTATATACAATTCTTTCAGATTCGGTCAATTAATTCCCGAAAGATTGAAAAAATTTCGATACCGGCTTCCAAAAGATCGGTAACGAAAAATTATACACTTCATAGCACTTCCCGGAAAATTCTACCCCTGTTTGATCTACAATTCTTTGAAATTCGGTGAATTATTTCCCGAAAAATTAGAAAAATTAGAAAAACCGGTTTCCAGAAAATCGGTAACAAAAAACTATACACATAGTGGCACTTCCCGGAAAATTCTACCCCTATTTCATATACTTTTGGTAAAAATTATTTGAAAAAATTTCGATACCGGCTTCCAAAAGATCGGTAACGAAAAATTATACACTTCATAGTACTCCTCGGAAAATTCTACCCCTGTTTGATCTATAATTTGTTGAGATTTGATAAATTATTTTTCGAAAAATAAAAAAAATTAAAAAAATCGGTTTCCAGAAAATCGGTAACAAAAAACTATACACATAGTGGCACTCCCCGGAAAATTCTACCCCTATTTCATATACTTTTGGTAAAAATTCGGTTCAGGGGTTTGGCCTGGGCGTTGATGAGTCAGTCAGTCAGTCAGTCAGTCAGAACATTCGTGAAAAAAACACATTTTACCCCTTTTCACCCCCTTAGGGGTGAAATTTCTAAAAATCCTTTCTTAGTGGATGCTTACGTCATGAGAGGAATACACCCTCCAAATTTCAAGTCTCTAGGTTCAGGGGTTTGGCCTGGGCGTTGATGAGTCAGTCAGTCAGTCAGTCAGTCAGTCAGTCAGTCAGTCAGGACATCTTCCTTTATAGATATAGATTTCATCACCGAATCAATCGATGCTCATGATATATGCGTGTACTTGTAATTAAACTTCTGAACTCACTTATTTATCTTTATCTATAAAGGAAGATGTCCTGACTGACTGACTGACTGACTGACTGACTGACTGACTGACTGACTGACTGACTGACTGACTCATCAACGCCCAGGCCAAACCCCTGAACCTAGAGACTTGAAATTTGGAGGGTGTATTCCTCTCATGACGTAAGCATCCACTAAGAAAGGATTTTTAGAAATTCCACCCCTAAGGGGGTGAAAAGGGGTAAAATGTGTTTTTTTCACGATTGTTCTGACTGACTGACTGACTGACTGACTCATCAACGCCCAGCCCAAACCCCTGAACCGAATTTTTACCAAAAGTATATGAAATAGGGGTAGAATTTTCCGGGGAGTGACACTATGTGTATAGTTTTTTGTTACCGATTTTCTGGAAACCGATTTTTTTAATTTTTTTTATTTTTCGAAAAATAATTTATCAAATCTCAACAAATTATAGATCAAACAGGGGTAGAATTTTCCGAGGAGTACTATGAAGTGTATAATTTTTCGTTACCGATCTTTTGGAAGCCGGTATCGAAATTTTTTCAAATAATTTTTACCAAAAGTATATGAAATAGGGGTAGAATTTTCCGGGAAGTGCCACTATGTGTATAGTTTTTTGTTACCGATTTTCTGGAAACCGGTTTTTTCTAATTTTTCTAATTTTTCGGGAAATAATTCACCGAATTTCAAAGAATTGTAGATCAAACAGGGGTAGAATTTTCCGGGAAGTGCTATGAAGTGTATAATTTTTCGTTACCGATCTTTTGGAAGCCGGTATCGAAATTTTTTCAATCTTTCGGGAATTAATTGACCGAATCTGAAAGAATTGTATATAAAGTAGGGGTAGAATTTTACGGCGAGCGCCATAATGTGTACAGTTTTTGTTACCGATCTTTTTGGAAACCGTTTTTTTTAATTCTTTCAATTTTTCGGGAAATAATTGATTAAATGTCAAAGAATTATACATGAAGTAGGGGTAGAATTTCCCGGGGAGTGCTATAAAGTGTACTATTTTTTATTACCGATCTTTTTAAAAACCGGTTCCGAATGACCGAATCTCAAAGAATTGTACATAAAGTAGGGGTTGAATTTCCTGGGGAGTGCTATCAAGTATATAATTTTTTGTTATCGATCTTTTTGGAAAGCGGTATCAGAAGTTTGACGAATTTTCGGGAAATAATTAATCAAATTTTAAAGAATTGTATTTAGAGAGAGAGAGAGAGAGAGAGAGAGAGAGAGAGAGAGAGAGAGAGAGAGAGAGAGAGAGAGAGAGAGAGAGAGAGAGAGAGAGATTGATTGATTGATTGATTGATTGATAAAATTTATTATGCCCAAGCAAAGGCTAAAGGGCAAAAAGTAATAGCAGTTACAATAATATGGTGATTACAATACAATACAATACAAGATGCAAAGATACAATGTGATATAAACAAAGCGAAGTATAACAGACAGAAGTTAGTATGATGTGCATGCTCTCTCTCTTAAGGCAAGCAACCAGCAATCTCAATAATATACACTGTAAAAAACTAAGAACTAACGCAGCTTGGCTAACGATGAATTCAGTGAAAAGAATAAGATAAGGAGCAGTATTTCTAAAGAGAACAAAACAGTGTATATAAAACTAAGTACTGAGGCGCAAGTTTCGGAAGTGAAGCCTGAGAAGCTCGATGTGACCACGAAGAGAATTAGCAATGAAATGAGCAACTCGAAACTCAGACTCATTGCGACTCGAACACCTCAGTGGATGCGTCTCATGAGGTCAATCGAGGCGAATCAGATCGGCGCTTGAATCAATGTAAATAATAGACGAGCCATCTGATCGTCTCACGCGAATCCGCCCATGCCTTATCCAAACATATTTAAAAGAACGTTCCTTAGCAATACGCTTGGTCCGCTGCAGCAACTCATAGCCATCCTTAGTGAGCAATTCATTAATATATACAATACTCCTGGAGTCATTTCCGCAGACCTCTCCCTGCCTAAGAACACCCTTAGCTCGCTTCTTAGATATAATTAGATCACGGACGGCATTAGAGGTCACAGTAATAAACAAAGAATTACTAGCTGCAGAAGCAGTAGAGTGTGAAGAAGCAGAATCAGGGGGAGACCTGCGGACAACTCTTACACTAAGAATATGCGGCGAAACATCAACAGCATCAAGCGCTGAAAGCACGTTGCGCGCAGCCACAGAAGGAGATAACGGAAGCGGCTCCGGTAACCCGGAGACAATAAATTCATTAGCACTAACATCGTGACATTCCGAGCGAGACATTTTTAAATCATGCAGTTCTTTTTTAAGAGCCTCATTCTCACGTTCCAATGAGGAAATACGCTGAGAATTGTTGGCGACTGTTTCTGATAGGCAATTAATAAGATCTAATTTGCTATTAATAACTTCATTCGTTTTTTCCTGACTCTCTATAAAAGCAGAGATTCTTAAATCAGATCTCATGATATCGTCATTAATTTTTTGTTGATTAGCAATAAAAGCTGAGATCTTCGAGTCAGACAATTTCATTTGCTCTATCAAAACCAGCAGAAGCTCATTTGTCGCAGGCAGTAAGGTCGACTGAGTATGCAAGTCAGCAGAAGAAGCCATGTTCTCAAACTCAAATGAAAGCGCGGTTGTGACAGGAGTTGGTGTAAGAGGGGGTATATCCAATGATGTTAAGAGAGAAATACAGCAGGACTCAGCGTTCCTTGACATCGAATAGGATCTAATACAACCGGGATGAAATGCCTTTCTGCACTCTTTGCACTCAATCGACCTATTAGCAATTGATTTCCTGCACTTATAACACGTAGGCTGCATGTGTAGTTATACAATGACCACAACGCAAGAATTACACGCAAGTTCGTCAAGAACGCAAGTGACGACGCCTAGGTTGAACCGTAGAGCGACCGGATAAAATGCACGCTAGCTCTCTCCGCACACAATCACTAGCGACAATCGTATCGAAGATCAAGATCGAACGCTCGCAGGGCAGCCAACCCCCACCCGACAGCACCACCAGCCGTTCCAGACGCAGGTCAGCCAACACCCAGAACGCAACAGGCCCCAGCAGGTCGTCATGCGCACCTCGAGAGTAAAGTGCAGAAGGGGGCAGAACAGATAGCAGGCTCATGCGCAGTAAGAATCAATGATCCTCGAGAATGATTCTCAGAAATTTGGTTAGAATAATGAGAAACACTCGTCACACAATTTCCAGGAATTAAGAGACAGTGGCAGAGAAAATGATAGTAGCTCGTGACGAGCTATATAAGAACATGCTCACACCTGCAACAAAATAGCCCGAAGGCAACTCACGGCAGAGAAATATCCGGTCAAAGCAGGAGCAATAAGACAGACGTGCACGCTGTACTCACCAGAGAGAGAGAGAGAGAGAGAGAGAGAGAGAGAGAGAGAGAGAGAGAGAGAGACTATTTGCGTGTCTGATTACATATGTCCTCCGGGGCGAAGCCCGGGTAATCAGCTAGTAATATTATAAAAGAGAGTGAAATTGTGCTTTTCACTTACATTTCGATAATTAATTTGACCGACTACAAACACAAATTCAATAACAATCTCGAGGTTGTATTTATCACGTATAACGACTTGGCAAACGTGAAAGATCGTACAGTTTGTGTTCTCAGGAAACAATTGGCGGCTCGCCAATGGAAGCAACAACCGCGATCGCCATGTTTTCTTAATTTCACTTAGAACGTAATTGAGCGTGTATATGATTTACTCACAAATTTCGAGATATTCACGTATCAACATTCGCACCGCACACATTTGTCCGATTTCGTTCGATGATCTGACAAAAATCCAAGGTTTACACGCCACTCTGACACCCTTGGCTCTAGAACCGTGACCCCCGGGGCACGAAGCCCTCGGGGCACGCGCTCCGCCTAACCGAGTAAGTAAGAAAACGATGAAAGTAGTGGTATTTCACCGGCGATGTTGCCATCTCCCACTTATGCTACACCTCTCATGTCTCCTTACAGTGCCAGACTAGAGTCAAGCTCAACAGGGTCTTCTTTCCCCGCTAATTTTTTCAAGCCTGTTCCCTTGGCAGTGGTTTCGCTAGATAGTAGATAGGGACAGAATATGTCGTTTGTTTAACGTGCGGCACCTGCTCGTAGAGCCTCATCCACACGGCCCCCATGGGCGCGGGATTGGGATACGCCAAATCAGCGCGTACCGACCGAGGTCGATACTACCAGTGCGCCGCAAGATTGCAGGATCCTGCGGCAACCCACTGGTCGAGGCGAGCGACTATCCACGCTCTACCAGCTAAGCAGGCTGGCACCCGAGCTGTTGGGACGCATGCTCACCAGTCGGACACCCAAATTCGTGAACTCGGGTATCCTAGCCAGCATTTGGTTTAACCACTGCCACCACGATGGTCCTACCCGCGACCGGCGGGAGCAAGCTCCCTGGGCGACCGGTCCCCGTGGTACCAGTCTAGATCACTGGTCGGATCTTCGCAGCCGAAGCCACTCCCAGTTGGGTCTCCTGCAGACCCGGCCCTGGTAAGCCGCATTTACACGTCTCACGCATTCCCACTCATTCTTCGCTGAAACACACATGCCGCAAACCTGCTCAGACTCTCGTATCTTTCCTTTCGCTCCAGTACCTCGCTCACATCCACTCTACCATCCTCACTCACCCTGACTCCCCATTCGTCCAAGCTCCTAATGTCCTCATACATTTCACATTCAATCATCACATGCTTTCAATCCTCGCACTTAGCACCACACGCACAACTTTCAGTCTCAGACAATACCCTTTTATGCAAGAACTCATTCAAACTGCCGTGACCCGTCAAGATATAGCCGAGCCACGATGGTCCTACCCGCGACCGGCGGGAGCAAGCTCCCTGGGCGACCGGTCCCCGTGGTACCAGTCTAGATCACTGATCGGATCTAGGCTCGGCTCAAATCCCAGACAAACCTCGGCAAACCTCACATCCCGTATGAAGCCATGTGTCACTCGTCCTTTCGCACTGTTGTCCCATTTACTCTGCCATCTTTCATATAACCTAGCATTCAACAACTCCAGCTCTCATCTACATCTCTCGTTCTAACATCCTCTTCACTCATAATACCTCTTTTGCCCAATCTCCAGCCATTCTTAATTCTTACAGTCATACCTCTTTTCACGCACTCCAGGTCCCACGGAAGACCACCCATCAATACCTGCATGGCCTCTGTGGAGACCGTTCTACAGACATTCAAACAGGCGCTCATCGCCACTCTTTGGCATCTATTGATTGCCACTCGCGCATATCCGTACCCCATGGCTTTATACCACACGCTCGCACCATACATAACACACGCAGCAAACAAACCCTTATAAATCACACGCCATGCTCTCTTTCGCAATCCCCATTTGCTCCTCATCACTCGTCTTAACTTTCCCACTACGCTCACACACTTCTGTCTCATACGCTCCAGGTGCGGCTTAAAGCTCATTCGCTCGCTCACCCACACACCCAGATATCTCACACACTTTACATACCTCACATGCTTCCCATTCACACTAACGCTCGGGTGTCTCGTTTCCGACATATTCCCTTTCAGGAGCATCATGACTGTTTTGCTCTCTGAAACTTTCACACCGACACTCGCACTCCATTCGCTCACTATTCTCATCCACTCGTTCCCCATTCTCTCCAGATCCGCCCGGCTCTGTCCTTCGACAGGCACGAACAGATCATCGGCATACGCCGTCGCCTTGCATCCTCGTCCGCGGAGTCCCCACAGGAGTCTGTCCATCTGCAGATCCCAAATGATTGGGCCGCAGATGGACCCCTGTGGTGCACCCCGCCGAATCCTTTTCCACACTTCATCATTCGTTCCCATCGTACATGCCTGTCTTTTATCAAAATAACTTTCCCACAACCCAATCTCGTTACATCCTTCCTCACGCAGTTTTTCAATCACACATGGCCATTCCAGGTTGTCGAAGGCACCCTGGAAGTCCACAAAAATTCCCAACACATACTTGTGCCCGGACCCACTCACGCACTCACGCACGCTATTCCACGCACTCTCGGTCGAACGTCCCTTCACAAACCCGTGCTGTGCCTCACACATTCTGTCACTCATCAATCGCTCCAGCCTATTTACCATCAGTCGCTCCAACACTTTTCCAAGCACAGACAACAGGCTGATCGGTCTGTACGACCCGGGGTCGACCGCACTTTCTCTGGGGACTTCAGCAGTACAACCACTCTCGCTTTCTTCCACACCTTTGGAAAACGATTGGTACTCAGACACACATCATACACTCTCTTCAACCATCCTGGAATTGCGCGCCAAACGGCACGCAACATTTCCGCCGTTACTCCATCCAACCCGGGTGCCTTACCCACTTTCATCGCCCTCACAGCCACATCCACTTCATTCCACTCGAACGTTTTTTCAATCATCTCTCTCTCTCTGCCAGTCGTACATCATCCATTCCCGTGTCCGGGAAGAAGCGATCTAGCAGCACATTCGCACTCTCTTTCCACGTACTCGATGTCCTGTCACCCACCTTCATAGCACTCAGTCTGTCTCGTCCGTACTTACCCATACACACTTTGTACACATTACCCCATGGATCCCAATTTCCCTTGTCACTCACGAACTGTCTCCAGTTCTCCTTTTTCACTCTCCATATCGCTCTCTTGTACTCTCTGAGAGTACGTTTGTACGCAATCAGACATCCTTCCACTCGACTTCTATCTCTCCCTTTCATTCGCTGGTAGGCACGCCTACACTTCCTCACATCCTTCTTTATGCGCTCAAGCTCATCCGTCCACCACACAAGCTTCCTCGCAACCCCACACACTCGCCTTTTCATTCTATTGTCATTCGCCCTCAGGATCCATGATGTGACGCGCTCCGCCAAGCTCTCCGCGTCCCAGTCATCCATCACATTCACAGCATCCTCCGACGCATACTCCACTTGATCGCTCATGTAACCCTCCCAGTCCACGTCTTTACACACCCATCTACGCATACCTTCCATCCGCTCAGCATTCTCACCATAGGTCATACGTATCAGCAACACATTATGGTTGCTGATACCCCAATCACTCTTAACTCCCCATTCAAACTGGCACCCCCCAAACGCATCGCTTACGAGAGTTACATCAATGTCGCTTTCCCCATTGGGTCCGCTAAACGTGTAACTCTCGCTCGGCTCATTCAACACAATCATACCGTTCGTAACAATCCACTCCTTAAGCACTCTGCCACGCATTTCACTTTCTCTACTGCCGCCCCTACTCTTACTGTACCATAAAGGAGAGACGGCATTCGCATCCATACCCACCAGCACGCGCTTTCCTCTGGTTGCCATTCGCACCCTGTCCATGTACGCCAGGTACGGCTCGATGTCCTCACCGAACCGGCATGGGCAATACACGGACACGACATACATTTCGCCGAAGTCTCTCTTCAGCCATACACACACGCCATACTCATCCGAGCACTCCCTTACACACAACACATCGAGACTGGGATCATTCACCACCACTGCTGCTTTGACATACTCGCTCTCACTCACAATCACATCCATCCGTAGCGGGAGTCCAACTACTCTTCCATCCTTCACACACGGTTCCTGCAGCAGTGCCACACTCACTCGACGTTCACACAACATTTCACCTAGGTCACACATAACCGCATACGCTCTTTGACAGTTACACTGCACCACATTCATACTCGAGACACCCTGCGAGTCCTGCCTAGCCATTGTCGACAGTGTCAGCGTGCCTCTCCCTTGCTATCGCGTATGAGGGACACCCCCTATCGTCCACCGCGTAGTTAGCCAGTCTCCCCCGCCTGTTACAAACAGCACACACCTTCGGCCCAGCTGTATTTGGGCACTTATCCCGCCGATGCCCCCCCTGACCACAGGGGGAGCATACCTCCTCCGTTGCCCTACAGTGTCTCGCAACGTGGCCTAAGTCGAGGCACCTAAAGCACCTGGTTGGTGCTGTAAATTCGGCGACCCTACAACTTCGCCAACCTACATATATTCTAGATGCTTTCACAAACCTCCCTCGCATATCGGGTGTCACCTCCAATACCCAGTTACACGTTTTCTCGTTCCCTTTACCCAGCCTGAATCTAAATACGCATTCTTCGTCGAAGACCTTAGCTTCTACTCCATGCATGAGTTCTGGGTTTTGTCTTGCTATGACACGTCTGACACCATCGACTTCCATATCACTAGGCACATCGTACAAGATTATACGAGGCCTCCTAGCAGCCGGACGGGCCACCGTAAGACCCTTTTCCCTGATTGCCTGATTAGCAACTATTTTGTCTGCATCCGCCTTCAAATGCGCCTGTATCATCACCCTACCATCTCCGGCTTTTCTTACGTTTCTGACACTTATGTTTGACACTACTGGATCTATTGCCTTTAGTAGCGTCCTTTTAATCTCATCTACCGACCTAACCTTGTTTGCACCGCACGCCACAACAACCGAGCAGTCCCTATCACGCGGTCCGTTCCCCATCTTGGTTGCCGGTGCCGTAACCACTCCCGGGCCGGTTTCATGACCAGGTAACATCTCTCGCTTACCAACCGCCTTCGCAAAAGTTGCAGGTGGCGGTAGTGCCACCGGTGGTGGGCAATTCGCCTCCACCCTTTCCGCTAGACGGCCCCTTAGGAAAGAATTGTCGCAACCTAGCTGCATAACTAATTTGCTAGCCTCGCTAAACAATGCCGCTATCTTTTGTTCCGCCGACTTCGTGAACTTAGCATTCGGGTCAGAGATAATTTTATCTAACTTTAATCTGACACCGTGTATCGTGTTAGCAGCCAACTCCTCTCGAGTCGCCGCATTGCCACCCACAAAAACGTCATCCTCCTCAGACTCGCTGCCCGTACCGGCCTCGTTTTCGTCGCCCAGCAAGAGCAGGGCCGAGTTCGCCCGCTGCTTATCGGCCTCTCGGGCCATAGCCCCTTCCACTGCTCCATTCGACTCACTCTGCGCGTTTCTTATGGGAGTCTGGGAGCCAGGTGGGGTCCTAACCAGCAACCCACTACGTGGGAACGTACGATCGTGTGGGTTACCCACCGTCTCGCTCTCTTCGTCCGTCGGTACCATCTTCGTCTTGTCCAGCGCCTGTTTTGTCGCCCACTTTTTCAATACTTCCTGAGAGGGCGGCTTCTCCGAGCCCTTCTGGTTGATCTTAGTCAGTGCCACTGTCACTGCTTTCGTGATCGACTTCTGCCCATCATTTGCATTTGTTGTCACCGTTTTCGTCGCAGTCTTTTGCCCGTCTGTCTTGTCCGTATCCGAGTTAGCCGTTTCCGTTTTCGTCGCCTTTTTGTCAACCTGTTTTTGACCGTCCGGTTTGGGGGTTTTTAACTGTCTTCATAATGCATTGATTTAATAGTTACGACGGTTCGGCCATCATGGCAGCCCATACGCGTATGGGCATCTATCCCCGCCGTTTCAAAGTCCTAGTTAAACTGTATGAAAGCTGAAAAGCAGCTTGTCGGGTGATCAGCCCTATTCATGCAGACGTGACTCTATAAAAAGGTTATGTAATTTGATGCTAAAGGTTTAACGTCACCCCTACTGATTGAGCACGTATGCTCCGAGACACCGCCCACTCAAAGTTCGGGCTAGACGTTGCCAGTGTATCTTCCCACTAGCAGGATATGAGGAAATAGTGATCAGCTAATCCTCCACACATGCGCCCGGGGGGGGCTGACTTCAACTCCCGAATAGGCTTCGCCCGGACACGGACAGCGGTTCTCTCACATTAAACATGCGGTTTCACATGGACTTTACTGGCGCTAGGCCAGAACTTACCATTTATTACGCCGCAGAGGTCAGGTACTAACATGACCGCATCCTACGGTCGTGGGGCTACTACTCCCCACTTGGTTAGTCTTCGAGAAATATCCATCGACACCCGACCGCATCTCTGGCACCCGACGGTTACAACTACGGACACGCAAACAAACATAGACACGCACACACTCACACACCCCCCAGAACCCCCGCACCCCCTCCGGAAGGAGCCGGTAGCAGCCCGAGGGCCCGCGGGCCGGGGGAAGCCCGCGTATCGCCTTAACTCCGTTAGACGGCCTCCTACGACGGCCAAGGCCAAGACTAAGGCTAAGCCCGACCCAAATCGTAGTTTACGGTGGAAACCATGATGGAGGTGGAGTTCGGCTTGACTGTGATAGGCTAAGTGCTGCGGCACAGCATGTATTGCGCTTCAACAGTCCTGTAGATCATGACTTTGTACGACCCGAAAAAGATCGCCGGCCTCAAGAGATCGGCGCCGCGTGTTGCTTTAGATGGTGTTCAGCAACCAAACTTAAAGTTTCCCGCGGCGTGTTGCCTCCGGCAACGAGTAGCCCAGCCGCGTGTTGCTTTGCGGGCACTCACGCGGCGTGTTGCTTCCGCTGACAGCGTGTCGCTCAGCGGCGTGTTGCTTTGCGGGCAATCACGCTGCGTGTTGCTTCCGCCGACGGCAGAGACGCCGCTGACAGCAACACCCACGAGAAAACCAAGCTCGCTCGCGGCGCGTCACTCCGAGTCCGATGACTCACGATGCCAAGTTCTTCGCGGCGTGTTGCTTTCCAAACGCAACTAAACTGAGTCCGATAACTCGTGATGCCAAGTTTTTCGCGGCGTGTTGCTTTCCAACGCAACCAAACTTCGAGTCCGACGACTCATACTACTAAAGTTTTCCGCGGCGTGTTGCTTTCAAAAAATCCATCGGGGGTTGTCACGCACCGTTTTATTAACACCTAAAAGTGTTATGACGCCCTACTCTCCCGCCGTGCGTGGCACAACACAGCAGGAGAGCAGAACGCCCTTGGACCGCCTCTCACTCGCAACACTGTCGGGACGGGCCAGCTAGCTCTCCGGGTGTGCCACGTCTCAAAAAGAGACACCCAGAGGCTCCACTGAGCCCTTTTACCCCATTTCGGGATCACCAGACAGATATGCGAGCGCGCCTAGAGGACGGCCCGTGAATCACGAGCTGACCGGCATGATCGGGTCACAGGCGAGTGACTCCGACCCGACCATAAACCGTCGCCCGAGAGTTATCTCTGTACTTAGCAGCAACACGCCGCATTTCTCTACTACACTCAGCACGTGGGCGCCGAAGCGCTTTGCCACTGTGAGCACTGTTCCCTGTAAGTGCTATTCCCGTAAGTCATGTTTACTCCCACCAGTAAATAGGGACAGTGGGAATCTCGTTAATCCATTCATGCGCGTCACTAATTAGATGACGAGGCATTTGGCTACCTTAAGAGAGTCATAGTTAGTGCGCCAATCATAATCTCCTAAATCCAACAATAAAAAATTACTCACTGCATAATAATAACAGCATTTACTCGCCTATTCCGATGATCCGTTACTACGAATAGCGATAAACAAGGCAAAATAAAGCTTTGAGAAATATTAACATCGGTCGTATTAACATCGCATAATATTTAACTTTAGCTTAACTCACTTTCTTTCTAACTCTTAAGTCCTCTTAAGTCTTATGTTTACGATGCTAGAAATATCGCTCCAAGATCTCGGACGCAAATTAATAAATTGATTATTTAACAATTATTGTTGCTCGGTCATTGGCTCGGTCTTAATAAAAAAAAATATTTTATGCGTTGTCAAATTACTGAATATGACAATGCATGCACACACATCGTGCCGGCAGAAATGCCTGGTGTGCCGCGGCTGTTAACCCTAGAGAACACATATGAATTTTCTCATACGTGAAAGGCCAAGCGGGATAATAAATTACCCCAAACTTGTACCGCGTGTATAATGTTTCTATTTGTTGTTAAAAAACTTTGTAATAGATAATTTTATTTGCTTTTTAATAGGGAAGATAGTATCATCAGTTTCTGCAGGTAGTAAAAAAAAACAGTAAAAAAATTTCGAAAAACAAAACAAGAAATCAAAAATTTGGCTGAAATGACTTTTTTTTATAAAAAATGCTGTAGTTTTTCATGAAATTCACCGATTTTAAAAATTCCAACGGATTTTGAAAGACGAATAGACAACCTTCAAGGGCATGTAAGCGACTCTTTTGTTTCTTAAAAAAAAAAAACATATTTCTTTGAACGTCTGAAGTAGAGGAAATGACGAAAAACTACCGGATGGGAAAAATCGCAAGAAATAGAAAGTAAAACAGATTCTGTCGATTATTATTTATTTGAAAGGTAGTCAAAAGTTATATGGAAACAGTAAAATTAACTTCACAAAAACTTTACAAAGTTTTAATCAGTTGCTGTGCAAGAACAGCAAAAATGAAATAATTGATCGAATCTTAAAGAATTATATATGAAACAGGGATAGAATTTTCCGGGGAGTGCTATAAAGTGTATAATTTTTCGTTACCGATTTTCACAAAAAATCTGAAATATACTTTACTGTGGTAAATGTCGAGCGTAAACGGCCGAGTAGGGGTAATACGTTACCCCAAACGATTTTCGTTTTCGGTCACAGCTGCTGCATAGATCTAAACGCACTCGCTGAATGACGGAGGTCGACTTCCGGATGACTAAACTGAATTATGGTTAGGGTCTCGGTATGAAAACTAACCTTCCTAAGTCAGGGGCGTAATTTGAATTTCGCGTGGGGTAACGTATTACCCCACAAAGACTCTCTAGGGTTTATGTACTTAACTCTACATATAGGTATCTACGTATGTCGAATATATCGACTCACGCATACGTATGAAGGTGTAATTTGAAGCGCGGAACCGAGCGAGCAGGGAGAACAAAAATTAAACGCTTAAACAAAAGTTAAACGATATTATTTCTTTAAACTATTCGCCTCATTTACATATCGAGCTTATACTGATTTTATAAGATTTAAATCTTCTATCTCGTAAAAAAAGTGAAAGAAAACAACTTTCTTTTCCGCAATCGTCATAAATTGCGCGTCATTTGTTCAGAAGGAAGTGTGATAAAATTAGAATAGAAGTAACTAAAAAACAGAGAAGTAACGGCAGAACGATGCAGCTTCTACAAAATCGAATTATTTTCAATTCTCGTATAAAGCGTTGCTCTTTTTTTTCCCTCGTGAAACAACGATATTGCGACGGTGATTGCAATAACGAAAGCTAAATGCAATTGTCGAGCGAGAAGCGCGCGCTTACTCGTATCCACGCGACGTATCGTATTAACAGCCCATCATATACAGGTGTGACAAATGAGCAATGATGTAACGGTGGATTACGTCGGTCGAGGGGCCAGTCTGAAACTCTGAAGTTGCAATAATGACATAGCATGATCGAGAGGCACGGTTTCGTGCTAAATGCTAAATGTACATACATGCAACGCGAGACCGTCCTGTGTATCGTTACACGAGCCGGCTATATATATAGTTGCGAATACCCAAGATTATCTCGACAATTGCTGAATCGGTCAAATTCTGAGGCTCAATCGATCGGTTTGAAGATACCGATAGTGCGTGACACGAATTGGCAGGATGCAGGATCACTTATAGGTGCATAAAAATTCTCACCGTTCACGAGTGCGATCGTCGTTAGATCGCCGATTCCGTTGTGCAAGAAAATAAATTCGATTGATTTACGAGCCGATTTACAAAAGGGATATTTCTTTTAGAAAAAGATGAAGAGTGAGTTTAGCTAAACTTCAGTTTAAACAACTATTGAAAAACTGGCCCTAAGTTATTCACCAAATTAATAAATATATACATTAATACTAATAATATTAAATGTATTACTCAATTATATTATTCGTCTCTTTCTAACTATATATAGTTACAAAGAGACGAAGAGTGAGTTAAGCTAAAATTAGAGTTAAAAGCGACTATTGAAAAACTGGCTCTTAATCGCATAACAATTACATTTATTGATTATTAATTACATTACAATTATGTTTATTGATTATTACATTACAATTACATTTATTGATATTATAAAGTAATGACAAGTCAGATATATAAATTCAATGCATGAAATTATAAAGAAGATATTCCCTTCGTTTAACAAAATCTTATCATAAATGTTAAATTAAGCTTGAGATTCCTTTTTTACGAAATATTTCCAGATAAATTCTAGGAATAAAGTATGAAATATTCACTATATTGAAACATCTTAATAAGTAAACTGGAATAAATGATCTCCTCTTTGTGTAGGACCTTTAAAAGGGATTATCTTCGAAAACAACACATCTGTTATAATAAACAATTGAAATGATATAGAAATAATTAAAAAGGGAATAATTAATAATTAATACAGTTTGAGTTAACGAATATGGAATAATGTGAACTAAATATTTCAAAAGACGTTAAATCTCAACGTAACAAGTCTTATCCATAAAAGAATTATGAAAGAATTCCAGTAGATAATGTTATAAATTGGCAGTATACCAGTATCTATCTATCGGTTAAATAAAAATAAACTTCTTCATTGGAATTCATCAATGTAATTATTCCATATATGTTGCTGAAAACAGTAAATATTTGTAAATTAAGTCCTCGCAAGAAATACGGAAACTATCGCAAGAATAACGTAAGTTAATGAAATCGAGTATAAAAAGTTAAAGAATTCGCACGGTTGATATAACGCATAAACTGTTAAGCACTAAGATAACAAAAAAATCGAGTCGTAAACGCAGTATTTTAGACAATAATAATGTATCGGATTAATCTAAAGTTTGTTATATATAATATGTACAAGAGGCTTTTATCAAACAAGCGAAGTATGAGTCTTTAATGCAAAGGAAAACCACAACGAATCCACAAGAACATGAATTCACAACGAGTTAAATCCTTGTACGATTACCAATCCGAGATAGTAATAGTAATTTCTCGTCTCAATACGTATCGTCCTCGAAAGATTCTGTTGACTACAGAATATGCGACGTCTCTCTTTTTCTTTGACTTGGTCGTTGATATGCTTCTTGATTTGTATGATGACCGCGTATCGCGGAACTCGTGTATGAATTTACAATAACGTAATATGCCACGACATTAGCAATTAATACGACACTAGCGATTAAGGACGACAAAAGCAATTAACATAACACAAATGATCAGTTCTCAACTGAACTTGAAAGTATTCCCGATAAAGTATTATCGTGGAAAAAAACCTAGTACGTGACTCGAGTATTTCTAACAACATGAGAAGGTAAAATGATTCGGTTAATATTTTTATGCAGCTTTAAGATTTTCTATTAATACGTGAACTTTGGAAAAGGAATTATTATTAGATTTAATTTCAAAAAAATTCAATTCAATAAAGTTCCAAAACATTGAACTTTTAATCGGAAAATTTAAATTAAATACATAAAAAGTTTTAAATAATATATCAACTGCCCTAAGAAAGTTGTTAAACGAATATTTAACATCGTCGAAATACACGTAAATACACTGTTATTCTTGAAATGTCTTCGCCAACACACATAATGAAGGGTTGAATGCACTGTTTTTGATTTTTGAGATACATAAGATGATCCTCTATTTCTTGATGAGATTTGCCAAAGTAAACAAAAGATTCCTGAGAATCTCTAATAGTGAATTTTATGGTACTTTTTATGCCAGTCAAATCTTTTTTCACAATTTTGTTGGTTGGAACCAAGTAACCGTGGAGGCTCCAAAAAACTATTGCATCACGACTATCTATACAAATAAAGTCAAATAAATAAAGAATGTTTACAAGTGAAAAAATATAAATTTCTAACAAAATAATATAACTTACTTTCAGAAAGTGTCTCCTGTTTTAACATTTGTAGGTATGCTTTTATGGATTTATCTTTTACATGCATGATTATCTTTGCATAAAAACGATGTAAGATTATTTAAGCAACTCTCCCACTTATTTAACAGACCATTTTCCGTGTCAAATAAGACATTAAAATCCATGTCAATCTGTAAAACATTTTAAGAATTAATTTGTTTGTCAGTTCTAAATTTTCGTTTAATATAGTTTTGATATAATATTTCTGTTTTAATACATACCAATCTAAAGCCAGATGATTTTTTATAGAAGGGCCACTTTTCAAAAATGGCTGCCATGTTTGCAGCACTGTTTATTTCTTTTAATCGGTGTTGGCCACATGCTTTCCAACAGTTGTCAAATTCTTCTGATGTCAGGTTGTCAAATTTGAGTGCATTAATGCAACTTTCCGCATCGTTTTCTGGAACTAAAATATTTAACATCATTGACATTAGACATATAATTTTTAAACTTGTAAGAACTTACCTAAGATTTTCTGATTCCGTTGAGTTAGTTTTGAACTTTCTGGTTTTTTGACGTAGAACTACGTCTTTCTCGGGGGGTATGGGGGTATGACTGCAACGTTTTCTTGCAACGTTTTCATGCAACGTTTTCTTTTTCTCGAAAAGTATTAAAGAAAAATATACTTTATTATATAGTTTTTGAAAGCTTTCGATGTAAGCTAAATGTTTTCGTGGTTAATTTTTCGATATGGGTTTGTTCTCGAAAAGTATTAAAGGAAAATATACTTTATTATATAGTTTTTGAAAGATTTCGATGTAAGCTAAATGTTTTTGCAATTTAATAAATTGACGAAGTATCAGGAGAACATTTTTAGAAGGGCGAAACGAAGATTTTCCCCTCCAACGAAAAAAAAAAATAAACAAAAAAACAAGCACAGTAACAACTGTGCCGCAATTAACACGTAGAACTACGTCTATTAGAATAGAACATATATGGAAGAGGCATTGACAACTGACAGTTGACGTAGCCCTACGTCTAGTTTCAATGCCTTTTCCATATATGTTCTATTCTAATAGACGTAGTTCTACGTGTTAATTGCGGCACAGTTGTTACTGTTTTGGCAAAATATGTTTTTCAACTGCAGTTTTAAGAGAAGATTTTAAATTGGCAAGTTTAATATATAATTTTCCGTCTGTCCGTAATTTCGTCTGATGGAGTTGACGATCTTCTATAAGGTGAAAAACGAGATCTCGATGTCGAAGGCACATCAGATTTAGTTGATAGAGCTGGGGATGGTGGTCCGCTTAAGTTGGAAAAATTCATATTTGGTGTTTCCAGCGGAAGGTTTAAAGAATTTCTCCACTTCTCCAAGTTATCTTCGAATAATATTTGAGTGCCAAGATCGAATGATTTCAGAAGTTTTTCGATATGATGCTGCTTTATGATTTTAAGTATTTTTATTACAACATTCTCCCCTAAAAAAAGTATATTTTATATTGAAACATAAGTGTACACAAGAAATTTACTTACTTAGAAGATGATCCACTAATTCTTCTTGATTCCAACTTCGAAGTAGCAATCTTAATTCCTCTCTGTCTCTATTGTTCTCTAATAGTCGAAATATATCTTGTGCAATTAATTCGTTTGGAGAACCTAAGTTTTTGAGTATTAGTTGGGCAGTTTTATTGTCAGGATGTTGGAAATTTTCATTCTGATTTTGATGAATTTGTGAATTTGCTGTCGTAGCTGTCAATTGCGAAGAAAAATTTTCGAAAACTGGAAGTAATTCATACTGATAAATATTTTCGCTCAAAGAAGCGGTAGAATTGATATTTTTGACGCCTTGAGGTACCAATGAATTATTATTTATATGGGTTTCCATTCCTTCCTGTGTAGTATCTTGACAGCTAGATTTAGAGATATCATCCATTATCTGTATTCTATAACAGTCACAGAGCGACGTTTGGCTGCGGGATATAATTTGATCGTCAGTATAATATTGTAATATTACTAAAAGTGGAAATTCTCCGGGCGGCGTAACACTTCGTCGATATAATATACGTATAATATACATTCTATTAACGAACAACGATTCGTGATTTAATGAATCCTATCATTGACTAATGAAAAATATTCAATGTACGATTCGTAATATCAACGATATAATATACGAGCGTACTCGAAAACGCGACAACTTTGAGAGATGAATATTGCAAAGGGCATGGCCATCCGAAGGCCAGGGAACGACGCAATGCTATGAAACGAGAATGAGTGTCGTCTTTTAACACAATTATCCGAGATAATTCGGATGTGCTCGTACGAGCGTGCAAATGCGGTACACGCGGTATCCGTGAACCGGAATTGAGAGCAACGAAGTACTTTTATATTGTTGTTGTTTGTCGATGACCATTCGGGATGATCAAATGTCCGCACGAATAACTACCTTGTCCGATTCCGACCTCGAGGAACAGCAGTGTCCAACGCAATTCGGGAAGTCGATCCGAAAGGAAGATCCTTTTTCCTGAGCCTCCGAGAAGAAACGCACGCTTTTCCTTTCCTTTGACGCAAAGGCAGGGACGAGACTGCCGAGACCTCGCCTGCCCGCACGCACTAAAATCATTCACCCGAATATCGCGTTCCGCGAATATTAATGTTAACGGAACACAAATGTCACTACCAAAGCATACTGTTAATCAAAGCATACTGTTATTCTTTTCGCGAAAGGCGAACTGTATCTCGCAACAGGAGAATAATACGTTGTCGAATAACGAAGTTTTTGTAAGTTCGAACGACGCGATTCGAGCAATCTACACCGCGTGTTTCGACCGACTACGCAATTTTCGCGTCGCTGCGGGAATCGGTATAAGTTGATGTGGATACGTTATCTCAACAAATATTTCATTCAGCCAATGTCCAATTTCACATTTAATGAATGAGTTTATTGATTCTACTAAACACATTCATTGGGAGAATGAACATTTTTATTGATTTAATTAAATGTTACATTAAGCTAAGAAACGTTCAAGTACGTTCTATTAACGAACAGCGATTCGTGATTTAATGAATCCTATCATTGACTAATGAAAAATATTCAATGTACGATTCGTAATATCAATTAAAATTTATTGTATCAATAAATTTCAAATCAATAAACGTTATTTACTAAGAGGCAAAATGGAATAAAAAATCCTATAATACGAAAATATGGGCTATATGAGGCTACAATAGTTTTTGAGTTATAATTAGTGATTAAAATTTGCCAACAATATTGCGCAATAATATTGCGTACAATTCGCGCGCTCAGGTTCGTAACTACACTTATACCGATTTGTCATCTGTTATTAATTTTTACAAGATAGAGAATAAATAAATTGATTCTCACAAATATTTCTCCGCGTGATAAAAATAAAAATAAACTTTGTTTCTTAAATGTATCAAAATATAAACTTTATAATTGTTCGGGAGGCGATCTCGACGAGATTGTCCCGATTGAATCGCCGGAATTCGCTCAGAGATAAGCGCGAAGACGTTCGGTGGCGCGAGCTTTGAGCCTCGCTGAAAGATGTGGAGCAGGAAGAAACTTACTTACCTTGTAATTCAACACAAGATAGATCGCACGCACACAAGAGTTCAATAGCGAACGCAAAGTACTTTTGTCGAGACGAGCGGTTTGAGATTTTCGTTGAAATGCGAACGAGCCGACGATTCGAGAGATTCTGCCCGCTTCGCGCTCGATTCGACAGTCGCGCCGCACGAAACGGGGATAGGTAGTCAGTCACTCACGGAGCGGGTGATTTTGTTTTCCAATTTTATTTGTACTTTCGTCTAATGCTAACGCATAGAACACGCGTTCCTATCGCTAGGCACGGTGCCTCGACAAATAAGCGTGCGAAACGCTCGTCGAGGTGTGTGTGGTTCGCGACGTTCGTGACTGGGCTGCGCATTTCGAGCGCTCAAGAATCCGAAATTTCTGTTTGACTTTCAAACAATAATTCTATTTAAATGTAATAATTAATCAACCATTTACATTGTTATTTAAGAAAGAATTAAATATTTTACGTACAACATTTATAACTCGTTAATATTAGTTGACCGCCGCGCCGTATGTAATACCCACACAGGCACATATATAAGAAACAATAAATCAGCTGTGCAATAAAAATCAATATCACCTGATTTGTAGAAATCAATAACAGATATGACAGATCGGTACGCGCGTATATGTATATGTATATAGTTACAGATCTGAACACGCAAATTCTACGCGATATCATTGACGATTGCTCATAACTCAAAAACTATTGCAGCCTCAAAATTTTGGTATTAGAGTTTTTGACTCTATAATTTTACCTTTAGAATACACTGTATTAAAGTATTGTGAGACACTGTATATTTTTTTGTTATTTATTGTATTAATTTATTTGCCGTTGCGCTAGTAAACTGCGACTATATATACATACATATATACGTACATATATGTAAATATTAAAGTAAATTATGTGATACATTGACATCTTATATTTAAATGAATCCGGTAAAGCTAATACGTTAATATAATTATGTGAATTTATTGTATTTACATATACGTTATTAAGTAAGAACTGAGTTTTATAGTTTAATAAAAAAAATTCATTAATATAATGGACAGATCATAAATCCTTCTTCGATATTTCGATACATTGGTTCAATGAATTCGGTTATTGAGCCAATGTACAAACTTTACTAATTTATAAAATAATACGTTAATATGATAAATGTATTTTATCACTTCTATGAAATTTTATGGTACCATATTTAATGAATGAGTTTTTTTATTTCACTGAACACGTTCATTGGAAGAATGAACTTTTTTATTGGTTTAATTAAATGTTACATTAAGTTATGATACACTTTTGAGTACAGTATATTAATAAACAGTGATTTGTTATATTAATGAATCCAATTATTTGTTAATGAAAAATATTCAATGTCATATCATATTATCAATTAAAAGTTCATTGTATTAATGAATTTCAAGTCAATAAACTTCATTCATTGATATTATGAACAATATTTTTTTCAGTGTGAAGAACTGCATCTTTTATTTGGACCCCGGACATTTGAATCGAGTTCATTTTATCAATATCAATTTTATTTACGGTATTATTTATGGCATTAACTTCACAATCATTTTTTTCGCATATTGGTAAATTTTCAATCTCCACTTCTGCGGTTTCTACAATAAAGTTATTCGAATTACTTCTGTCTCCTAAATCAGTTGCAGGCTGCAACCTAACCTGCGGGTTGAATCGGTACTTTCTGCCGCAACAGTACCCCAGTTTTCGCATTACGAAGTCTATTTCCTGCTCAAAATCTGTCTTTTGCTCCTTATGTGTTCGGAGACTTTTACTTTAAATTTTTTGTCTCTAGAAAGACAGACATTGTCAAATATCATCAACACGTCGTCCACGTCCCATGGATCGTTGTATTTCGCCGTGTCAATTTCCGTGCATTTCTTCGTTATTTTACTCGATAAATTTTTCCGTCGCCGAATGCGGTTCTTCAGTTTCTCCAATATTGGCATAAATGTCCGTTTAAGTTCATCGGGCTTAAACGGGCCTTGACTGTTAATGAAACTTAGTGACACGTCGACAAACCTCTCACGAATTTGTATAATCGCGTTTAATGAAGCTTAGTGACACGCCGACAAACCTCTCACGAATTTGCATAATCGCGTTACTTCCGTTCACATGAATATTATTTATGGTAAATCACGAGATTATTTTTTTTCTTAAGAATGTTTATTGAACACCATACAAAAGATATAAGACTTTACAGCAATTCCAATAAACAAGTATCTTCTTATTGCGAGATTACTTTGCGGTAATGTGGGTACCTTCGAATGAGACGGCATTTCTTCCTTTTTATCATATGTATTTAGATTTCACCAAGATCAGAGTTTGGCGGCGATCGTAATTAATACAATTGACACTATTGTGCTACATTGTCTTTTAAATCAATCGATTAAACCACGATACTTATTAATCAACTTTGATAGATTCCCAATCTATTGCATTGGATTTACTTGTCTGCTCACAATGTAGCTTCGATTTACGATACTGCATACGATTATAACGGCATTCGAATTGAAGTGATTTACTGGTCGACTTTTTGCCAAATCGAAATACTCGAGAAATAGTATCAGGATAATCGAGAATGGACGTAGCGATCGCGCGATACTGTCTCTTTTTCCCGTCCTTCGATTATTCTGTTTGATAAAGTAAGTAGCTTACACATGATAGAGCCGCGTGGAAAATACCTCAAATGTTTGAACACATTGTAAGTAGCTTTTACGTATGATGGCGCCGCGATGAAAATACCTCGAAACATTACTGCTGTACTGTACGATTGTATGCCTTAAGGTTCAACGTTAATTTCCTCTCGATTTTCCCTGGAAATCGCGAGAGGTGTCGATATCTTCGATCTTTGTTTTTTTTTCTTTCTCCTGTTATTGCGTTTAACTGGCTTACTGACTTCCGAGAAAGAAAATTGCGAATGTCGATCCACACCGGCACTTCTTATCAATGTCGTGTAGAATTTTGTAATTTCTTATTTTTGCAATACATAGTGCATAATGTGTGGTACTTCTCTTATCGGACAAAGTGTGATAATAAAATATTTAGCAAATACCCTCTTAATTGTCGTATCTACATTGACGTAGCAACAACTGATCTTGTGTTCCAGCTAGGCAATCAATATTTCTGAAATGAAATATAACACATATTTAATTGATAAGAGATTACAATATTCTACAGAGATTTCGCGCTCTTTTATCATTGTAATAAATAAGGGCGTAACTCCCCAGTGAGCTCACTTCTGTATTTCAGACACGCGTGAAAACGAATTCGCAATGTTTATTGGTAACAACGGAGATCGGAGATCGTAAGATACATCTCCTCTCGTAACTGTAACGTCAGAAATTGAGCTCACTGAAATTATAATCTCTGCCGCGGCGAACGGTCGGGCCGCCGCTGTCGGCGTCGCCGTCGCCGCGCCGCCGCGCCGCGCCGCGCCGGGGTAATAAATCGCGATCGAGACTTGGCGAGCGAGCGTTATGTACGCATGTCTTCTCAATCCGGATCCCTTCTTTAACCTTAGGAAAACCTTCGCTCTTTAATCGGTTCGACCTGAGGAAGCGGATAACTCGCGCGTCGCGAACGGATTTCAACTCTCGTTCGCGCGCCGCTTCTCCTCTTCCTCCTCTACCCCGTATCCGAGCGAATCGTATCGTGAGGCGACTTGGTGCGAAAGAGGAAATACGATCGATACCGAGAGAAAGAAGACAGCGAGAGAGAGAGAGAGAGAGAGAGAGAGAGAGACTGGGAGGGAGAGAGAGAGATAGAGAGAGAGATCGAGCGATTCGTATACTTCGAGCGAGACTCGCGACGATGCAACGTACCATCGCGTGTGAGCGCGAGGCTTATATTATATACTACCTTGATCAAAAAGTTCCTGGAATTTATTTAGAAAATGCAAAATACAAGTTTATTCATCAATATTAATATTGTCCCTTTCAAAGTACTCCCCATCGACTGCAACGCACTTATGCCAGCGCTTGATCCAATCCTCGAAACATTTTTTATACTCGGTGTTCGGTATGGCCATCAGAGCCGTCTTCGATTGTTCCATTATCTCCTCTCGGCTGCTAAAACGCGTTCCCCGTAGTGGTTTTTTGATTCGATTGAACAGAAAGAAGTCGCAGGGAGCCAAATCAGGTGAATTCGATGGCTGTTGGATGGTATTCGTTCCGTTCTTGGTCAAAAAGTTGCGGATAATGATGGCATTGTGCGACGGTGCGATAATGCCATCATTATTCGCAACTTTTTGACCAAGAACGGAACGAATACCATCCAACAGCCATCAATTCACCTGATTTGGCTCCCTGCGACTTCTTTCTGTTCAATCGAATCAAAAAACCACTACAGGGAACGCGTTTTAGCAGCCGAGAGGAGATAATGGAAAAATCGAAGACGGCTCTGATGGCCATACCGAACACCGAGTATAAAAATGTTTCGAGGATTGGATCAAGCGCTGGCATAAGTGCGTTGCAGTCGATGAGGAGTACTTTGAAGGGGACAATATTAATATTGATGAATAAACTTGTATTTTGCATTTTTTAAATAAATTCCGGGAACTTTTTGATCAAGGTAGTATATAAAACTCTTAACCCGAAATATTCCTCTACTGAAAAATTTCGAGGAAGACGAGGCGATCTCCAGGGTTTCGATCTAATTAACGTCATGTGTACATAATAACGATTGAACGTCATATTTCGTGAAAAATTAACCGACCGGTTTGGTCAGATCTTGAATTCGCAAATTTTTCCAGTTTTATTTCTGATCGCGAAAAGTTTGTCAGGATTCGAAAATTCGTCGCGAGTTCAACTCTGGATCGCTGAGAGACCAACGTAAAGCGGATATTTTGGTTTAAGGCTCAACGACAATTGTGTCAAGTAGAATTTACTATCCCGCGTATATATGTGTATATATGTGTATATACACATATACACTGTTGGAAAATTTTTGTAATTGTGTTAAAAAAGGTCTTTGTTAAAATTTTTGTATAAAATAATCAACACATACGTGTGTAGATTTAACATATACTTTCTAATAACAGAAGTAAGAATAAAAATTTACAGAAGAAGAATGTTGATTTTATCTTACAATCTTAACTTTAACACAAAAATTATGTTAATTGTACACATAATTAACCTCAAATTACGATCAGAATAACATTTCCTTTCTGTTAAAATATTTTAACATAGTATCAATGTTACCATTTAACACATCCATATTATGTTAAACTGACACAAAAATTTGAGTGGACCGTTCTGGACATGTGATTTATATTATATTTAACACAAATTTTCCAACAGTGTATGTGTATATATACACGTATGTGCAATATACACACACACACACACACACACACACACGTACGTGTGTGTATATGTACGTATAGGCAATATGTATGTGTGTTTGCGTATGGGAGAGAACACGAGCGGAATTCGGCTTGCTGATCACTCCGTCCGCGACAGGCACACTGTAATTATATGCATTGTAAATACTCAATTTACGAAGTACGTTAGGCAAAACACACGTACGCATCGCGTAATTGTACATATTAAAGATGGAAAAGATATTTGTTAAATATAGAATATGTTACGTTTTTCAAGAAGCTATATAATGTTTCGTTTCTCATTTCTACCCGCTATATGTGTCCCTTATCATAAAAACTTCCGAAAAGGTTCTCCGTTAAGAAACTTTTTCTTCTATTTTTTTAGAAACATTCTTCCTGCTGAATCTTATTATTATAGATTGATGCAAGATAATCATCGTCTTTATACTAACATTTATGGATTTTTTTATTAATATGAGATATCGGTAAATAGTTTTCGAGATATCGAGACAAATATTTTGATTAAAAATATTGGTTTTGATTAGTCAAGTAAATTCCATAAAAGATTACAAAATAAAACATTTCGTGAAACTTTCGTTGAGAGAATGTAATTCCCGAATATATATAGATCCTGAATAATGAAATTCAAATATCTTATGTTATTCCTCATCCCTTACGTATTCGAATATGGGCAACAATGCCGAAGATCAGAAGAAGGGAAGAAGATATACGCAAGATACACGAGGTAAGTGCATTCTCTACTCTGTTAAAGTCTTTCGGTCTGATTCGATATCAATAATATTACCGAACAGCATGAACTTGAAATAAAACGCGGAAGAAAATCGACGAGTGTGAAATTATACGCATGAAGTCGCAAGACGAGGAATAATTTGTACGTCGTCCGCGCACTTATATTCGCTGTGTGCGCTGGTATACTATAGCGGAAAAGTAGGACTTAGAGCGCCCATGGTGGCCGGAATTTGCATTATTTGCTGGAGTTTTCTAATACATCGTAATGGAAAAATTGCGGAAAGGAAATTTAAATTGTTGCGTGAACACGTGTAAGAATGTATTTCACAATACAAGTTCAGAAATAAAATTTTATTCCTTTCCAAAAGCGATTTATAAAATTGAGCAGCGAAAAATGTGGATACGTTGGGTACAAAAAATAAAGTAAGTATATTCTTTGAGATTATATGATCATATTTTATTTCGTTTAAAATAATGGTATTTATTTAGAATACGGGCCTCACCTCCAATATCAATAAAATTATGCTTAATCGACATGTGACTACGGGGCATGTACATGTCGCTACATTTCATCGATATGACAGGTTTTCTAACTTAAATAGTTGTCAACTTTAACGATTAATATCTCGCTTCGCGAGGCAGACTGCCGCGTTTATCTTCCAGATTCTTTCGTTTCGTGTAAAAACGCGTCAATAATGTATTTTGAATAAATAATCAAAACAATAATTTTTTGTTCTTGTTTAAACGTTTTTTTATTTATTTACGATTGACTTGAATTTCATTAATATTGATATACTGCTTACATGTAATTGTACCTTGTACGGAATAGCATTGACAGATGTTTGCGGTATTACACTGCACCTTATTAAATGGCTTATATTTTCATTACGCAATTCTTCAACGCGAACCACATGCGATATTGCTAAGGCTTTTCCTTTTGGTATTGAACTTGGATTAAATTTAATGTCATGAGTGACAGGTCCAAATCCCGTTCGTATAATAAGATTCATTGCAAAAAGTCAGAAAGAGGTTAACCTTTAAAACAAATGTAGGTTAATTTCTCTCGAAAAATCTTTTCAACTATAATTTTTGTAATATCATCATTGAAATTAAGATTTAAATTACCTAACGACAGTTTACACGTAGCTCGAATATTCACAATCGTTGACAGCTATTCCATACAGCTATTCCATCAAGAAGTGCGATATTTCACTAACCGTGGCAGCACTAGTCTCTGCGCACACAGCGAATAGCACGGACCACGCTCGAACGCCGCACGTATGAACGGACGGGGATAATTCACGTTTCCGGAGATATATGTCCGTAAACTTTGCCAATTTTACATGGTGATAATAAGAAAAAGAGGGTCAGATCGCACATTCATGATCAACGAATAAAAAACTGTTTAATCGATGCAATAAACATTTCTAAAGATACTGACGCGACACCAAACTGATTGACCGTACTGTATATAAATAAAGCGAAACTTTCGACAAACTTTCGGCAACTTTCGACGTTTTCTTTTACATACTAAATTATTTATATTTATCACTAGTAACAATAGTTGTTTTTGTGACTCCAAAGTACTGCAAGAACCATCTTAAGTCGAGTATTTATTATTACTTAATCAATCAGCGAATTAAACGGTTTTATCGCGCGCGGTCCCGTTGTGATAAAAATCGCGCGTTTAAGGCGGTCCGCGTCTAATGCACACGCGCGCGGCGACAATTAGCGACGCGTCTCGCACGAAATTACCGGACGCGGCGCGAATAAATGCGCCGTAAACGCGCGTGGGTTTCGCACAATTAATACGTAATATTTTAAAATAGAACCGTTGTCGCCCGCGTGTCACAGTGAAACAATAATCTCGAAATTTGCGTCTCTTGCCTTCGTCTTGATTTCTACTCCGAATAAAGTGAAGACACGCTTTAATGAATAGCTTGACCATCTCGTTAAACGCGGGAATTAATAATAATAAATTGAGCAATTGAAGAGAACGATCGCGCGTTTGGCGTTCTCACTTTGTCGCCATCGCAAACGATCGCGAACAAGGGAGCGAGCTAATTTTGTTTTGAAATGCGTATGAATTTAACATCGAGAGTGTGAACAAGCTCGAATGTGGGAATATAATTTCGTTTTTTGTTGAAGAACAGGTATGTAATTCGCTCGTTCACGTAATTTGTCACGTAAATGTTTCAAATTTATTTGTACGTGTGCTTCTGATCTTTATTCCATAACCTCTACTTTTGCATAGAGTTGTATTTGTATTAAACGTACAATGTATACTTCGCTATGAAATATAATGTGTAACATTTATTAAATAACTTTAAGAAAATTAACGTTAAATTGTGTGTATCGTTTTTTTAAATAAATTTTTTTTTTTATAAAAATTTCTTTGCGCCGCGATCATTCTCACAGCGCGATGATCGAGCATACCATAAAAGACGATGAACCTTCGCCGCCAAGATACTTAAAAGTTATAAAACATTATCTGTTAATAAAGTTTTTGATAAAGTTTTTCAATATTTGCTGAAATTCTATTTATATTTTTGATACGTTGAAGTTTAACGCATCTTTGTGTTTAAATAGAATGTTCTCTACTTTTAATTGATTCACTATCAACATAATTAAAGTTTGAAATCAAGTTGTTTTTTTTTCCCCATTTAGAAGCCATTTTTTTGTATATTTTTTTTATGATTACAAATAATTTCTTTAGAACAAGATTTTTTAAATTATTTTAATGTTATATTTTATTTTTTAGTCTACATTTAAATCTCTTTTGGAGCTATTGCTTTATACTGACACGACAAAAATTACGAATGTTTAATTTGAAAATAATTGTATTAAAAAACAGTTTTTAATTCAGAATAAAGACTAATCTTTTTTGATAGTTATTAATATATTATTTAATAGTTATTAATGTATCATTTTATAAGTAGCTTTTTCTGTATGTTAATTTTTCGAGAATATATACATGCTTTAATGTATATGTTTTAATTTCAAAACAATGCATGTTTTACGATAGGTTATAATACAAAACAAAAATATAAATTAACGATAAAATAAGCCACTTACTTTTGTAAGATGTTGTAATTATTTTATCATATGTCTTATATTTTATGTAAGAGATAGCTCCAAAAGAGATTTCGTGATCTCGTGTCAATGCAAAACACGTTATAATGTAGAACGATCACATTTCCTATTTGTTTTATACATTAAATTATTTTGTACATTAAAATTTTTTGTGGAATTTGAGGATTACAAAATCCATCAAATTGATTAAACGTCATATTAAATGTTCTTATTCTTTTCAACATACATTTCAGCAATTACAGTCAATTCAATCAATCTTTTTGTGGTAAGACAAACACAAAATAATATAGTTTTATATTATATAACTTTGCATTATGAGAAGTTACATTTTATTATAGTAATTACAGTAGGACATAGAAAATAATGAGGTAATGAATTTTTTATAAGAAGTTATTGTTGTAAAAATTAAATGTCTTCGCTAAAAGATTAAAGAGTTCTTTGCTTCACTTTGAGAATAAAGGTCCGTATTTCCATCGGTTTCAAGAGGACTCTGATTACATTGTCATTAATTTCCACAGTTTGTCTGCTTTCTTCCTCATTCTGGACAATGTCATTCGTCTCTGGCTCCCATTTCATACGTTTATTTTCGCTTAATAGCTGATTAGCGCCTAACGTAGTCTCTTCGATCGATTCAATCGTGAACGTCGAGAATAGGTCCTATTGAAGTGAGATAAGAGAATTGTAAGTCTCAAATATTTTTATTACATAGACAACTTCAAATTAACAATCATCAAATTTGTGTAACATACCTGTATTGGCTCTAATTGTAAGAAAATAATTAAAAACTTACTTATAAGTTTAAAAACTCACCTGAATGTTAAACTCAACTGATTGAGACAACTTCTGCGCCTCACCGACTTCAAAGAGATGCTCCAGTCTCAATAGAACTGTGTCATCTCTCCACGGCTCTAAGGTAAGAATATGCACGTTTAGCGGCAATGCTTTTTTAAGTCCAGAAGGCTGCAACATAAAAATGTTAATTAATAAAAACCAGGTCAAAATCATATTTACTTAAAAAATAACTTATAATGAATATATAACTATAATGAATATAAAAAATTTTATTGATTATTTAAAGTCGAGTTTAAAGTACAAACGTAGTAAAAAAAACTCTAAATAATACGTAAAAATGTGCTTTTCACACACTAATTGCAAATAATGTTGTATTTTCCATGGCCAAATAGAGATTAAGTGTTATACATACGAAATTTTGGAGTACACCATGTACATCTTCGAGATTATTCGAGGAGTTAACGGGGGTGCCTAAGATCCAGGGATGCAGAGCCAACTTAAGCGCCAATTCCTTCTCCTTTAATACAAATTCATCCACGCCCTTCACTTTACCTCCAAAGAGATGATGCCTGCCTCTTGCTACCAAACCTTCACCGAAGGCAGTTTCATTCAATGCCTCACCTACACCAAACGCGTCGTCCTTTAGAAGCCTTCGATGAAGCTAGAAACAATTTTATTTATTATATACATATTGTTATTTGACTCCAACATATCTGAAAATGTTCATTAAATTACAGTAAAATACATAGCACAAAGTAAATTCATAACTGATACTGTCTTCTTTTACAATAAATTTGCATTAAAATTTTTTAATTTATAAAATTAACTTTGTAAGTACAAAATTACGATTTAAGAATGAACAGTCCGAATACAGATGTTAAATTCACTTTATAGAATTTAAAATTTGTGCAGTTTACTTTAGATATAGCTAGCTATTTGAATTTTAAATTTTATATATAGATTTTATATATAAATTATAGATTTACATCAGTTTTGTCTTGACTATCTTATTATGTTAAAAAAATCATATATTTTTTTATCACTTAAATTTTATCAGAGATAGCATGCTTAGTAAAAATAATTGTAAAGATTTATTAATCAAATTTGTATTTCTACCATCAATTCAACGTCACCGTCTTCTAAACTGCTTCCACCCTGAGCACGATCGACGAGGACATTTAGTTTCAATTGGTTCTTTTCATCTTTGAGCGCAATTTTACTGGTCACTGGATAATAATTTCCAGATATCGGTTCATACAATTCGACGTCCCACGTTGGTCGATAATTTCTCACACGCTTTAACATCTCTCTTCCATTGCTATCCGTGTAAAACGTTTTGTCTGTTTGTAGATTGCTTGAGTATCTTGTGACTATCTCTCTACCAATTTTATCCCTAAAATAAAGCAGTTTATAATCATTATTTAATCAATTTTTTCTTATTTATTCAGACTTTATAAATATAATTTATAATTTTCCGAAAAGTTTATATAGAAATATTATAAGTATATATAAAACATAAATTTATAATAAAAATTTAATATCAGGTATTATGTGTATATAAAAAAATAATAATATTATTAATATATTATTAAAATATATGTAAAATTTTATGAAATTAGAAAAAAAAGAATTTTACGTTAAATTTTAGAAATCTCAGAGATTCTTATTGCACTGATTAAGTATTGCGACAATAGAAGCTGACAGTACTTGACAGGTATCGGTCCAACGAGCCAATCGAGTTCGATATATTCTTCTTCTGGATAAATTCGAACCACTTGACTAACCCAATCGTTTATTGTCTGATGGAGTTCTTCTACAACAGGACCTATAAAGAAGTGATATTTAGTATGCATTTATGATCTGTCATTTAGAATAAAGCTGGCTTAATAAATTCTATATACCTTTGTATATTTTATATGATCCGATGTACGCAAAATTTCTGGCCGATGTTTCTTTAGGTCTGAAGATATAAGCGCCAGATGATCTATTAGCGGAGATCTTGTTATTACCCTCTGCTCCTGTGTAGTATTGGAAAGATTGTACGACGCTCATGTCCTGGTTATTCCAACGTATTGCTAAGTTACCGTTGGTATTGACGGATATATTATACAGCTAAAAATTACAAAACATTCAATTATTATTTTCGAGATTATTCGATTAATACTTACTTTAGTTTTCTAAAACTAATTTTGTAACGTTATTAAGAAAAATTGTGAGACTGACTGTCTATATATAGAACTATGTATATATAGATTGTCTATAAATAAGAAAATTATCTGTGAAGTTTGAATTGTGATTGTGTGTTATAAAATATTTTATCCATGTATCAATGATAATTTCATTAATAGGAAATTAATGTATTCTTAGAATATATTTTAAATATGTTATTACATAACAATTAATTAATTAGTTTCTTTAACTTACAGTGAGAAAAGATGATATTTTAACAGTCTACATTAAATTTTAACTTCCAATGATTTATATTGCACATTTTTATATAGATCTATTTACCTCATTACTTATAAATTTGTCTGATTGAGGTTGGTCAACTACATTTTCTTGCGTTTTTTTGGTGACAATATAAACCCGAATACCGAGAGGAGGGATATTTGAAGCGCGAAAAACGACTTCATTTGTCGCGCTGCTCTTTCTTCCTGGGATTTTCTGTACTGCTTCGGGAATCGGTACTATTTGCGCGGTTGGGTACACTCCTTTAACTCCCCAAAAGTAGATACATATATTGTAAACATTTTTGTAAAATTATTATAAACTAGTAAAAATACGTGTATTTTACATATTTATATTTTTAATTAATATATATATTCTATATATTTTTTAAACACAATATAATAATTTTAATTGATATGTAGAAACAATATTACTTAATATATCTATTTTATGTAAAAAAATATTATCACATTTCGTAATTATGATATATATATATATATATATATATATATATATATATATATATATATATACGAATTATGATATATAAAAATGCCTGTGATTTTTAAATCTATACACTTGTATTGTATATTATTTTAGACAATATATTTTAAAGAAATGTACATACCGTCAATCACTGAGTGAACAACATAAAAATTTCCTTGAACGGGGACGCGAACATAGGTGGAAACAGGCCTGCTTAGAGGGTTGTATACTACAACCGCAAATACGTCATTTTTCTCAGAAAACGCACACGAGCTAATATTTAATTCCAAACATGTAAAGATTTTAAAGGTCTCCGACGTACTATTTGCCGTTCCTGCCCATTTCCTGTTTTACGAACATCAGCAAAAAAAACTATTTATAATTTAACTATTATATAATTATTTTATATTTTTATCTTATATTTTGACATTAAAAATTAAAATTAAAATTAAAGTAAGTTTTGATAGAGAATACTTACCCTATAGCTTTGGAGATTATTTCTCCGGCTTTATCCATACTCTCATATAATATACGAGAATAATCTTCCGCGACTTTTTGTTTCTCAGTGCCGGTAATAGCATCGTGATGCTGCATCACTCCCATTGCTTCCCGGAAGTGTTCCAAGGATTCGTCATAATTCTTTAAGTTTGTCAAAATAACGAGTTGTTTGCTTGCCTAAAAACAAATAGTTATGCCTTGAAAATATGACTCGTAGTTAAATAGATTACAGTTTGAGTACAAATTAAGTTATCTTTGACTATCTTACTTGCAACAAGTTATTTCCTTCGCGCTCAAAGTATTTCGAGGTTGGTCTTGACGAGAAATAGCCGGTCCAGAAAGCGTGAGGATCGCTCGAATACGGGAAGAAGTCATCGCTCTTAGTAGGCCATTGAAGATTTAAATCGTTCAGGGCCTTCAAGTAGCACGAGGGTGTCGAATAAATTACATTTACTGTAGAACCATTGCGTTCATTTGTATATCTAAAAAAAATATAAAAGAAGTTTTAATGCCAAATTATGTAAGATATATTTTAAGATACTTTTGGAATAATTATTCTATTAAGGCTCAATAATAATTAGAACTCACAAAACCAAATTATTTTATGAATTATTAAAGATATATTATAATAAATATAATTACGATTAAGATTATGATATAAAAATGTATTAAGTGCAATACCTTATTCTATTTTTGATTCTCATAAGTTTTGCTAAATTTTAGTTATTATTAATATTATGGGATTTATATGATACCATCAAAACAAACTTAATTAAAATTTAAAAATTAATAAAAGAAAACTTTTATAATTATATATACTGCTTTATGTGTTAATTCTATTTTTTTTAATATTAATTATATCAACATGTATGTGTGTTTATGTTAAATTGTTGAAAAAACATCTCATAATATTTGTTAATTAAGAAGTTAAAATTAAATATTGAAGCTTTATGAAAAAAGTGGACGAAAAGATTTTTCGTATCTTACCTGTTACACAATTGATTTTTTAAGTCTAGAAAAACTTTTGCGTTCTCTACCAGTTTTATGCATTTCAGTATTATTTATAATTATTTCTTTCTTTAATTATTATTGTCGATAACTGCTAGCTTGTAAATCGTTATTTTATGTTAAAAATTAAGAAAATGACAAAATCGTCGTAGATGTCGACATCGTATAATGTCACATTATTTTTAATTTTTTGCATTTTTTATTTAATACATTTTATTATGCTTTAAAGAAAGAATGCTAATTTAACTTTTTACACAATCACTTTATGTCATACTATATTTTGTTCTCTTTTTATTTTTTATTTTATTTTTCTATTTATTGAATTTTAAGTAAAAAATAAGACATTTTAATATAAAAAAAATATTAATTTTCTCTTATTTGCCTTATATTATAAATAGAATATTATAAATCTAAATTTATTCTATATTTAATTATATGGATATTTACTCCAAACTTAATAAAATTTAAGATCAGTGAATGAGTCAAATAATCTCAAAAGTCGAATTTGTCAGAAATATTTGTTAAAGTTAGACTTACTTAATTAGCTTGTCTAAGTTACCGAACACCATTTCAGCCTGTTGATAATGAAAATCCTCTCCCATGGTGATAATAATGTGATTAGTTTTGTAGGTAAGTGCTTGAATCTTCGCATATCTCACGAACAGGTCCACCTGCCAATCGCGCATAATTTTTACTTACCGTGTCACGAAGACGGCATTTCATCGCTCGCGATGTTGTAAAAACCATTTCTGCCCTTCAGTTCTTTTTGTCTACTAGCGATGTCGTCCTTTGCGAAGCAACAATATTGCTTTTTTTGCAAGCTCGTAAGCGTCGGACATATTTCGAAAAGCGTGAATTATAAAATTTAAATTTTTGGTGTTTAATACCTTATCAGCTTGTCCAGATTCGTGAAGTACATTTCCGCGTGCTGATAAGTGAAATCTCCTCCCATTGTCATTATGACATGATTTGTGCGGAAATAACTACGTTGCGTAACCGCGTATCTCAGAAAATCATCGATCTGGCACAGAAACACATCGCGTAGATTATGATTCTAGCACAAAACGAATATGTCCTAAACTATTTGAGCAATTTGACCGTTAGTTAATAATTACGAGTTTTCAGAATTTATTATTATGCTTTAATAAGTTATGTTATCTTTTACGCATGTTATTTTTTGCTAATAAGAAAATCTCACTAAAACAAAAATTTTGATTTTTAATTAAACTTTTATATATAGTTAAATCTTCCAGATAAATTTGAAAATTTATAGTTGTCAAAATTTTTACAATCGATATTATTTCTCTCAGACTAAGAAATAAGTATCCCCTTTATATTAAATATATAGATAGTACTTAGATAAATATAATCTTTCTCAGCCTTTCTATCGTTTAAGTTATTAAAATTAAAATTTCCAGATGATAGAGATTTTCTATTAAATATTTATATTACTTTTGGTGATTGTATTACTTTTTTCTGTTAATAATTTTATTATCTCGTTAATAATAATTAGAAATAAATTAATTGGCAGAAAGCGTCGGATAAGCTCTATTCGTTAATTTACGCTTGAGACGACCTCGTTAGTTTATCGTTAGGGTCCTCTGTGTCAATAACTACCACATTCCGCGATGTTATTACATTACATACCCTACTGTCGATGTTGTAGTCGGGGCTATCGGGATCATCGACCATTGGTTCGTCAGCGCATAAAACGTCGAAGCAAAATCCTGGTGGTGGACTGTAATTGTTGAACATCGCGACTGTGAACAAGTTCGCTCGCTTGCCTAAAAATAATATTAAATATGTATAATTTTATCCATTGTGCAATATATATCTCTTTTATCTATAAGAAAATCCAGTTTCTAAATATATGCAAAATTTAGAATTGATTTCTTTCCTTAGCAAAAACGTAAAAAAAAAGTCATTATTTATTAAGACTTTTAAATTTTTGCTGAGAACTTTGTAAGATTCAAATAAAATTTTTATTAAAGTATATTCCTCGTGCAATATATAAATAATATTCTATTGTCATATTACTAATTATTAGCAATATTATGAATTTGCGTTAATTATTTAAGAAATATTGATAACTCAACGATTTTACAGAAGAAAACTTAATTCTTAGAAAAATTCTTAGAAAAATTGTTATAAATGTATTCAGTGTTAGATATACATGTGTTATATGTAATGTGCACATTGTATCTTTCTTTCTTCTGTAATTATAGTAATAATTACTAGTTACATTAGTTTACAAATTTTTATTTTGTTTTTGTTCAATCAATAAAAATCATAAATTTAAAAAAAAATAGGTTTACACAACATACATTTGAAGGAAAAAAATATCCATTACATCTTACTCAATTTTTTTCAAAAAAGTATAAAATAAGTGTCATATTAAAGAATAAATTAAAATACAAGAATTTTAATTTAATATTTTAATTTAATATTTAAAATTTAGTATTTAAAACATCTTAGCTATATTGACAATACAAATGAATTATATGACTATATGATTATGTGAATATGTAAAGAAAGCAACGAAGGCTTATAACTGTTACGGAGGCTCGTTATCAAGGATAGTGAGATGAAAACATAATGAATGATTATTGCTAGTTTCTTCTAAGAAAAATAGACCCAGCACATTTGTGATATCTCTTTTAAATTATAAATACAGTTATTGCAAATATTTATTCTTTAACTTTTATGCTGTTACTTCTTTTCTTAAAATTTTGGCACTTATTATTTATTGCAAAACTTTGAATTACGATAGAGGCATATTTAGATGTGTAGGAATTTTTTGGTTGTTAATTCATATTCAGAGTAATAAAAACAACATAATAGGAAACAGTTTTTGATCATGAGCAAAAATGCTGTAAATTAGTGTTATTAGTCCTCGCCTTTATCAAAGATACTTTTTTACCTAAATTTGGACTGCTCTTCCAAATAAATTCCATCTCTTTGTCTTGTAATCTCTTATTCTTATCTTGATAATCAAGACGACCAAATAGCATTCCATCGAATCCCATTTGCGAGAATAAAGAAGCCTGTTCTCTGGAATGGCCGAATGGGTCTATTTGCCATCCAATGCGCGGTCTGGCACAGCTTCCGAACGTGTCGTCGAGTCGCCTACAGATCAAAGATCAGTAACATATAAATTATGATTTTAGATAAGAACTTATACGAAATGTGTCTAGAAGACAAAATGCTGTATTATATTCACATGTGATATAGATTTAATTAAGCCAACATTCGTAAAAATAAATATATTTTTTACTTCGAGAATATTTATAGAAAAGTATTTAAATTACATCTCGTGTTTTATACATACGCGAAATCATCAGATACATGTAGACGAGTGAGAAGAGTTTTATAAATTATTTGGTTGTACTCAGTTTTGAGGTTTTTCTCACTCTGATGTGTTTACCATATCAAACACATATATGTTGTACCTGAATCCCCATGTGAATTGATCCACTAATGAATGATAGTGAGTACAAGCTTCGTCGTTCATGCTCCATGCTCCTCCGATAATTTCCAATCGCCCTTCGGCGATTAGGGTTCTGACATCAGCACGTACCAAGTCATTTTGTCGTAACCACCACTTCCAGAGGAAAGCGGTCTCCACCCAAATAAATCTGCGGAAGTAATTGAATAATATAAAATTTATGCTATATATAACATATGTTTGAGTAATGTAAAATTTATTGCAGGGTTGGCAAAAAACATGTTTTTTTTATTTTAAACAAAAAACATTGTTTTTTTTTGTTTAAAACAATGTTTTATGTTTTATTTGTGTTTTAAACTAAGGTATAAAAAAAACATGTTTTAAACAAAAAAACATGTTTTAAACAAGCAAAAAAAACACGATAGCTTTGATCTATGCAAGAAGATTTAAAATAAAATATTTATTGATCTGAAAGCAGCATTCGACTCCGTGAACAGAGAAAAAATTTGGGAGGCACTGAAAAGAGAAGGGATTAGTGAACAGCTGAGAACTAGGATAGAAGATCTGTACGAAGAGACAAGAAGCGTGGTAAGAGTGAAAGGAGAAAAGGGATCATGCTTTTGCATGGTCAAAGGAGTCAGACAGGGATGCCCGCTGAGCGCTATGCTCTTCATACTACTGCTGGCAGATTTAGAGGAAACAATGAGAAGGGGGCAAGATGAAGGCGTAGTAGTAGGGAGAATAAAATTTTGGACGTTAGCATACGCAAACGATATAATAGCTATAGCAGAGGACGAAGAGGAGATGAAGAGGACGATGAAAAGACTGGAGAAATATTTCGACAGAAAAAAGCTGAGAGTGAATGTAGGGAAAACAAAGGTAATGAGATTTAGGAAGGAAGTAGGTAAAATGAAGAAAATGGAATGGAAATGGATGGGAGAAAAAAATAGAGGAGGTAAAGGAATTCTGATATCTAGGCTACACATTCCAAAAGAACGGAGGACAGGAGGCGCATATAAAAGAGTAAGGAAAGCTACCATAGCAATGAAACAGATTTGGGGAATAGGAAAAAAGTTATTTGGAGGAGACTGGATAAGAAGAATTAAGTTATACGATTCAGTCGATTCACTGGTAGCAAGCATAGCTTTATATGGAGCAGAAGTGTGAGGATGGAAAGAGAGAGAGAAAATAGAAAGAATGCACGAAAGGTATATAAGGTGGACATTGGGCCTAGACTGGAGCACACCCGGATACATGATAAGGGAGGAAACCAAGAGGGACAGAATCTTACTCTCTTACTCAGAGTAAGTGCTGGTAAAAGGGCAATGAAATACGAGGAAAAACTGGAAAGGGGAGAGGGAAATGAGATTGCAAGACAATGCTGGAAAGAAATAAAAGGGAATGTCAGGAAGGAAAAGGCAAATTGGGAAGAAGAGAGAAGGAGCTTTTATGAAAAAAGAGGATACGCAACTGAGGAGATAGAAAGGAAAAGAGGAAATGGCTGAGGCAGTATAGAGGAGATAACAAGAAGAGACAAAGACATTCAGAGTCAAGAGAGAGATGAAAGAGTAAGAGAGTCTAGATATAACAGGTGGTACAGGGAGATAGCAGAAATCAGAAGGCCAGAATACCTAGAGAAAAAAGAGAAAGAGAAGTCCATGATCAGGATAGCGAGATTTAGGCTAGGTAATGAGATAAGAGGTGGAAGATATTGGGAACCAATAGAGAAAAGAAGCTGTAGAATATGTGGTGCAGAACCAGAGACATGGGAGCGTGTGTTAGAGCGGTGCACAAGAGGAAAGGAGGAGGAGAATAAGCCAGAAGGAATTGGCGAGAAGATCATAAGGATACTGAATAGTAAAGGAGAGAGAGATAAATGGATGGCAGAGCTGGAGAGAAGAAGAAGACAGGCTAATACAGCGGCAAGTTAGTCAGAAAGATTAGAGAATAATACAGATGATTTTTGTTGAGGAGGATAAGCGGAAGGTATTGGATTCAAAGAGAAAAGAAGAGAGCGGATTGAGGGTGAAAATGGACGAGGACAAGTCGGTGGAAACGAGGGTAAGAGAAAGAGAGGAGAAAGAAAGGAGAAAAGAGAGGAAAGAAGAGGAAAGCGGGAGGCCAAAGAGGATCATGGAGGAAGAAAGAGCGAAAAGGATGGAGGAGAATCTCCTTATGGATACGGACGAGGACGAAGCAGATAGGAAGAAAAAAGAATAGGAGAAATTTAGGATGGAAAAGAGAGATAAAAGGAGATAAAGAGAGAAGCATTAAGAGAGAGGAAGGGGAGAAGGAAGTAAGATTGTAAGAATGTAAGAATAATCTTTAATGCAGTTATTTGCAGAGTGAACGTAGAATAAGAAAGAAGGAAGGCATCAAACAAGAGGAGGGAGAGAGCCGGAAAGAAAAGGGAAGAGCAACGACAGAAAGGAGAAAGTCAGAGGGGTGCGGAATTAAAGGAAGCTGAAAGAGATGACCAGAAGGGTGCCGGATGGAAGACGAAGGGAAGGGAAATGAGATGTGAGGTCGCTCAATGACCAGGTCGGGGAAAAAAGAAATAAGAAAAATTATATTATAGATATAAAATGTATACGATTAATGATTGAATGTATAATGTATATGATTTTATTTGTATAGCAGAATTTGTAAAGGTTTTTGGGAACGTTTTTACTGAAAAAAACGCCTTTTCAACCCCAGAAGGGGGGTGAAATAAAAATTAATTGATTGATATATATCTTTATATTTATATGCTACACAAATAATATAGATAAAAAACTAAATAAAGGTTTAGTTTTTGTTTTTTTTGCAATTTTTTCTAAATAATCACATGTTTTTAATTGCAGTGTTTTAAACAGTTTTAAACAGTAGTTTAAAACTGTTTAAAACAAAAATGTTTAAAACAGTGTCCACTTAAAACAGTGTCAGTTTTAAACAGACAGTTTTAAACAAATTGTTTAAAACATGCCAACCCTGATTTATTGGTTGAAATTCTTTTTAACAGTAGAATTGATAAGGTACTTACAAAGTATTAACGTTACACTTATCATAAAGTAATATTATCTGTATGTTATATATCTACTTATCTATGATAATGTGCTTTGAATGTATTCGTGCGAATCTTTATCGCATGCTTATGTCAGAGACGTTGTACTTGAGATAATCACCTTCTAGTTGGGTCAGCTAACAGTGCTTTAATGACACTGTCAAGAATGTACTGCACACCGGCCTTTTGGATTGTAGAACGACCTCAATGAATAAAAAATTTTTATTACAAATTTATAAGATAATGAAATATAGAAATGTGAATCTATAGTAATAAAATATCATATAATAATGAAAATAGAGAAAGATAATCTTCATTCTCAGCAGAAGAATGTCACAATTATGTAATAATAATATAATTGTATAAAGTCTGTAAGAAGCATTTAAGGAGCTTTTAAGCTTTTATATTATAGATGTTATATATATATATGTTATATGTTATATATATAGATGTTATATATGATGTTATATAGATGTTATATATATAGATGTTATATATATATATAGGTTATATGTTATATATATATATATATATATATATATATATATATATATGTAGGTCCGGAAGTATGTTCCGGGACTTTTATTTTTTTACATCGGTATATTCCAGGACATTTGGCAGTTTCCAGGACTGTCCTGGAAAAAATTCATGTCCTACGGCACGTTTCGGGACAATTTTTTGAATCTGATTACATATATATGCGTTATATTCCAGGACTGTACATTTCAAAAAACGTAAACAGTCCCGGAACATACCTCTAGACCTACATATATATATAAGAAAATAATAAATGTAACAGAAAATAATGCATGCGGTTATAAATATTAATGAAAATATGATGATTGTGTGCAAAATACATTTTTCTCTGGGAAAAATAAATACAATTATAACTATACTTATTTATTTGTCCCAGAGTTCTCACATAAATTTTATCACGTACCCTCTCTCGAAAGCATAAATAAAGATTATTTTTTCTGTCATTCACATTTGAATTATTAGTTTTATTATTTATTCTCTCACATGATTAGTTTTACTGTTGACTTACTTCCAAAGTAATACTGATCCACGGTTTTCAACCAACCGACATCGTCATGAGTATGCGGGACCATATGAATGTTAAGTTTATTCGGATCCACGGCATGGCATGCCTAAAATTAATAAAGCATGTACCACATTTATTCTACTTATTTTGTAATTAGTTATTGGGTTTTAAAATACGTATTATATGAATTAAATGAATTTACATTAAAAACGCAATTTTGGTTATTGCGCGGAAGCAGATATTTGTGAACGAAAAATTGACACCAATCTGTAAGGACGTTCTCCGGAAAATCTATTATATTTTCTCTAGATTTTCTTGAAACTGTAAATATATGTTAATTTAGGTGTGCTTTATGCGTGGTATAAATTTCAGTACCTTTTGCGGTATTAAAAATCGAGATACTGAGCTCCAAAGTTTCAACTTTTAACATGGGATTCCTATTCCTATTGTAAAACAGACATTATAATAAATTGTGAAAAAAGTTTTCTCTAAATGTTTTTGAAAAACTAATATATGATGCTCCATAAAAATAGAAATAATATGCTCAATACCCTTGCGGTACTCGTTTTCGAGAAATACTTGTGTAAAGTACGCGATTTGATGAGTTTTTCGCTCGGTTCAGAGTGACAGAATAGGAGAGGCGTCAGTTACTTGGCGACTCACACCCCTGTTGAGCTGCCCCTCTCATTATAATTGGTTCTTACACTTAGATCCGGAGAAGAAACAAAGATAAGAACCAATCATATTAAAGAATCACTGACCGCTCACTCAACAGTTGTGTTTCCTGAATGCGGCCATTATATGTAATATTTTGTATATAAACATCTTTTTAAGCACGAATACAAGTTGAGCACGACTGGAGCCGGAGAACGTCCTTACGATTTGCATCGCATTCCTAATAACTCCAGTTAGCAATTAATTTACGTACCTCATGGCACTTAGTAGGTGCTGCGTCTGGTGTGGTTCGTGGTATTCGCGCTGCATCGCCGGGAGCGAGAAACTGCGCGAATACCAGCGACAGAAGAAGAAGCAGAAATTCGTATCGCAACATAGCGTTGCTTCTTCTGACGTGTAACGTATGACTAATGAGATAATTGAAGCTGCCGCCCTATACTTATACCGTTGACGGACTTGGTGCGTGCCAGTGTGATAGCTTGCCACAGCAGATAAAAGACGATATAGACCGATGATGGTCGCCAATGCAATAGCGTAGGCGATAATTTAATTCAAAAATTCTTCGATTCAAAATACTTTAAAAGCATTCAATATAATAATATAATAATTTTAAAAAATATTAACATAAAAAATATATTTATTAGGCTGTTCTTCCGAAAACGTCCGTGCTCCGATTTAGGTGAAACTTTTGTGAATAGGTTCCTTTTAGATAAAAAAGACGTTTTCGGAAGTTTCGCCATTTATTATATTATTGTTCAAAATTTTTCCTAAAAATGATAGATATCACAAAATCGTGTTAACTAAAATAAAATTTACATACACTATGTAATACTTTTATTATCATGCTTTGATATTAAAAATATTATATCTGATAAAGTATGATATGGTTCTGTAATCTGATTGTAAAGTCGAATATCTCAAGAAAAATATGTAACATTCTGAGATGTTTTTCATCAAGAAATTCTTGATGTGAACAGATAACAGACACAAGAAGGTTCAATTTTATTATGGCAAGAGTTGCAATCCTTAAGAAATTATTGTATATATTGACATGAACTAACGTGAATGTTAATAAATAATAGAAATTATAAGCATTCTGCTATATTAAGAACAAAAATAAGTTATCTTACTATAATGCCAAAAAAATTATAAAAAATAATTACAAGTTTTTATTACCTATATTAAAAATTTACAATATATACCAAAGAGCTTGTAACCTATATTTTTTTATAAAATTATTTACATTAGTTTGAAAGTGAAAATTGGAATATGGTATTCAAATTGAAATGTAATATTCACTCTATAAACTCTAAAACTTACCAAATAATTATAAACTATTAATTAATTATAAGCAGCTCGCGTATAGATATCCAGTTTATCTTACTGCTACCGTGTATACACTTGGCACAAGTTACGTGACTCTTCTAGAGACCATTTCGTTTGAGGTCGAATGGTAAGATATTCTCTCTTGAACAGTTATATGAAACGTAAATATTGTAGTACTTACATTTCATATAACTGTTTTTTCGACTTATGTGTATTATTGTCATATTATCATTGTATTGTAATTAGAGTTTCTGAGAACGCGGATATCTTCTGTAGAACAAATATATTTTGTCAACATTTCTCTGTCATTAAAACAATCTAAAGTGACAATATTCATGATTATATATATAAATATTTAATATAAATTAATATAAATTAATATATTATAAATATTAATTAATATAAATATTAATATTAACATTTATTTATAAGGACTAATAAATAAATCTTAATTTTATAAATTCTTGTTTTAATCTTCTATTTTGTATCCTCGATGTAAAATAGTATATATAAAATCTTTATATAAAAGAATACTAATTTCTTTTTTAACTTTTTTCATGTCTATATATTTGTATCACATTGTTTTTTAAGGAAATTAGGGAATATGAACTAATAAATATGTTATGTGTTAAATTTTTCAACAATTTGAGATAAAGGAAGATCATCATCAATTATTATTATGCAAATAAGAGATGATACTCACCTCAAGGTTGCTCCGCCGCGCGTCGGGGCCCGATGTCTCTCTCAGACCTCCTCCTCCTATCAGGGTGTCAGGTATCCTCCTCCTCATCCTCCTCCTCTTCTCACCGCACAAGACACTCGCGAAAAGCACTCGCAGATAATAAACTAAAATCGCGCGGACTATTTTCGCGCGATACTGTACTCCCGTTTAAAAAGTCCATGAGAAGAATATTCCGTATATAGGTATCGTAATATTCTTCAACCCTGAGTTTCATAAAGCGCATATATGCGCGCATTTTCTATAGTAAACGTTACGTATGCTATAGATAAATGCGCGCATATGCGCTTTACGGAAATAAGCAAATGGACTTTGAAAAAGTTCTTTAGTCCGATTACTTGAACGGCACTTCCGAAACAAACGCGACGAACCGGCTGCGGCTGTTTATTCAATTAAATCGGCGGACGAGGGTACGTTTAGCTTCCCCGTCTTTGAATTTTTACCCAAGCAGAACAAGAATTTTGCTTAGGTAACATCCTTGGGGTACTGAGCCTTCCCATCTCGCCAAGGTCGTACCCATGGGAAGGAAGTACTTTACTGGTGTAATATATCGTACCAATTTATTCCGCGTTCATCACCGCGTTACGTTAAAGCGACGAAATAATGTTCGAAGATATATGTCGGCAACTTGACGCGATACTACGCGAGTCAAGCAATCAATGATACGTGTTATTAAAATTAAATATTGCACGCGTATAGTACGTGTCAAATTCGTAAATCTCGCAAAAGTAAAACTGCATTATTAATTTGCACAACGAAGAATCGGATCGTGACTGCTGGCCGCTAACTTAAGCGACGCGAATATATATACGAAATTATGAAGCATTCACAAACGGGCAATTTATCCACGCCGTTCTAAATAACACATTCGAATCACTTGATAAATCGATAATATCACTCAGCCCTTTTTTTCTCTACGGAGAGGATCGGAGATAAATCACATGATAATTTCGGCACAGCGTTCAAAGTACGACACGAGATAAATGAATTACGTTCGAATCTAACATATTATTACGGGACGAGCGATTATCGCCCGTGAATATCACACAACGAATTAAAAGTCACTCACAATTGTGATCTCACAATTACTTTCGCCTCGACGTTTCCGCCTCGAGCGAGCGCGACACATTTATTAATTCCGACAAACACTTAATTGATACACTTTTACATTGGGTGCATGCGTTCAGCCGATACTCCGCTAGCCTAGCAATCGTGAGCAGTCGCTCGTTTTTGCTCGTTTCCTCTCCTTTGACCCAATGGATTAAAAGGAGAGGAAACGAGCGACTGCTCACGATTGCTAGGCTAGCGGAGTATCGGCTGAACGCACCCATTATTGAGCACGTACGGCGCACGGCGCGTACTCGCGTAGTCGATTATTTCCGCGGCTCGCGGAACGAGGAGCAGGAGCGCCAATCATAGAAACGAATGCGTTCCGAATAACACAGTACGGAGCACAAACACTTTCTACCTGTGCGAAAACTGCGAGATTCAGAGATTTTTCGGAGAAGAACCCAGTTTGGTGATGGACATAATTTACTTGAAGAACTCCGTTTCCGTGATCCACTCTTTTTTTTTATTTACACAAGGATGAATGTCGAAAGGTAAGATTTAATGATTGCCTAGTACAAAATATAATCATTTTTACAAGTTAATGTCTGCTTTCCTACATTCTGGTACCTCTTGATCTTGCTTGGTCTACTGATAAAGAAGCGCAAAAGATAAATATTTTTCTGGCAGAGAGTTTATTTTTACAAATTATATGTTTGCTTTCTTAGATTCGAGTATCTCCTGAGCTTGGTTGGTCCACTGATAAAGAAGCGAGAAATGTACACTGCTCTTTCACCCACTCAGAGGCTTGCTATGACATTGAGGTAAGATCATCAATGTTCGCTTATCTTATCAATTTCTCAGGAGACGATTCAATTTGTAAATTTGCAGATTCTTGGCAGCAGGAGACAGTCAGTATTCTCTGAGCTTTTCATATCGATGTGGCCAGAGCACAGTCTCTCAGATCCTGGCCGAAACAACTCGAGCACTTGTAAGTGTATTAAAGAGTGTATTTGTAAACCCCCCAGCAAATGAAGCGGAGTGGCGTGAGGTGAGTGCCGGATTTTGGGAAGAATGGCAGTTTCCTCATTGTGTGGGGGCCATCGATGGGAAGCACGTTCAAGTACAGGACCCACAAGCTTCCCAAAGTGTTTATTTTAATTACAAGAAGACATTTAGCATGGTTCTATTGGCAGTTTGTGATGCACACTACAATTTCATCATGCTGGATGTAGGAGCAGAAGGCTCACAAAGTGATGGCGGAGTTTTTCAATCGTCTGAAATGGGTCGGCGATTGAATGATGGATCCCTTAACTTGCCGAATTCAAGTCACTTACCAGGAACTGATGTTGACATGCCCTACTTCCTTGTAGGAGATGCAGCTTTCCCTTTGAAACCTTTCCTGATGAAACCCTATGGCGAGCGCAACATACCCCATGACAAGTCTGTGTATAACTTCAGGTTGAGCAGAGCAAGGAGAGTAATTGAAAATGCTTTTGGCATTTTAGCGGCTCGTTGGAGGATTTTCCGTCACTCCATTATTGCTACAGAAGACAATGTAGAAAGCATAATTGAATGTGCTGTTTGCCTCCACAATTTCATCCGTAAGACAGGCGACAGGAAACTCAACCTACAATATTGCCCTCCTTCTTTTGTGGACCAGGAATTGCCAACTGGCGAACTGGTAGAGGGAGAATGGCGTGACATTGTCGCTGGGGAAAATGGAGCCATCATTGATGGTCCACGGATGGGAGTAAGAAATGCTGCTCTTGGAATTTTACAACAGAGAGATACACTGAAAGAGTTTGTAAATGGGCCTGGGGCTATGCGCCATCAAGACGATATTGTGAGGATCCGGCAAGGAATTATCCCCCTTCAGTAGCTGTAGATTTCGATAATTTGTCTAGTGTAATTTATTATTATTTTGCGTCATCATATATGTTGTTTCTCGCTTTTATTGATCAAAAGTTGTTCAGTTGCGTTCGCCGCAAGTGTATATATTACTGTACTTTATACTTTTTTTTTTTACTGTACTTTTTTTTTAATCAACCGGATATCTCAAATTGGAGAGAAATTCGAAAAGATTCCGAAGAAAGGTACAAGGGAACAAAAAATTCTCCATTCCATTTTTCAATTCTCTTTTTGGTTTTGTTGGTATTGGGTTCGCTATCACGATTACTGAATGGACTCACAATTATTCGCTTTCGATATCGCGGATACCTTAATTAATTCGACATACATAGAACGATAATGTCATGAGATCTACGCTTACGACCATGATATTTGAAATAAAATAAATAGAAATACGAAACATAATAAAATTGTGTTTTTATTGAAACACAAAGGAAACGTTTTTATTTTCAAATAAAACTCATTTCGTAAAACCTCTAACAATACACAATATTTAAATAGAACAATAAAGTAATATGTTAAAACACGTAATTAATTCGGTACTTCCGGTACTTTTAAATCTTCAGCCTCCTCTTCACAATCTTGAATGATAGATCTAAATTTCCTCCTGTACTTCAGTTTCAATCCCATATTTGTTAGACTCTTGAGGCAAGATTCAACACTTTTGCCGATCAAGACGTCTGGATCATTAATATCAATTAAAGGTGGTGGAGCAGCAGTACTAGGTGTAGCCATAGATTTGTTCAGATTGACGAGAGTCTCTTTGAACATTTCAGCCGTTTCGTCCACCTTTGCCTTCTTGCACCGACCTGTAGGTCCTAAGTAGGGCAAGCTTGCAGCAGCTGATGATGATCTACACTCAGGTGAAGGTGGCGAGGGAGGAGAGCAGGTAGCAATCACTCTATATGGAGCACTATCATCATCCACAGCCTGCTCGCTCAATATTGTTGCTATGCTGCCTGAAGATGCCAATGACGGCGGAAGCGACAGCTCTTCATCTGTTGGCGACAAAGTTGGTAAAGATGTGGCTGCGGACATCGACGCCTTTGGTGGGAAATTATTCACAGATCTGCATCGAAAATAAAAAAATTACCCACCCGGGAAAAAAAAGGTTATATATAATTATATATAATTATATATAAATATTATATATAATATTATTTATATATAATTATATATAATTATATATAAATACATATGATTATATATGTGATTATATATGAAATTTGGTGCTTTATATAAAATTGTATATGGGTCCATATATCATTATATATAAGCATATATAATTCCAAATATAACTAGGTATGAACAATAGATCATATATGCATTCATATATGCATTCATGTATACATATAAGATTCATATGTGGAAGTATATGTATATAACCCTATATGATTATATATGATTATATATGATTATATATAATTATACAGGCGATTGAAATATATTTAAGTATATATAAAAGGTTTATATACATTTTGACATATTATATATAAGTTCATATAATTTATATATAAATTATATATAAGAAGCATTTATCCATGTAAATTATATATAATAATGGCCGGGCAATTATTCGAAAATACGTAGAATAAATTCACAAATCACCATATACTAAACTTACTTTCTTTTTCTAATGTGAGGTGTCAGAAACGACATGACATTGTATAGGGGCCATTCTGGACGGGTTGAGGCCGCTGCTCCAGACCTCTCCTCCTGCTCAAGAATACGCTTCTCCTTCACAAACCTATCGCGAAGAGTATGCCACCTGGCCGTACAATCCATGACCGATGCTAAAATCATGACACAAAAGATATAGGAAACATATATAAACTGTTTCCAATCAAGGAAAATGCAACATAACTGCAACAACTTACCATTCATTGTTTCGGCCACACTCTTCCATGCAGAGTCTTTTAATCCGACATTCTTATATCCTGCATGTGCCTTATCATATATTTCAGGATGCGCCCGCACACACTCTACTAATAAAGCGTCGTTGATCGACATATTCAATATGAAATATTGCTCTGCTATTTCCGAATGCGCAACACAATGTCAAATGTCACACTTGAACTTGAATGCAATCGAGCGTCAAGAATCGAGAGTTGATTGCATCGACGCTCGATTGCATTCAAGTTCAAGTGTGACATTTGACATTGTGTTGCGCATTCGGAAATAGCGGAGCAATATTTCATATTGAATATGTCGATCAACGACACTTTATTAGTAGAGTGTGTGCGGGCGCATCCTGAAATATATGATAAGGCACATGCAGGATATAAGAATGTCGGATTAAAAGACTCTGCATGGAAGAGTGTGGCCGAAACAGTGAATGGTAAGTTGTTGCAGTTATGTTGCATTTTTCTTGATTGGAAACAGTTTATATATGTTTCCTATATCTTTTGTGTCATGATTTTAGCATCGGTCATGGATTGTACGGCCAGGTGGCATACTCTTCGCGATAGGTTTGTGAAGGAGAAGCGTATTCTTGAGCAGGAGGGGAGGTCTGGAGCAGCGGCCTCAACCCGTCCAGAATGGCCCCTATACAATGTCATGTCGTTTCTGACACCTCACATTAGAAAAAGAAAGTAAGTTTAGTATATGGTGATTTGTGAATTTATTCTACGTATTTTCGAATAATTGCCTGGCCATTATTATATATAATTTACATGGATAAATGCTTCTTATATATAATTTATATATAAATTATATGAACTTATATATAATATGTCAAAATGTATATAAACCTTTTATATATACTTAAATATATTTCAATCGCCTGTATAATTATATATAATCATATATAATCATATAGGGTTATATACATATACTTCCATATGAATCTTATATGTATACATGAATGCATATATGAATGCATATATGATCTATTGTTCATACCTAGTTATATTTGGAATTATATATGCCTATATATAATGATATATGGACCCATATACAATTTTATATAAAGCACCAAATTTCATATATAATCACATATATAATCATATGTATTTATATATAATTATATATAATTATATATAACCTTTTTTTTCCCGGGTGGGTAATTTGCGGAGGAGCGGTGGACACAACATTCTGTGTTATTTGGCCACCTCCCATCGCCATAGTATTCGTTTGGGACATAAGAATACCCCCCTGTGTACCTGTGGTAGGCATCGGTGCGGGAATCGTATTGCCCGGTCCAGGATTAGCCTAACAAAGTCATACAGTTACTCTCCGATCTCTTTGTGTCAATTGATCTATAACTTATTTACTTACTTGTCTTACAGACGCGTTTTGAGATGTTTTCTGCTGTTGTATAACCTTGCGAAGGCGATCTACAAAAGCTGTTTGATCGTTTGGGATAAAACCTAGATACGTTTTCTTGTCCGTAGTATATAAAAGTATAAGTACTTTTATTTCACAAGCTGGACTTGATGCCGCAGAAGTGAAGTGAACACAACCTGCCTGAATTATATTATATTTTAAGTATCATTGTAGACATGTCGCAGGTATTTATATTATTCGCAGCATTCAATCTCTGCAAACAAAACAATAAATACACTTACAAATCCAGCAGCCATCATTTTCGTTAAAGATTCCAATGCTTCGCACGGCGTTGGGTGAAATACAACGGATTTAGAATTCTTCAGATAGGTACCACCAATACTTTCTATCAGTTGTTTCGGCATCAGTTGCATTATCAGTTTTGGCGGCCACGTGTCTGCTTTCCTGAAAAGCAAAACGTCGTGTAAAATAAAAAAAACACGAAAAGATTACGTCGACAGTGAGAAACGGTAATTTACAATTCTGGATCTCCGTTTTTCGCATTAGCCGAGACCTGACATGGAACGTGTCTCGTTTGCTTTTGGGCATCTGTGGGATTTTTGGCCTTCTTGATCCATTCCACGATACCCTGCCAGATGTTCTGGCGCTCGCGTGGCACGAGTTGTTGACTTTGTACAGTACCAGTAGATACGTTGCCCTAAAAAGTTACAATGGAACTAATATTATTATTTATTTCGCGTAATCCTTGCCTTATGGCTTAGAATAGCTTCCAATTTACAGTTTACCAAAATATAAACTATAAATTATATATTTTTATCTCATTCTAATATTACTCTATATCACACTCTATATTGCAATGCTTTTTATCCTTTTGTTTGTAAAATTTTGTATAAATATAATAATATGAAATTTGATTACTTGTGCTTGAGAATGCGTTATTGATACTGAAACTGGTGCTTGCTGCGAAGCTGTAACAGTCTGTGGTACTTGAGTAGGTACAGACTGGCTGATACACGACGTAGCAAGTTGAGATCCCGGTTGGCTGTGAGTTGGTTGAGCGGCCATAGACATAGTAGCTTGCTGAACATTTTGCTGCTGTTGCTGCTGCTGCTGCTGCTGCTGTTGCTGCTGCAACTGCATCGGGTGCGTTTCGAAATTCACTGACAGTACTGCCAGTACTGGAAATCGTTCCGAAAACTGCTGCCAGTACTGGTCAGCATCGTCAATGACGTCACTCATGACGTCATTACTAGCCTACTGCGAGGTTAGAAATCTGCTGGCGATACTGAAGCGCGAGAGGTGAGGCAGCGTCAGTAAAAGCAGACGACAGAGGCATTTGGCGCGAAAATGACGTAAAGACGAACGATCGATGAACAAGTAAACGTGAAAGCAAATGTAGACTAATGAAGAAATAAAGACGAAAGTAAACTATAGGAGTGCAGTTGATTATTTTTATTAGTATTACAGTAATTATAAAAAATATTAATATTCTATCATGGCAGAAAGTATGATAGAATTACATCTTCAGAGTTCAGAAGGTGAAAATGTAATAGTATTTGTAACTGCTGAAGATGCTGCAAGAGTAGTAAATGGTAAGTGAAAATGATAGTGATATTTCCTTCGAAATCTCATATATTTACCAAAAAATTAACTCTTAATTAAGCATATCTATCAAAGTTTCTTGCTTTACTCTGGAAGAATTTTGATTTCCCATAAATATTAAATGTATATATGTGTCTATATGAATCTTATTTTTATACAGATCCCAAGTTTGCTAAACGTGTAGCAAATGCTGCATTAAGAAGAACACATGACACTTTCCAGACCCAAGTGGTCTCTGATAATATAAGCGAAGATGAAGAAAGACAAGAGGAGGAAACGGGGGAGATGATGAATCAACCAAAGAAGGTACGTACTTTTGAAGATCTTTGATCAGGTATAGATGGTATAAATCTGTGTTGTTTGTGATCTTTTCATAGTATTAATATCTTTTCTCAAAGTATTTTATTTTGTTTTTGGTCCTCTTAGGTGGAGCGAAGTGGAACTCAGCAGCAACTTTACTGCTGTTGCACGAATATAGTGAGAAAGAAAGTCTTTTTAAGTCTGGGAAGAGGACCCACAGATTTTACTGGGAAGAAATTGCCAAAATAATGAGATCAAAGGGATATACATTTTCTTGGGGACAGATTTCTTCAAAAATGGACAGCCTGAAGAGGAGGTATAAAAAAATTAAGGATGCATCTAAACAAAGTGGCAACGGACGTATTCCTAACTGGGAATTTTATGAGGTGAAGAAAAAATGTTTTTATTGCAAAACATGTATATAATTTGGAAATATTTATATACGGAGTATATTATTTTGTCATATTTCAGACCATGGAGAAGATTTTTGGGCAACGCCCTTGGGTGACTCCGTTGAGCACTGCGTCTAGCAGTGGGCCGAGCAACGATACTTCAGACTCTTGTCTCATCATCAGTATCAGACACAGCGTCATGCACTTCTCAAGGAGGTAATATTTGTTAATTGCAGATACTTATCAAAGTATGTTATAATGTAATTACTAGACTTCGGGTTATATGCAATTTGTATATAATCTGAAGTCTACTAATTACATACTGTTTTTGTCTTGCAGACAAGAAAAAAAAGAGCAGGGCCGAGGAGCTCGCAGATGCTATCTATAGCAAAATTAAAAGTGACAAGGAGGAACATCATCTTAAAAAGTTGGAGGCAAAGGAGAAGTTGCATAGACAGTCTGAAGAAAGGAAAGAAATTCGACACAAAGAGAAGATGGCTATGAGAACTCAATTTTTACAGCTTCTGGATGCTCGTCTGAAGGTAATTGATGCTGCGGAAAAAACAACTATGGACTGTGATATAGAAAATACCCAATACCTTGGACCAAGCTCTTATAATTAGGACAGTACAACTGATAAGTGATTATTAGTTTTATTATTTTGTTAGTTTTTGATCTCCTTGTCTTTCCTAAGATTATCTTTAATTTTGTGTCACTACGGCTCATTATCAACTATGCTGCTGCATAGCTAGCAAGCTAGGCTGCTTTCGCGATAAAACAAAAATGATCCTCCGCTGTGATTAGTCAAATCTGAAATTTCATTGAATCTCATTGAAAATTTATTCAATGAAATTTCAGATTTGACTAATTACCGCGCAGGATCATTTTAATCTGGATCATTTTAATTTTTTTGCGAAAGCATCCTAGATATTGCCTACAATTTTTAAGTTCCACCATAATGTGGAAATATTTTTTACCAAAGTACATTATTATTATGCCAAATATATTTGTGCCAATATATATATTTTTGTTTTTGACATTAATGGACAAGTCTTACATTTCATTCTATGAACTCATTTGTGTGATCTTAAACTATGTCACATGTTGTATCTGTGCATATTTTTTTTATTTGTTTATATTATATCGGAACCATTGATTCAGTTGTTTTTATTCCTTTTATGTTATGAAGAAATGTAATGCTTGTAGAAAAGGGAAATCTTTGAAGTCAAGTTTAGGTAAAAGTGTTATTATTATATAATTGTACAGATGGAGTCGTTATTAATGCCTTTCTACCTGAAAATAATGCTAAAGTTTGATATTCAATAAATTATTTTTTATAAAAAATGAGTTTAATCAAATAAATTTTCTTATTGGATATCGGACTCGAGCGGTTATCTTCAAATGGAAAGACATTAATTGTACATACACATGTAATGACTTCATCAATCAGTATTACCAGTTTTAATTTTATTTTATTATTAAAAAATGTAAACTAAGATTTTCAAGGTTTATCTAAGGCTAACACTTATTCTAAGATTGATATTATTATATAAGTTTTGATACTCTTTATCCATCTTGTACATAATAATGATAAATTAATGTACGAGTGTAGTGTTATTTGTAACTTAAAAAAGAAAAAGAAGGTATAAGAAATAAAATGTCATGTGAAAGATTATCCTATAAATTTCAATGTATTATTATTGCATAAAATGTATAAATATAAATATATAAAAATATAGAAAATTATAAAGTACAAACATGGAAAGTATAAAGAGGTAACACATTACTTAGAAATTGAACCCCACGTAACTAATCTCAAATTATTCTTGTATTGGCGGAAGAGATAATGCAATTCTGTCCCTCTTTGCATTAGCTGCACGGGTCCTTGCTATTGGAGATATTTGTTGATAAAACGGCGCTACTCGCTACTGAGAATCGTTCCAAAATTCATTTTACTGACGATGCTGCTTTACTGACCAACGTTCCGTATTGTGACAGTACTGGCAGTACTGTCAGTGAATTTCGGAACGCACCCATCGTCAAGCGCAGTTGTTGCTGTTGCTGCGTGAGTTGTTGCTGCTGTTGCTGCTGATTAGCTGCCATAACGTTATTGCCAGCTACTGTAAAGTGAATATTACAGAATTTAATGTCTAAAAGTACATTGTAAAGATACAAAAGATAAGATGCAAACGTCCATGCTCTTACCATCTAACCGTTGACTAAACGCAGCTACATTGAGTCCTAACGACGAAGATGGTTGTGTCAGTTGTGCTATTAGCGCACTGTTTTGCGTATTTGCAGACGCGGTCGCACCCGGTGCTATGAACGGCCGCATCTATCTGGGCCTCGTAGCTATGTTTACTCCTCCTGGATGATAATTTGGTGGTGCGGCTATCTGAGGATTGTAAGGCGGCCGCGTGGCGTTTATCGGTGCCGCCATGGACGGCGTTACGGTCTGATGCACAGAGTTAAGATTCTGAGGGGGGGCTTGGTTTCTGAAAGGAGGACCCTGCTGCTGTCCATCACCAAACTGGGTTCTTCTCCGAAAAATCTCTCTCACACCAACGGTTCGTACTCGTTTCTTCTTCCGCAGTTGAAGATACAAATATCCGGCCAAAATTAAGTTAAGAAACTGATAATGCCTCATAGCAGAATTCATTTGGAATTACCAAGCAAGAACGGTAGTTACCAACGAGAATAACCTTCTATTCACGCTACGCTGTCAAATCATTTTTCAATGCACGCTGTTTCACGTTACGGCGATAAAGTTCGTTACGTCCCGTCGCGTTTCGTCGCGTTCCGTCGCGTTCCGTCGCGTCCCGTCGCGTCCCGTCGCGTCCCGTTCATCGTAATCCCGGCATAACTTCCGCAGGTAACGGTCCTCCGAGCGTTGACGGAAACGAGTGGCAAAAACAATCGGCCGCGCAGTGACTTTGAACGTATGTTGTTTCTAAGTTCAACGGTCGCGCCTAGTATGGCGTCTGGTAATCCGCGCCGCCGCGCCGGCAGCTCGGAGCGGCCAAACGTGATTGGCTGGATCCGGGGGCTCGACTCGCGAGCCAATTGCGTTCGACGTCTCACTCGTCTCGCAAGTAAATACGTGACATGTTCAACGATCGGTGCGAGACGTCGCTCGCGTAATTCTTTTCTCGTGAACGGAAAGAAATCCGGTTGCAGAGTGTTGTAAAGTGAACGTACGCCGAATATTCCGTTCCTTCTTGTATCGAGTGCAACGAGTGGGATGCTGTCGCTGGACAAAATAAATGCCGATGAATGCCGTGCTGTGGACGCCGTACGTATCAACCTCCCGGCTGTGATTTGGCGGGTCTCCTGCAGTACTCCGTGATCGGTGAGTAAATTTTACGTGAGAAATAAATGTTTCGGAGCGCGATACATCCGAATTTTAATAGAACCGTTGTCCCGCGTGTCACAGTGAAACGATAATCTCGAAATTCGCGTCTCTTGACTTCGTTTTGATTTTTACTCCGAATAAAAATGACACACGCTTTAATGAATAGTTTGACCATCTCGTTAAACGTGGGAATTAATAATTAATTGAGTGATTAAAGAGAATGATCGCGCGTTTGGCGTTCTCACTTTGTCGCGATCGTGAATGATCGCGAACAAGGGAGCGAGCTAATTTTGTTTTGAAATGCGTATGAATTTAACATCGAGAGTGCGAACAAACTCGAATGTGGGAATATAATTTCGTTTTTCGTTAAAGAACCAGGCATGTGATTCGCTCGTTCACGTAATTTGTCACGTAAATGTTTATTTGTACGTGTGCTTCAGATCTTTATTCCAATTAACCTCTACTTTTGCATACGAGTTGTATTTGTATTAAACGTACAGTGTATACTTCGTTATGAAATATAACATGTAACTTTTATTAAATATTAACTTTAAGAAAATTAACATTAAATTGTATCGTTTTTTAAAATAAAATTTCATTTTTATAAAAATTTCTTCGCGATCATTCTCACAGCGCGATGATCGAGCATACCGAAAAACCTTCGCCTCCAAGATACTTAAAAGTTATATAAAACATTATCTGTTAATAAAGTTTTTGATAAAGTTTTTCAACATTTGCAAAAATTTTATTTATATTTTTGATACGTTGAAGTTTAACGCATTTTTGCGTTTAAGTAGAATGTTCTCTACTTTTAATTATTTCACTATCTTCATAATTAAAGTTTGAAATCAAGATATTTGCTTTTTTTATTCCATTTACAAGCCGAGAACGATTTTTTTTATTGTATAGATGATTATAAATAATTTCTTTAGAACAGGATTTTTTTAATTATTTCAATGTTATATTTTATTTTTTAGTCGGCATTTAAATCTCTTTTGGAGCTATTGCTTTATTGACACGGCAAAAATTACGAATAATGGTTAATTTGAAAATAATTGTATTAAAAAACAGTGTTTTTTAATTCGGAATGAAGACTAATCTTTTTTGATAGTTATTATATTATTTTATTATTTAATATATTATTTAATAGTTATTAATGTATTATTTTATAAGTAGCTTTTTCTCCTATATTAATTTTTCAAGAATATATATGTTTTAATTTCAAAACAATGCATGTTTTACGATAGCTTATAATACAACACAAAAATATAAATTAACGATGAAGTAAGCTTACTTTTGTAAGATGTTGTAATTATTTCATCATATGTCTTATATTTTATGTAAGAGATAGCTCCAAAAAAGAAATTTCGTGATCTCGTGTCAATGCAAAACACGTTATAATGTAGAACGATCACATTTCCTATTTGTTTTATACATTAAATTATTTTGTACATTAAAATTTTTTGTGGAATTTGAGGATTACAAAATTCATCAAATTGATTAAACGTCATATTAAATGTTTTTATTCCTTTCAACATACATTTCAGCAACTACAGTCAGTTCAATCAATCTTTTTGTGGTAAGACAAACACGAAATAATATAGTTTTATATTATATAACTTTGCATTATGAAGTTATATTTTATTATAGTAATTACAGTAGGACATAGAAAATAATGAGGTAATGAATTTTTTATAAGAAGTTATTGTTGTAAAAATTAAATGTCTTCGCTAAAAGATTAAAGAGTTCTTTGCTTCACTTTGAGAATAAATGTCCGTATTTCCATCGGTTTCAAGAGGACATTGATTACATTGTCATTAACTTCCACAGTTTGTCTGCTTTCTTCCTCATTTTGGATAATGTCATTCGTCTCTGGTTCCCATTTCATACGTTTATTTTCGCTTAATAGCTGATTAGCGCCTAACGTAGTCTCTTCGATCGATTCAATCGTGAACGTCGAGAATAGGTCCTATTGAAGTAAGATAAGAGAATTGTAAGTCTTAAATATTTTTATTACATAGACAACTTCAAATTAACCATCTTCAAATTTGTGTAATATATTGGCTCTAATTGAAAGAAGATAATTAAAAACTTATTTATAAGTTTAAAAACTCACCTGAATGTTAATCTCAACTGGTTGAGACAACTTCTGCGCCTCACCGACTTCAAAGAGATGCTCCAATCTCAATAGAACTGTGTCATCTCTCCACGGTTCTAAGGTAAGGATGTGCACGTTTGGCGGCAATGCTTTTTTAAGACCAGAACGCTGCAACATAAAAATGTTAATTAATAAAATCATATTTACTTAAAAAATAACTTATAATGCATATATAACTATAATGAATATAACAAATTTTACAAGATTATTTAAAGTCGGAGTTTAAAGTAAAAATGTAGTAAAAAAAACTCTAACTAATCCGTAAAAATGTGGTTTTCACATACTAATTGCAAATAATGTTGTATTTTCCATGGCCAAATAGAGATTAAGTGTTATACGTACGAAATTTTGGAGTACACCATATACATCCTCAAGATTATTCGAGAATATTCTAAGGGGGATGCCTAAGATGGGATGCATAGCCAACTTAAGCGCCAATTCCTTCTCCTTCAATACAAATTCATCAACGTCCTTCACTTTACCTCCAAAGAGATGATGCCTGCCTCTTGCTACCAAACCTTCACCGAAGGCAGTTTCATTCAATGCCTCACCTACACCAAACGCGTCGTCCTTTAGAAGCCTTCGATGAAGCTAGAAGCAATTTTATTTTATTATATACATATTGTTATTTGACTCCAACATATCTTAAAATGTTTATTAAATTGCAGTAAAATACATAGCACAGATTAAATTCATAACTGATACTGTTTTCTTTAACAATAAATTTGCATTAAAATCTTTTAATTCATAAAATTAACTTTGTAAGTACAAAATTACGCTTAAAGAATGAACAGTTCGAATACAGATGTTAAATTCACTTTATAGAATTTAAAATTTGTGCAGTTTACTTTAGATATAGCTTTATATTTGAATTTTTAATTTTAAATTTTATATACAGATTTTATTTATAGATTTACATCAGTTTTGTCTTGAATATTTTATTATGTTAAAAAAAATCATATATATTTTTTTATCACTTAAATTTTATCAGAGATAGCATGCTTAGTAAAAATAATTGTAAAGATTTATTAATCAAATTTGTATTTCTACCATCAATTCAACGTCACCGTCTTCCAAACTGCTTCCACCCTGAGCACGATCGACGAGGACATTTAGTTTCAATTGGTTCTTTTCATCCTTGAGCGCAATTTTACTGGTCACTGGGTAATAATTTCCAGATATCGGTTCATACAATTCGACGTCCCACGTTGGTCGATAATTTCTCACACGCTTTAACATCTCTCTTCCATTGCTATCCGTGTAAAACGTTTTGTCTGTTTGTAGATTGCTTGAGTATCTCGTGACTATCTCTCTACCAATTTTATCCCTAAAATAAAGCAGTTTATAATCATTATTTAATGAATTTTTGTCTTATTTATTCAGACTTTATAAATATAATTTATAATTTTCCGAAAAGTATATATAGAAATATTATATGTATATGTATATAAAACATAAATTTATAATAAAAATTTAATATCATAGGTATTAGTGTATATAAAAAATAATAACATTATTAATATATTATTAAAATATATGTAAAATTTCATGAATTAGAAAAAAGATAATTTTACGTTAAATAGAGATCTCAGAGATCTCTTATTGCATAGATAAGAATTAAGTATTGCAAAAATAGAAGCTGATAATACTTGACAGGTATCGGTCCAACGAGCCAATCGAGTTCGATATATTCTTCTTCTGGATAAATTCGAACCACTTGACTAACCCATTCATTTATTGTCTGATGGAGTTCTTCTACAACGGGACCTATAAAGAAGTGAATTTTAGTATGCATTTATGATATGTCATTTGGAATAAAGCTGGCTTAATGGATTCTATAGACCTTTGTATATTTTATATGATCCGGTGTACGCAAAATTCCTGGCCGATGTTTCTTTAGGTCTGAAGATATAAGCGCCAGATGATCTATTAGCAAAGATCTTGTTATTACCCTCTGCTCCTATGTAGTATTGGAAAGATTGTACGACGCTCATGTCCTGGTTATTCCAACGTATTGCTAAGTTACCGTTGGTATTGACGGATATATTATACAGCTAAAAATTACAAAATAAATTTAATTATTATTTTCGAGATTATTCAATTAAACTTACTTTATTTTTCTAAGACTAATTTCGTAACGTTATAAAGAAAAATTGTGAGACTGACTGTTTATATATAGAACTATGTATATATAGATTATGTCTATAAATAAGAAAATTATCTATGAAGTTTGAATTCTGATTGTGTGTTATAAAATATTTTATCCATGTATCAATGATAATTTCATTAATAGGAAATTAATGTATTCTTAGAATATATTTTAAATATGTTATTACATAACAATTAATTAATTAGTTTTTTTTTTACTTACAGTGAAAAAAGATGATATTTTAACAGTCTACATTAAATTTTAACTTTCAATGATTTATATTGCACATTTGTATGAATCTATTTACCTCATTACTTATAAATTTCCCTGATTGAGGTTGATCAACTACATTTTCTTGCGTCTTGGCGACAATATAAACCTGAATACCGAGAGGAGGGATATTTGAGGCGCGAAAGACGACTTCATTTGTCGCGTTGCTTTTTCTTCCTGGGATTTTCTGTACTGCTTCGGGAATCGGTACCATTTGCGCGGGGCACTTTCCTTCGGGGCACATTTCTTTAACCCCCCCCAAAAGTAGGTACATATCGTGAACATTTTTGTAAAATTATTATAAACTAATAAAAATGCGTGTACTTTACATATTTATATATTTAATTAATATATATATTCTATATATTTTTTAAACACAATATAATAATTTTAATTGATATGTAGAAATAATATTAGTTAATATATCTATTTTATGTAAAAAAGTATTATCACATTTTGTAATTACGATATATGTATATACGTATAAAAATGCCTGTAATTTTTAAATCTATATACATTTGTATTGTATATTATTTTAGAGAATATATTTTAAAGAAATGTAATACATATATATATACCTGAGTAAATAATATAAGAATTTCCTTGAACGGGGACGCGAACATAGGTGGAAACAGGCCTGCTTAGAGGGTTGTATACTACAACCTCAAATATGTCATTTTTTTCGGAAAACGCACACGAGCTAATGTTTAATTCCAAACACGTGAAGATTTCAAAGGTCTCCGACGTACTATTTGCCCATTTCCTGTTTTACGAACATCAGCAAAAAAATTATTTTTTTAATTTTATAAAATAACATATAGTGAATCTGTTTAATATTTGTGTATAGAAATGCGTATTATATAATTATTTTATAATTTTATATTATATATTTTTATTTTATATTTTGGCATTTAAATTGAAATTAAAATTAAAGTAAGTTTTGGTAGAGAATACTTACTTTATGGCTTTCGAGATTATTTCTCCGGCGTTATTCATACTCTCATATAATATACGAGAATAATCTTCCGCGACTTTTTGTTTCTCAGTGCCGGTAATAGCATCGTGATGCTGCATCACTCCCATTGCTTCCCGGAAGTGTTCCAAAGGTTCGTCGTAATTCTTTAAGTTTGTCAAGGTAATGAGTTGTTTGGTTGCCTGAAAACAAACAGTTAGGCCTTGAAAATATGGCTCGCAGTGTTCTACAGGTATATAAAAATAGATTACAGTTTGAGTACGAATTAAGTTATCTTTGACTATCTTACTTGCAACAAGTTATTTCCTTCGCGCTCAAAGTATTTCGAAGTTGGTCTTGACGAGAAATAGCCGGTCCAGAAAGCGTGAGGATCGCTCGAATACGGGAAGAAGTCATCGCTCTTAGTGGGCCATTGAAGATTTAAATCGTTCAGGGCCTTTAAGTAGCATGAGGGTGTCGAATAAATTACATTTACTGTAGAACCATTGCGTTCATTTGTATATCTAAAAAAATTATAAAAGAAGTTTTAGTGCCAAATTATATAAGATATATTTTAAGATACTTTTGGAATAATTATTCTATTAAGACTCAATAATAATTAGAACTCACAAGACCAAATTATTTTATGAATTATTAAAGATATATTATAATAAATATAATTACGATTAAGATTATAATATAAAAATGTATTAAGTGCAAAACCTTATTCTATTTTTGATTCTCATAAGTTTTGCTAAATTTTAGTTATTATTAATATTATGGGATCTATATGATACCATCAAAACAAACTTAATTAAAATTTAAAAATTAATAAAAGAAAACTTTTATAATTATATATACTGCTTTATGTGTTAATTCTATTTTTTTTAATATTAATTATATCAACATGTATGTGTTTTTATGTTAAAATGTTGAAAAAACATCCCATAATATTTGTTAATTAAGAAGTTAAAATTAAATATTGAAGCTTTATGAAAAAAGTGGACGAAAAGATTTTTCGTATCTTATAGCTGTTACACAATTGATTTTTTAAGTCTAGAAAAACTTCTGCGTTCTCTACCAGTTTTATGCATTTCAGTATTATTTATAATTATTTTTTTCTTCTTTAATTATTATTGTCTATAACTGCCAGCTTGTAAATCGTAATATTATGTTAAAAATTAAGAAAATGACAAAATTGTCGTAGATGTCGACATCGTATAATGTCACATTATTTTTAATTTTTTGCATTTTTTATTTAATACATTTTATTATGCTTTAAAGAAAGAATGCTAATTTAACTTTTTACACAATCACTTTATGTCATACTATATTTTGTTACATTTCCATTTTTATTTTGTCTTTCTATTTATTGAATTTCAAGTAAAAAATAAGACATTTTAAGGTATTCCTTTCACAGAGGAGCGTATTTTGTAGGCGCTTAAGCAGGGCCTCAGCAAACTCTTGTATATTGCATTAAACTTATATAAAATCAAGTTATAATTGATTATTATGTTTAATTATAAGAAAAAACTGAACATATTATGTGTATTTAGAAATTTTTCATTTTTCGGTAAATTTTACTGTCAGAACAATACGGCAACGCTGCGCTTTTCAGGGCGCCAATTGTAAAATATGAAGTTGATAACAAAAATGTCAATGAGTGTCAATTTCATTAATCAAAGAATATTGTGACATTTTCTTTTTATCAAAGAGAGATTTTATAATAATAATGAGTGATAAGAAACATAAAGTGAGGAGTAATGTGGGCAAAAATAAGGGACAATTTGTGAAAATAAAAGTGAAGCAGCGCACGCAAAATATTATCAATTCTACAAAGAAAAGATTCAATAAGGTAAGGTTACAGAAACGGTAATATTATTAATTAACTGAAGTGTGACATGAGCGCACAGCTTGCAGCGTTGCCAAATAATTTCTTAAAAATTGCCATTAAAAATATTCATCTATAAAGGGGCCTTTTCATGCTGACGCTCGACGCTGGATTTGGGCGTCAAAACTGGTCACGTGACCAACTTCATCGGTAAGAAGGCGAAATAGCATCAAATATGCGAGCGTCAAAACAAGCAATTGACTGAAACGAGCGTCAAGCGTCAAAGCTGAACACAGTTGAGCTTTTGCCATTTGACGCTGGAATTAAAAAGACTATCACGTGACCTATCACGTGATCAAGTTTGACGCCCAAATCGAGCGTCGAGCGTCAGCATGAAAAGGCACCTTAAACCACATTTCAAGTCAACTTTTAACATAAATATTTTGTTTAAATATTCGGTGACTCTGTATTTTTATCGGCACTATCGAAAGTATAGAGTTTAGCGAATATGTAGCGCAGTTAATATTTAATATTTTAATATCTTAAGATATTTGATAAACAAATTATTACATTGAAATGCAGAAAATAAACTTTTTCGATAACGTCACATATAAATATCGAATTTTCAAAGTCATAATTCTTCTTTATATGTTCGGTAATGTGGTTTAATTTTTTTCTGGCGTAAAGATATGCATTTTAACTTTCTCGTACCAAAAAATCAGTTAATTCTTAAGACTTTGGTATCATGAAAGGAATACCTTAATATTAAAAAAAAATATTAATTTTTTCCTATTTGTCTTATATTATAAATAGTATATTATAAATCTATGTTTATTCTATACTTAATTATATGGATATTTCATCCAAACTTAATAAAATTTAAGGTCAGTGAATGAGTCAAATGATCTCAAAAGTCGAATTTGTCAGAAAGATTTTTTAAAGATAGACTTACTTAATTAGCTTGTCTAAGTTACCGAATACCATATCAGCCTGTTGATAATGAAAATCATCTCCCATGGTGATAATAATGTGATTAGTTTTGTAGGTAAGTGCTTGAATTTTCGCGTATCTCACGAACAGGTCCACCTGCCAATTGCGCATAATTTTTACTTACCGTGACACGAAGATGGCATTTCATCGCTGCCGATGTTGTAAAAACCATTTCTGCCCTTCAGTTCTTTCTGTCTACTAGCGATGTCGTCCTTTGCGAAGCAACAATATTGCTTTTTTTTTGCAAGCTCGTAAGCGTCGGACATATTTCGAAAAGCATGAGTTATAAAATTTAAATTTTCGGCGTTTAATACCTTATCAGCTTGTCCAGATTCGTGAAGTACATTTCCGCGTGCTGATAAGAGAAATCTTCTCCCATCGTCATTATGACATGATTTGTGCGGAAATAATTACGTTGCGTAACCGCATATCTCAGAAAATCATCGATCTGGCACAGAAACACATCGCGTAGATTATGATTCTCGCACAAAACGAATATGTCCTAAACTATTTGAGCAATTCGACCGTTAGTTAATAATTACGAGTTTTCAGAATTTATTATTATGCTTTAATAAGATATGTTATCTTTTAGGCATGTTATCTTTTGCTAATAAGAAAATCTCACTAAACCAAAAATTTTGATTTTTAATTAAACTGGTAATTATGCATATTAATACCCCACCTGCCAATGACCTTGACCTTGACATATGTTGTCAAGGTCACCTTCCTGAGTGACCTTCAGAAGTTTTTAGCCGGCGGTCGTTATTTGTTAAAAAGTTATTAACAAAAAAAGTTTGGAAAATATAACAGCTACTTTGAGTATTGGAAGGCATAAACGACTAATATTACGTTTTTTTTTAAAGCAGAGAATACTTTATAAATACTGGAGCGACATACCAAGAGCTACGTACAGGTGAATCTCATGTGAAGCTTTGTTTACATAAAAGTATAAACGTAGGACACTTCTACTTAAACGAGCTCGTAAAGCACGCCACGAATCCGTGACAACTCGTCTCGCGTGGAAAGTATATGCGTAAACTATTTCGACATATATATTAGTCATTTATTATGCCTTCCAATACTCACATATATTCAATATACAATTTATCAACAATTTACTGCTTTAAATGTTGTGTTTTGGTAAAGCAGCGACTTTCTCGCGAAATAAAGTATTCTCTGCTTTAAAAAAAACGTAATATTATAGTCGTTTATGCCTTCCAATCTACTCCAGCTACTCAAAGTAGCTGCTATATTTTCCAAACTTTTTTTGTTAATAACTTTTTAACAAATAACGACCGCCGGCTAAAAACTTCTGAAGGTCACTTAGGAGAGTGACCTTGACAACATATATCGAGGTGAATGTCATTGGCAGGTGGGGTATTAATATGCATAATTACCATTAAACTTTTATTATATAGGTAAATCTTCCAGATAAATTTGAAAATTTATAGTTGCTGTCAAAATTTTTAGAATCGATATCATTTCTCTCAGACTAAGAAAAAAGTATCCCTTTTATATTAAATATATAGTACCTAGATAAATATAACCTTTCTTAGCCTTTCTATCGTATAAGTTATTTTATTAAAATCAAAATTTTCAGATGATAGAGATTTTCTATTAAATATTTATATTACTTTTGGTGATTGTATTATTTTTTTCTATTAATAATTTCATTATCTTGTTAATAATAATTAGAAATAAATTAATTGGCACAAAGCGTCGCATAAGCCCTATTCGTTAATTTACGCTTAAGACGACCTCGTTAGTTTATTGTTAGGAACCTCTAATGTCAATAACTACCACATTTCGCGATGTTATTACATTACATACCCTACTGTCGATGTTGTAGTCGGGGCTATCGGAATCATCGACCATTGGTTCGTCAGCGCATAAAACGTCGAAGCAAAATCCTGGTGGTGCATTGTAATGGTTGAACAGCACGGCTGTGAACAAGTTCGCTCGCTTGCCTAAAAATAATATTAAATATGTATAATTTTATCCATTATGCATATATATCTCTTTTATCTATAAGAAAATCCAATTTCTAAATATATGCATTTGCAAGATTTAGAATTGATTTCTTTCTTTAGCAAAAACTTAAAAAAAAAAGTCATTATTTATTAAGACTTTTAAATTTTTGCTGAGAACTTTGTAAGATTCAAATAAAATTTTTGTTAAAGTATATTCCTCGTACAATATATAAATAATATTCTATTATCATATTACTAATTATTAGCAATATTATGAATTTGCGTTAATTATCTAAGAAATATTGATAACTCAACGATTTTACAGAAGAAAACTTAATTCTTAGAAAAAATCTTAGAAAAATTGTTATAAATGTATTCAGTGTTAGATATACATGTGTTATATGTAATGTGCACATTGTATCTTTCTTTCTTCTGTAATTATAGTAATAATTACTAGTTACATTAGTTTACAAATTTTTATTTTGTTTTTGTTCAATCAATAAATATCATAAATTTTTAAAATATAGGTTTACACAATATGCATTTGAAGGAAAAAAATCCATTACATCTTACTCAATTTTTTTTCAAAAAAGTATAAAATAAGTGTCATTAAAGGATAAATTGAAATACGAGTATTTTAATTTAATATTTCAATTCAATATTCAAAACATCATAGGCTATATTGACAATACAAATAAATTATATGACTATATGTATAAATAAAGCAACAAAGGCTTAGATATATATCATCAGTTACAGAGGTTCGTTATCAAGGATAGTGAGACAAGAACATAATAAATGATTATTGCTGGTTTTTTCTAAGAAAAATAGATTCAACACATTTGTGAAATTTCTTTTAAATTATAAATACAGATATTGCAAATATTTATTTTTTAACTTTTATACTGTTATTTTTTTTCTTAAAATTTTGGCACTTATTATTTATTGCAAAACTTTGAATTACGATAGAGGCATATTTAGATGTGTAGGAATTTTTTAGTTGTTAATTCATATTCAGAGTAATAAAAACAACATAATGCAACGTAATAAAAAACCAAAACAGTTTTTGGTTGATCATGAGCAAAAATGCTGTAAACTAAGTGTTATTAGTCCTCGCCTTTATCAAAGATACTTTTTTACCTAAACTTGGACTGCTCTTCCAAATAAATTCCATCTTTTTGTCTTGTAACCTTTTATTCTTATCTTGATAATCGAGTCGAGCAAATAGCATTCCATCGAATCCCATTTGCGCGAATAAAGAAGCCTGTTCTCTGGAATGGCCGAATGGGTCTATTTGCCATCCAATGCGCGGTCTGGCACAGCTTCCGAACGTGTCGTCGAGTCGCCTGCAGATCAAGGATCAGTAACATAAATTCACAGGCCCACAGAAAAAGAAAAGTTGTCTGCGCCATGGACTAGACCATGGTATTACTATGTATTTTCGCCTGCTAAAACTGAATATGACCTCAGTTTTGCCCCTACACGTCAAGATTTTTTTCTACAGCCAAAAACAAGGTGAGCAAAACAATTTGTTTTTGGCTGTAGAAAAAAATCCTGACGTGTAGGGGCAAAACTGGGGTCATATTCGGTTTCAGCAGGCGAAAATACATGGGAATACAATGGTCTAGTCCATGGCGCAAACAACTTTTATTTTTTTGTAGGCCTGTGCACAGACTAGACCATGGTGCAGACAAAAAAAAAGTTGTCTGCGCCATGGACCAGACCATGGTATTCCCATGTATTTTCGTCTGCTAAAACCGAATATGACCTCAGTTTTGCCCCTACACGTCAGAATTTTTTTCTACAGCCAAAAACAGGGTATTTTGTAGGGCAAAACACCTTGTTTTTGGCTGTAGAAAAAAATCCTGACGTGTAGGGGCAAAACTGAGGTCATATTCGGTTTCAGCAGGTAAAAATACATAGGAATACCATGGTCTGGTCCATGGCGCAGACAACTTTTCTTTTTTTGTGGGCCTGTGTTATGATTTTAGATAAGAACTTATACGAAATGTATCTAGAAGACAAAATGCTGTATTATATTATATTTACATGTGATATAGATTTAATTGAGCCAATATCCAATATTCGTCAAAATAAATATATTTTTTACTTCGAGAATATTTATAGAAAAATATTTAAATTACATGTCGTGTTTTATATATGCGCGAAATCATCAGATACATGTAGACGAGTGAGAAGAGTTTCGTAAATTAATCAATTGCACTCAGTTTTGAGGTTTTTCTCACTCTGATGTGTCTACCATATCAAACACATATATGTATTATGTATGTACCTGAATCCCCATGTGAATTGATCCACTAATGAATGATAGTGAGTACAAGCTTCGTCGTTCATGCTCCATGCTCCTCCGATAATTTCCAATCGTCCTTCAGCGATTAGGGTTCTCACGTCAGCACGTACCAAGTCATTTTGTCGTAACCACCATTTCCAGAGGAAAGCGGTCTCCACCCAAATAAATCTGCGGAAGTAATTGAATAATATAAAATTTATGCTTATACATATAATATGTTTGAGTAATGTAAAATTTATATTGGTTGAAATTCTTTTTAACAGTAGAATTGATAAGATACTTACAAAGTATTAACGTTACACTTATCATAAAATAAAATTATCTGTATGTTATAAATCTACTTATCTATGATAATGTGCTTTGAATGTATTCGTACGAATCTTTATCGCATGCTTATGTCAGAGACGTTATATTTGAGATAATCACCTTCTAGTTGGATCAGCTAACAGTGCTTTAATGACACTGTCAAGAATGTACTGCACACCGGCCTTTTGGATTGTAGAACGACCTCAATGAATAAAAAATTTTTATTACAAATTTATAAGATAATGAAATATAGAAATGTGAATCTATAGTAATAAAATATCATATAATAATCAAAAATAGAGAAAAATAATCTTTATTCTCAGCAGAAGAATGTCACAATTATGTAATAATAATATAATTGTATAAAGTCTGTAAGAAGCATTTAAGGAGCTTTTAAGCTTTTATATTATAGTCAATAATTTATAGATATTATATTTTATATATATATATATATATATATATATATATATATATAGAAAATAATAAACGTAAGAGAAAATAATGCGTGCGGTTATAAATATTAATTGTAAAATATGATAATTGTGTGCAAAATGCATTTTTTCTCTGGAAAAAATAAATACGGTTATAACCCATTTTAGGATCCACGATTATCCAAGTAACCAAGATTTTCAAGTTATACTAGTCAGTTCTCTCAATTAGTTTTGTTGATATTCAGTTACGTAAAGATAAATTTTTACTTAAGAGGCATCAACCAAAATGTTAATTAAGGTTACGATATCAAAATAATTTGATTAATATAATTGTGGGCCCCAAAGTGGGTTATAACTGTACTTATTTATTTGTACTACCACAGAGCTGACAAGTCCTTCGACGATCAAACGACTAAAGAATATGTCGTTCCAACGTACATTTTTATTTTTATTTAATCCCTTGGATCTCAACGCACAAATTATTTTTTGTTGCGTAGTTTGGGCAATATGTTTAAATAATTAATAATTTGTATTCAGACGCTTGAAGAGGACCGAAATCTACGGTCGAAACGTAGCGTTGTTTAAATAAAGTTGGCCAGTTGGGTCGAATAAACGATACCTAAGCTGATTTTTTCATTATTCACTGGCGATTTAAATTCTTATTTTGGCTTATTTATTTGTCCCAGAGTTCTCACATAAATTTTATGATTTTATCACATACCCTCTCTCGAAAGCACAGATAAAGATTATTTTTTCTGTTATTTATATTTGAATTATTAATTTTATTATTTATTCTCTCACATGATTAGTTTTACTGTTGACTTACTTCCAAAGTAATACTGATCCACGGTTTTCAACCAACCGACATCGTCATGAGTATGCGGGACCATATGAATGTTAAGTTTATTCGGATCCACGGCATGGCATGCCTAAAATTAATAAAGCATGTACCACATCTATTCTACTTATTTTGTAATTAGTTATCGGGTTTTAAAATACGTATTATATGAATTAAATTAATTTACATTGAAAACGCAATTTTGGTTATTACGAAGCAGATATTTGTGAACGAAAAATTGACACAAATCTTTAATATGACGTTCTCCGGAAAATCGATTTTCTCTAGATTATCTTGAAACTGTGAATATACGTTAATTTAGGTGTGCTTTATGCGTAATATAAATTTTAGTACCTCTTGCGGTATTAAAAATCGAGATATTGAGCTTCAAAGTTTCAACTTTTAACATGGAATTCCTATTCCTATTGTAAAACAGCCATTATAATAAATTGTAAAAAAAGTTTTCTCTAAATGTTTTTGAAAAACTAATATATAATGCTCCATAAAAATAGAAATTATATGCGGTATATAAGTGCCAATACCCTTGCGGTACTCGTTTTCGAGAAATACTTGTGTAAAGTACGCGATTTGATGAATTTTTTGCTCGGATCAGCGTGACAGAAGAGGAGAGGGTCAGTTACTTAGCAACACCGCATGAGTTCTCACGCGTGAAGTTAACTTCTTATTTTTTAGATGTTATTAGTTATTATATGTAATATTTTGTATATAAACATCTTTTCAAGCACGAATACAAGTTGAGCACGACTGGAGCTGGAAAACATCCGTAGGCTACAACTACATCTATATCGTAATATTCACCGTAAGCGATCGTAACGTCGTAATAGCGAATAGCTATCGTAAGTTCATCGTATGAGTTGATTCAGCTTGAACTCTTATGCCCGGTCTACAATGGATGTCGGAAGTCGGGGTCGTAAGAAATTGACCAATCACAGTTCATTATTCTTCGACCGCAAGGAGAATAATAGATCATCCAACCGGGCCTTAATGGCCAGTCTACAATGAGTCGTTAGTCGTTAGTCAGATGTCGGAAGAAATAGTTATAAGCGTATCGTAAGGCAATCGGAGGCCTGTAATCGGTGATCGTAAGAGATGGCATTTTGCCAATCGCTTATGTGTGATTGCCGATTACAGACTTCCGATCGCCTTATGACACGTTTATGACTTTTTCCGACTCTCTTCCGACATCTGACTATAACGACTAACGACTCATTGTAGACTGGCCATTACGATTACGACGCTTGTCTGGCGTTACAACATAACCTAACCTGTCGTTACGATAGATGTAATTGTAGCTTTAAAGACGGAATTACGATTTGCATCGCATTCCTAATTACTCCAATTAGCAATTAATTTGCGTACCTCATGGCACTTAGTAGGTGCTGCGTCTGGTGTGGTTCGTGGTATTCGCGCTGCATCGCCGGGAGCGAGAAACTGCGTGAATACCAGCGACAGAAGAAGAAGCAGAACTTCGTATTGCAACATAGCGAAGATTGTTGCTTCTTCTGACGTGCAACGTATGTGACTAATGAGATAATTGAAGCTGCCGCCTTATACTTATAGCGTTGACGGACTTCGTTCCGTTTCAGTGTGATAGCTTTGCCACAGCAGATAAAAGACGATGTAGACCGATGATGGTCGCGAATGCAATAGCGTAGGCGATAATTTAATTCAAAAATTCTACGATTCAAAATACTTTAAAAGCATTCAATATAATAATATAATAATTAAAAAAATATTAACATGAAAAATATATTTATTATTATTATTGTTCAAAAATTTTCCTAAAAATGGTAGATATCACAAAATCGTACTAACTAAAATAAAATTTACATACACTAGCTATGTAATACTTTTATTATCATGCTTTGATATTAAAAATATTATATCCGATAAAATATGATATGGTTCTGTAATCTGATTGTAAAATCGAATATCTAAAAAAAAATATGTAACATTCTGGGATGTTTTTCATAAAAAATTCTTGATGTGAACAGATAACAGATACTAGAAGGTTCAATTTTAATATGGCAAGAGTTTGTAATTCTTAAGAAATTATTGTATATATTGACATGAACTAACGTGAATGTTAATAAAAAATAGAAATTATAAGCATTCTGCTATATTAAGAATAAAAATAAATTATCTTACTATTGTCACGTTCTGTATGTTGTTTGTCCGTTTTTTATCAATGCATTTAAGCAATTTATCAGGGAGTTGGACATGCAAGTCGTGCGAAAATTATTATTATTATTATTATTATTGCTCGGGACCAAAAAGATATCGGAGTCTATAAGTTTCGTAACGGGGATCACTTTTTATCTATCTGATTGTAATTAGGATAATCAATGTCGAAGTCGGCAGGAATAGATTTAAATGGAGGTGCGTTTTCTAGTTGTTGCAATTTCTGGAGCAGGAGGGGGAGAGGATTTTGATTAGAAGTAATAGCTTATTTGATCTGGAACTTAATTTAATACGAGATGATATTCCAGATTTCAAGCTTATTCTTTTTTAAAACTTGTCTTTATTTTTCAGATCTTATTGCTAGTACAAACTAAGTTGTGCGTGAAGCGCGGTCTTAAAATACAAGAGTACTGGGATTAAGTCCCAGAATCGAGCGCGAATGTTCGGACTTGAACGTACAGTCAAATGTCGGAAAGTGACTGTCTGGAGTTGAATAAGAGTTAGTAAATGAGTTTTTAAATAATAGTTTTAAATTTATAAAAATTTAAAAATACTCTTTTCTTCTTTCATGTTTTGTATATAATACAAACAATATAAATAATATTTAATACTTAAATGTAATTGTTGTTATTGATTACATTAATAATACCGACATAGCAAAAATGTTGATCAATGTAGGGGAAGCTTGGGCAAAACGAACGCCTTAGGCAAAGCGGATAGGCTTTTTTTGCTGTATATCTATATCGCATCTATATTAGATAGTGCTATGAGTCTCTAGCAGGAAGAAAGAGCGACCGGTCGCCGACACCATGGCAGTGCGAAAGAACATGTGATGTCCAAGTTCGCGCCAAGTATGTATAGGTCTTTTGGGCAAATAGGATGGGGCAAAGCCGATGAACCATATCTTCTTCACTCGGTCATAGGCCGGTATTCATAGTCAGATTTTATACTGTATGTACAATCTTAAGATGTCATAAAGTGTCATAAACCAATCACAGAGCCGTATTAGTATCTTAAGACATTATACTTAAGACGGTCTTGAAAAAAGAACGGACTATGAATACGGGCCATTATGTGACTGCTGTTTTTTCTGTTTTAAGATGGTTTTTCAATACAAACGTAAAACAGACCAAGCGAAATGGACGGAGACCAGTCCCAGTGACTCACCCGCTTTACCCAGGGGGATCGGGCAAAGCGGATAGTTTCTTTTGCTTTAATTTTTTATTGCAAAGAGGTTTAAATGTTTAACATCTTTATTTTTTCTTATTTTATTTAAAAGTTGATTACTTTGAGAGGATTATTAGAATAAAAAATGTTTCTGATCTCTTTATTTTCTTGCTAAACCTTAACACATCCGCGCTGCCCGGGCATCTCCTAATTAATCTTTCCTCAAGTAGTGAAAAAGTTTAATCAAAAAATAAGAATTGTAACTTATCTAGAATCAATGATATTAAGTTGATATCTTGTTTATATTTAAAAATGTGCATTTATCGAAAGATTAGTCTTGTATTATTACCAGATGTTTATCACATTCAACTGTCATTGTTATATAATATAAAAATATAATAAAAATTGTTATATAATAATAATTTTTTAGGACATTTTCGGATAAAAATTTTGTTAATTTGTGTGTGTGTGTTGTGTGTGTGTGTGTGTGTGTGTGTGTGTGTGTGTGTGTGTGTGTGTGTGTGTGTGTGTGTGTGTGTGTGTGTGTGTGTGTGTGTGATGTATTTCAGATATCCTTTACAAAATTTTTGTCTTTATATAAGTAAAATTAATTTTTATCTTGTATTAAGAAGAAATTGTTCAGATTTTAATTTTATATTAAATAATAATTCATTAATGTGAACAATTTTATACAATTACGGCTGCTTCATATTTTGAATAGCAATACATAGCTTAATAGCGTAAAATTTAAAATATTGGACATTACAGACGCGCGCTTTGCGCGCGCTATTTAGTTTTAACATTACACACAACTGTCAAAATATACGATGACAGTTACTCATGAAGTAAGCGCAGCGAGAGAACTAATCGACATCGCGGAAAAGCGACAACAATAAACTTCGATAGATTTGAGTATTGACTTTACGTGCCTTTTTTAGATATGGATGGATCGCGATTCAATAAAGTTATAATATCAAAAGAGATTGATTTCAGAACACATCACAGTCGTATCTAACGTCAGTAACGTCTCTGTATAAATTCAATTGTTGTTTATAATTTTATCGCATATTTATTATCGAGAATAAATCAAGTTCTATACGCATGTAAAATACGCGTATGAAATCCGAAAGTGCACAGAAATGAATAAAAATGGCGAATAAATCACGGTAGAAATTAGGAAAACAACATATTTATTTGCATAATATATAATAAAGTAAAATGCAGTAATGTAACACTGTCAAAGCATGAACAACGTTAAATATTCTCAATGAGGGATAAAAGAGGTAGAAGTACACCAAAGCAAAACTTCAAACATGTCGCACGTAGTGCAATCATATCGCGATACGTTTATTTACGGTGAAGATATTTGAGTGATCTGTAGGCCGTTGGTTTAAATCATGGTGCTGGTGAAAATGAACGCAACAGTGCGGAAAACATATGCCAATAATTCTTCCGTTGATATCTCGGCGAAATTAGATTGATCTTTCAGACCTAGAAATACAATTTGTTTAATTTAATACAATTTTGTTTAATTAAAGAAATATTAAAGTCTTATTTTAATTATACGTTTTTATTATTAATAGAGGAGAGTCCCTTATTATGAGATAGGCTCCTAATATGAGGTAGCGAGGTTACTGCTAAAAACTAATAGGACCCATTTGTTGGTTCCACCATGAACTTATTGCATTTATTAAATTCATTACATTCATTAAATTCATTACATTTTTAAATTCCGCCCATAGACTTCCGGCAATCACACAAAATAAACTCGATATCTCATAATAGGGAACTTTCTTCTAATACCTAAATATAGCGGTAAAATACAGATGGTGATGTTATATAAAAAAATAAACAAGTTATTTTGAATAAATTATATTTACAAAGACAAAGTCATATTACCAATTTAATTAATTTATTTTTTATTAATATATGTAGACATACACATTGTCTTTGTATTAGCCAAAAAGTAGAGAGAGAGGAAGGGAGGGAGAGAGAGAGAGAGAGAGAGAGAGAGAGAGAGAGAGAGAGCTAGGGGAGAAAAGGAGAGGAAGACAGGAAGAAACAGATGAGCTGATGTGATATATGAATAATTAATGTCTTTTAAAAAATAGAATAATTAATGTCTTTTTTTACGACAAAAATAACTTTGTGAAACACTTACCGATACGTAAAAAGATTATAATTATAACCATTTATCATAGTGTGCTTAAAAATCAGAGTACATGATCTCTTGCGGTTTTTCGAATTTAATAGGTCGATAGACTGTGAATGATTGATCCCATCCACGCGGCGCTGTGTTGTAATTTGTCAGATTGTGAAGGCTGGCCAATTTCGGTCCAGTATAATTGTTATTCTCGTACAGTTTGTTTCCTGAAAATTTTAAAACATTAAATATAAATCAGTGAATATAAACATATGATAGAAAAATTATTAAATATTACTAACTAATATATAATTTTAATATATGCATACATCTCATAAACTCAACTTTTTATATAATAAAGACAATACGCCTATTACCGTGTTTTTATTGTTACAAATAAATACAGACACCATGTATTTGATACTGAACATAGTGAATTATATTAATATAAATTCTTAATTACCGCATAAGAAAAATTAATCTCATTAAGAGAGAGATCTATTTTAAATTAAAACTTAAAAAGAAATATGGTTCTTATAGTACCTTGTAAGAAATTATTGTATTTTAGAAAAGATTTTTTTTTTGTATTTTTGTACTTTTATAATTTTTTATCTTTACATAACACGGGAAAAATTTCGTTTTTTGTATATAATTTAATAGTATAATTAATTTTCATTAATCCATTTGCTATATATGTATAAGGATTAGGAACATATGCGTTAGAGATCGTTTTTGTACGTTTAGTGTGCGAAAGCGATAACATCAGAACTACAAAAGCGCATGCGTATTAACTTGCCTAATTCCGGATTAACGTCAACGAGTTTGCATTCTGGTGTGGTGGTGCCTAAAAGATTATCCAAAACCGGTGTGCTACGCAGATGTTTCTTAGTCTCGAGTATGTTCTCCTGCGAGGCGACCATCGAGAGCATCAGCGACTTCGCCTCGGGAGGCATCTCGGCCTCGGTGTTGACGAATCTCGTGCCGTTGGCATAAAGGGCCTCCAATTCCTGCGAGGTGGTCGAATGACGTCGAGTACCCGAGTACTCGTCCTCGAACGCGATCGAGTACTCGCTGCTGTCGCAACAGTTCAATAGGGCGGACGGCGCGGAATTTCCGCGATCTATAGATCCCGCCTCGTTCTGATAATCTTCGGAGTCAGTGTCATCCGTCGTATATTCGCTTTCGTCAGTGGAAACGTAGCCGTTGCATCGGGACTGTAGTTTCGCTGATCCTTCGTAGCTCTCGTGTGCACTGCATAATTGATCGTTGCACTGTAGTTTCCTTTCGTAGCTTCCACGTGTGTCGTACAATCGGCTGTTACATTGGGACTGCAGTTTCGCGGATCCTTCGTAGTTTCCGCGTGTGCTATATAATTGGATTAAAATGGATTCTCGATTTGATTTCGCGAAACTTTGATCTCCTCTATCTAAAGAGAGATATACTACATCTACATGTGACTGCAATTGCTAGTAAAAATATAAACGAAAGATAAACATACTTTATCGAACTTCGTTGAACTACGGACTGTTATGAATAACAATATCACGAATGACATCTTGTGTCTATCACATTTGCAATTGAAATAGCAGATTAAAATATGCATTGCTAAAAAAGTACACATAGCGCGACATCAAACAAACAACTCAAACTTCCTCCACCATTTACGTCAATCATCGGAGAATGATTTGAATAATTACGTTATCGTTAAGAAACACTAAAATAAAATATAAAAGGCTTTTTGGTACATTATTATTTATTAAAACCGAAGAATCCATCATTCTCACCGTGCGTATCTCTCCTTCTCGTTGTTATACTTGATAGAATTTTTCGTCTCGAAGAAACGCGCTATGCCATTATCCAACGGACACTGCTGTACGATTGGAATGATCCTTGGACTGATCTGCTTGTATTGCAGAACCGGTCTACAGGTTTTCTCGAATTCTTGTATCAGTTGCTTCACTGGCACAGGAGTGTATCCGTTTTCCTCATTGTCATTCTGCATCTGTCTGTCGCTCTGTTGCTTATTCCCGATCTTGTTGTCAATTACATTATCGTACTTGTTATCGTAACGCTGTTGAATTCTCATGCCTCTGCCATTGTAGCTCCGCGCATTACGAACGTCAGATTTTCTCGGCGACTGATAATTGTTGTTAATATATCTATTATTGTTACTTGCGACAGCGTAATTATTGGCCATGTTAGTGCGCCGATTGTTAGTAGATTCGAAAACGGTACGACGAGATTTCTCGACGATGGGCGACCGTGAATGATCGGAAGGAAAATCGGAATCTGTGCCCACCGCAATTTCCCGCAGGTAAATCTTTTTTATCTCGTTCGAATGGCCGCATCGATTAGCGTTACAGTACCTGTCTGCAACTCGCAAATCGAAATTGATACAGCGGAGCATAGCAACTGGAAAAAGCTTTGTTACAGGATTAAGCATACCTAAAGTGTCTTCCCGAAGAATTAGAGGAAACTATATACATATACTTGAAAAGATTTAAAAAATGGTATAAAAGAAAAAAATATGTCAAAATAAAATGTAAAAATAAAACTTGTATTTAATTACAGTTTAATTACTTTATATACATAATATTATAGATCGGATCTCTAATAGTTGTGTAAAAAGAAATGTAAGATTTCACATTTTTATAAATCTGTTCTCTTATAATTTATTATAGGGGAAAGCCCGGGCAAAACGAACGCCTTCCTTGCTTTTTTTTCGCTCATCTATATTAGATAGCGCTGTGAGTCTCTAGCAGGAAGAAGGAGCGACCGGTCGCCGATGTCATGGCAATGCAAAAGAACAATTGATTGCTCTTGTATGTCTTTTTTTTGCCAAACTTTAACACATCCGCGCTGGCGCTGCCCGGGCTTCCCTTATGTCTGTTTTAGCACAAATACTTTAATTGCGTTATCTAAATATCTTTAATGTTGTATATGCTTGGCAACAAAAATGCTTTAATGTGTTATTTTATCGTGAGATTAGATGTTTACCTTGAAATGCACTTAATCTCTGTATTCATCAAACATGACAAAAAAACACGATCGACATCGAAAGATACGGTTTTTTGTTTATCTTAGATATATCGCAGAAGTGTCAAGCGCGCGCGCGCGCTTTCCGTCGATTAAATAACATCGATAACGATTGCCAATTAGAACGTTAAAGATCGTTTAACTCGAGCTTTCTAAGTATCCGATCCAACATTGATCTCTATTTCGGAGGCGTGTCAAGTACCTCGAAATTCTAGAACACTTCCTCGCTCATATAAGTCTGATAGAAAAAAGAGGATAAAACTTTTTAAAAAATTCTTCTACTTTATTTATACGATTAAATCGTATTTATTTCTTCTTTTTTATTATAATAATTATTGTATTTATATTATGTTATTATAGCTCTTTTTATATATTATGTATTTTTATTTTGTATTATATGTATTATATTTATTAAAAAACAATAAAATTTCGAAATTGAAAAAATAAGATATAAAATATAAGACACTGTAAGAAATCAAGATTCTTGAAAAAAATGTGAAGAAAAATATAACTAAAAAGTTCTAAGTACATGATTATACCAGTCTCAAAAAATCTCTAGCGTATTCTCTGCACTGTAAAATAACATGATTTTTCTTGGGAAAAAAATAAATATTGACGTTGTGTAAGTACATACATAATAGGTCTGTTTTTTATTGCTGCACTGCTGAACTAGTGCAATAAGTTAGAGTGGGACAAGTATATTTTGTTTCACTCTAACTTTTACTGCACTAGTGTGCACTAGTTCAGCAATGCAGCAATAAAAAACAGACCTAATGTCAAGCGACATCGTGTAATAAATTCCAACCTCGGCTTTCGAAAGACTTTGTTGACATTGATATTCGCTCGTAATTTTAAAACATTTTGGAGAGAATAGATAAAACAGACTTCGCCGTTTGCCAACGCCGTTGGCTAAATCTGCCAAGTGAGATCACCTTGCATTTGAGATTATTATTCTGTCCATCATTGAATTGTGTTTACGCACCTGTTATCGGGATATTCGCGTTGTCAAGGGAGATATCCACTGTAAAAGGATTATAAAATGATTTGTCAATGCTCGAAACTGGCGTACGCGGTGTCAGCGAAGGCGTCATGAACTTTGCGTTACCATTAATTTCCTGAAATCACAATTGTTTACCCTTTATAATGCAAAATATCATTACTTTTTAAGATTACGAAAATTTATTCCAGCTTTTACAGAATAAAATATTATGAACTTCCTTGAAATTGAAAAATATATTATTCTATTTATTTATTTTAAGCTTTTTAATGCAGATACTATTATAAGAATTTAAATTTATAAAATAAAATAGAAAATTATTATTCTACGGGTGAATAAATTGTTACAATATATATACAATAAGAAATTTTACTACTTACTAATTTTTCTGGATATGTTGGCGTCTTCGGTGTGACAGGCGTATTGGGTGTCTGTGGTTGTTCTTGGTCCACCACCCACTTTTCCGATCTTTTCCTACGTTTCGCAAATATCTCAGCACCTGTGAATTGTTTTGGCAACGCTATGTTATATGCATATTATATATATAGCAATAATTTTATATTTATATAGTTGAAGATATTTCTCATAGCAAACAAGTGTTTTATCACATATTGTTATATTATATTATATTATTATATTATTATATTATTATATTTATATTACATAAAATATTATGTAATGTTATATATTTTATGTAATCTTAACATACATAATTTTGATATTACAATTAGCTCACGTCAGTTAAATGCACGACACTTACCGCGTCCTTTTTGATTGTTCAAATCGCGGACGATATCAAAGAGCTTCTCAGGATTTTTCGGTACCGGTGCGATATTGACTTCTTCACCTAACGCCTGAATGCCGTGAATGTCTAGCACTTTCCCGCATGGATTCATCACGCATTTGAGGGGTAGTTTTTCCTATTAGAAGAAATTTTATTTTACAGTAGATGTGTGTGTGTGTAGATACATGCAGAAAATTTAACGTTGCACACTATGCTTTTACCTTATGAATCGTCGTGGTTTCTTCTTCGTCTTCGACACCTGTGAAATACTATCTATTATATCGTACAAATTGTGTATGTTTTTGATAATGTAAACACAAAATTCTTCGAACAAGAACGCGACAAATTTTTACATAATGCGACAGTTTTAATGTAGAAATAAATTATATGAGAAATTTTAATGCATACCATTACCGTCGTGGATCCATTTAACAGATCGCTTTTTTCTATTCACGTACATGGACTGTCCTTTGCTTTTCACATTTTTCACATCGCTGAGCGAATGCGAAATTCGACGTGCAAGCTCGACTTGATCCTCGACCGTAGGATGCGTCGGTGCGTAAAAATACGAGGACGCAAACATTTTCTCTGAAAATGAATTTTGAACGTTGTCTTAATCTCAATAAATGTGTATCTATTTCTTCTAGATACTTCAGACATTATATATCATATTTAATCCATCCAAAGAAAATTCCTTAAAATATTTGTTATTGTAAAAGTTAATTCTGTTGTTAATTATATCAAAAGGCACGTACTATTTTTTGATTGTAATAGCTCTTGAGAGTCTGATGCTGGAGTAAGTAGCTTTTGCAAATTAATCGGTGTACTTTCGCCCCCTTCCTGCAAGTAAAACAGTAATTGTTACGCATTTATATCGATGAAATAGAACCAACGAAACCATATGTGTGAAAAATTCTAAAATTATAATTTTTTTCTTTGGCCTTGAATTTTCTGATGAATTTGTACTCAATTATTTTTTTAACAAAAATGACCGAGAAGTCAATAACCTTGAATTATAAATAATTATAAATGATAACGTTTAAAATGTTGAAATAATCATTTTTAAGTAAAATTTGTCTTATAAGAAAATTAGTTTACAGTTCTAAAAATAAATATAGAGGAAAGTCCCCTATTATGAGATAGGTTCCTAATATGCGACAGCGAGGTTTCTGCTAAACTAATAGGCCCTATCTGTTGGTTCCAACATGAACTTATTGCCTTTGGGGTAAAACCTATTTAGTGAAAAATTCATTGTTTGATCGTGCGTGTAGTCGTTGCAGAGAAAGAAATTGTGAAATTGGATGTTGTCAAGTGTCATGGATATGAGTCTTTAAACCTTGTTTATTATATAATTAATAAATATTTGGCAATAAGTTCTGCATGCAGCGATAGAGTAAGGTCGTATTAATAGGAAAATACGGGATATGTTGAGTTGCTCAATTGTAGAGATTAGATTTGGTGATCGTGAAACCGCAAGGCATGGTGCTCGTAACATGAGATACTCAGGGTACTCCTGGGTTGTTGAAGTATGAAAGTTATTGTATAGTAATAAAAGAAGAGAAAATACTATATTAACGTTAAGGGAAGGTTTATACAAATTTATAAGACTGCTGACCTTGATTTGAGAGGGAAGGGTGGAGGGGGAAGATTAGGTACAATATTGAGTATAAGTAGGTTTACGATTGTTGCAAATATGCTTCTCCATTACATTTGTCTTTCAAAAACTTTAAATAAAGTTTTTTAATTGCAATATCATGTATTTTGCACTTTATTAGCGATTTCCCGGGGTCTCTCATATTAAGAGCACACTTTTGCGATTTTGCCGAAAGCTCATTTTTCACATTTTTCTAATTTTCAGCAAAATTAATATTTAAATTAAATTTTACAATCAGCATCTTAAAGCTTATTAAATTCCCTTTAAAATGACCTACTATATTTTTCAATTCTGCCCATAGACTTCCGGCAATCACACAAAATAGATATGGTATCTCATAATCGGGTACTTTCCTCTATTTAATCAAGTATCATGTCTTAAGACTTAAGAAAATCGGTTTTAAACTTGTTAAATTTATAAATGAAAGTATTAGACCTAGTCTACAATTAGTCGTATGTCGGAGTCCAATGAAGGTGGTCCAATGAAGAAAATTCGTTTTCGAAAAATAAATTTGCTCATTGGACCATCGGCTACGTTCCGACATCTGACTCCCGACATACGACTGATTGTAGACCTTAGTCTAAGGCCGGTATTCATAGTCGGTTCCTATTTCAAGAGCGTCTTAAATAATGTCTTAAGATGCTAATACGGCTCTGTAATTGGCTGATGACATCTTAAGACTATACTTAAGATGGTAAATATAAATAAATATAAGAATCGACTATGAATACCGGCCTCAGGATGAATAATAGATTGGTCACGTACGAATTGTGACTTCTAAAGTGGTGTAAAGCTTCAAAAACGTCAAGCTTGAACGTGTTTCTTTTTTCAACGAATCCTCCAAAGTTTTGCAAGTTAAAACGACTCCACTCACCATGCCGAAGTGCAATATTTTTGAAGTGAGATTCTCGAGGAAGTTCCTTTTAACCGGATCGTGTCTGTCAGACGGCTTGTAACCGCGCGAACGTATTACAACATTGTCTGCCGATACGCTACGCTGCAGATAATTCTTCTCCTGTAGGGATCCGCTGTATTTCACGCTGCACTTGTACTCCGCATCCTTAGAGCACGTGAGCCCATACGAGGTGTTGCTCAGAACGTTGCGCTTGGCGTTTGCCGTAACGTGTCTGCGGACATTTGAAACGTTTGCAATGCGATGCGGATCCTCCATTTACGCAAACTCTACGAGATTTCGCGATGACCGTACAAACATAAAGTATAACGAAAACTGTACAGATAAAGAGAAACTTTCGTAACTTCGTGTGTAGAAGAGTGATGATTTTTTATAAGATTATTTTAGATAAGAAAATATTAAATGTAAACTTCATTCTAAATATCTTAAATTTTATTTGAAAACTTTAAATTATTTTAAATTGAAAATTTGACTTTTGTTATGTCACTAATTGTAAGTTAACTTATTATAAAAATTTATTGTCAATTAACTTCTTTAAAAAACAAAAGAAAATTAAATTTGTTATGATACCAATAAAATTTTATATTTTGTAATTACGTTAAACGTAAAATAATTATCTGATTTTCGACAATACATTATATTAGTTAATTATTGCCGGATTTATCTCGCAATAGTATTACTACTACACTATTGGCCTAAAAAATTGCGATAATAAAGTTTCTAACTACATAATTTTCTTTCAATTAAAAATGGTTAAAACAATGTTATTTTTTATTAAAAAATAAGATATTAATTGGAATGTTAAGTACTATTATTAAATAATGAAAATAAAAATATCTTTTGACACTTGTAAGAAGGCAAACGCGATAATTTTTTCATTTCAGTAAATGTATGTCGAAAAATTATAAAATTACAATCGCTATTTTTTTTGTCGGAAATAATTAATCACCTATTCTAAATGAGATTTAAAATCAGAAATCGTACAAATTCATTAAAATTGCACCTTCAATTCTTGATTCTAAATTTGCGAATGTTTACATTGTTTTCTTGTTCCAAGCGGCAGAAATATATTTAGCAACGTCAGTACGTTCAGTGTGCAGAAACATCGTGTTCACCCGATCTTGAATTTTCGACATCGCGATATCTGATCAATTGTACAAGATATGTAAGAGAGAGAGAAAGAGAGAAACATAAGGATCTGCCCGGGCCGACATGCCGTAGAGCTCGGCAAAGCTTTTTTGACTACGAGAATTGGTTACCTTCCAAGCAGCCAATTAATTCCGCGTCGCGGTATTGGCAGTGGTACAACGAGCTCTGTGTAAAAGAAACGCTAAATTTATCTGTTGTAACGTAATACGCAGTAACAGTTCGAAAGCAGTCGCCCTTGCCGCGCACGCGATCGGCATCGTATTGCGTATAAAAAACCCGACAACAATCCACAATAATACAATATTATATTTTTGATAGATAAATAATTAGTCTTTTATTCTCCAGTCCGGATGCAAACTTTGTATAATTATGTTTAATAAGCAATTAGCAAAATTTTGCGATACACATGTATGTATACATATTTTAATACTAATTTAATAAGATTTACATTAATATTAACGTATATATGTATTGCCTCCTGTTAATTTGTCTGGAAAAATAATATGGCGCGGTTCAATTCTCACAACGCAATCGATACTTCGCTTTAAATAGATTGTTTGGTAGAAGTTTGAGAGTTTCTTCGAAGCCGGTCAGGCTGTTCGCGGTACTGAAATTTCGAGAAAGTTTTAACGGATCAAACTTCGACCATTGATAACTTAATTTGGATAACAATTCGCAAGCGTTTAATTGACAAAGCGATTGGAAAGGAAAAACACGTAAGTCTCGAAGAAAATGCATTAATTATCATATAAAATATTCCGAGACAAATTAAAAATTGTGTTAATTGTTTTCCAAAATAGTATTTTTACATTTTCCAACCACCGAGTAGATTATAAACAGCTAAGTTATTTCGATATCGAATTTATAAACACGAGTCTTTAGAATAACTCCTAACTGTCAACTTCGATTATTACTCCATAATTTTGTCAAAATGCACATTTTTTCTATTTATTTAAAAGTTTGCGATGACGCGCTCTCTTTCTCTCCCTCTCTCTCTCTGTCTTTCTCTCTCTTCCGACATTTCATAACATACTGCTGTCACTAAAATTTCCCCTGTACAGTTACCGCAATTGGAAAACATGTCACGATTAACTTAGCATTCATCATCCATGGAAAAATAGCCACATTGATAGACACATTTCTGATATCACTCTCTCGGGGAAATCCTCTTTTGCAAACGATAACGGTGATAAATTTATAAAAAAAAAAAGACGAAAGAAGAAAAAACCATGATTTGGATAACTCGCACTCTCTCTCTTCCTCCCTCTCTCGTCCCCATTCTCTCCCAGGTTGACAGAGACATTGCAAATAGAGATTTTACTTATCAAACGATGCTCTCCTCATCGCGACGTGCACGCACACAGAAAGTGGGTCGTCTCCCTTCTTCGCCTACACTTTGTTTTCCTTCGTTACCCGCGATTTATTTTTCTCACGGCTTTACGTAATGCGCGACACCCCGGCCTACACACTTTGCCGAAGGTGGTCAGAGTCCGCCTGAACTCGACGACGAGGGCTCCCTCGTCGCGGCAGGCGAATCTCGCATCTTGCAAAACGCTCCCTGGCACGCACCGGCCGTTCAAATACGAGAGTCAGCGTACCAGAAGGAGTCACCGCCGCTGCTACCGCCGCCACCGCTGCTGCAACGCTCAGGGGCTAACGACTACGGGCCGGTTCATTGATAGAACAGAGATGAGAAAAGGGAGTAACGAGAAGAGCGAGAGAGAGAAATGGAACTTATTTTTATATCGAGCAAACTGCCGTGCGAATCGTCACGGATCTCCATCGGGTACTTCGCGACTCTAGTAGCATGCAAAATGATCTCTCCCCGAAAGAAAGGTCATTGCCCGAACGCGGTATATCGGTTCGTATAACGATAACGATCGCTTCACCTACATACGTGAACGGGTATATCTTCCGGAACGGCATCGACCGTGTTGGCGAGAGAAGTGTCACTTCCGTGGTGGCGGAGGCCTCTCTCGATGCCTTCTCCACGGCTCTAGACTGGTACTATCGAGAGAACCCGCCTCGTGCCCTTCTCTTCACCATGAAGACCCGATCCGAGATGGTCGAGCCCAATCAGGCGGGGTCCGCAACTTATATGCGATGAATTACAAACACGGCCGGCACACACGGCGCTTTATAATAGCGCCCAAACTGTCGTCTATACAGCGCCTGCTTGCCGACTGGCTTGGGACGCCTTTCGGTAAAAATAGATCATCAGAAAGCGACACCTCAAGATCCGAGCCGAGCCAACGGGTTGTCCGTTATGGCACGTCCGTACGGCGTCGTGTACACAGCAAAGTGGTAGCTGTGCTTGTTACCACGCGAACACCTGCGGGTCACCAAACTGAAGACATTTAAAGTACGACCTTTGCGGTTTACTTCGTCTTCCCCGCGTCGGGAACGAATTATTCTGTAATTATTACATATTAATTCGAAAGATAACGACGAAGTTTTATTACAATGTATTTTAAGATATAAACAAATTGCATTAGGTATTATATTGTTTATATACATTTGTTTAGATACGTGATAGACACAAGACATTAACCCCGGAATGATCTTGCACCTACTCATCTTTAATCGTCATTACTTACGTGTTATCCATATTTTCTCTCAAAATCTTAATTCTATTGTTGGTTATTTCGTGTTTCTTGTTTTTCTTAGACTTCCTCATCTTACTTTTTAATTTTTCCATTTCCGTTTTAGATTCCGCTTGTTTTAGTCGAAACTCAAGTTTGTTATGTCATTCCTTTTTCTTTGCATTTTGTTCATTTATATATATAGTTTATATTTCTTTAATTTTTTCAAAGGTACATACATATAATTGAGCTCTTTTTATTCTTCGTGGAAATTTTAAGTTTCTGAGACATGAAGTTTAACGCGTGGAATAAAATTTGATTCTACTGTTAGTTTTTGATTTATCTTCCTTATTTTATAAATCTATCGTGTCTTTTTATATCTATTTTTTGTCATTTTAATATGTTATTGTTACTTTAATTTCTTACTTTTCTCAATTATATGTTTTTAGAAGCTGTTTAATTTCTTAGTAGATAGTAGTTACCATATATTTCCAGAATTATTTTTAAATTACATTCTTCGAAAATTCTTTTTAGCTTTTATTTTTTTTAGACAACTATATTACATAAATTATGTACGCATCCAAGAGAGAGAAATATATTCTGTGATTTTTATTAATTGCATGTTTTAATATAAGTTAGTAAACAGTTTGAATAATACTATTCTTGAAGTAATTTTTTACTGTAGCTATTATTTCGATATCTTCAATATACAAGTGAGTAGTATAGTTCTCATCGTAATTATTTGATGCTTTTTGTTGAGATCGTAGAAATCCAGCATCTAAAAAAATTAATTTAATATAATACATTTTCTACAATTATAGATGTTAATAATCGAAAATAAAGGTTTTTCCTGGAAAAAAGAATAAGATCCTACAGTTGATAAGTTTTATGAAAATACATTTCGGTACGTATACCTAAAATATCACGTCTTTTAAGAGTTTTAAGCAGATAAATCTTAATTAATAAAAATGTTTCACGAAATTTATTCCTGGTAATGCTAGAAATAAATATATTGAAAATGAAATTTGTATGTTGAATATATTTTATGTAGGTATATTGAAAGAGAGAGAGAGAGAGAGAGAGAGAGAGAGAGAGAAACTTTAATAAAACACAGCTCATTTACTTATTTAAGCTGCCATATAAAACAAATAAAAAATAAAGTTTGATTAAAACTGGACAATGATTTTAAAAATCTTCATTCTTTTTCAAATCTTTTTAATTTATATGTATGCTTACTATGATTCTCAATCCAGCTTTTTAGTTTAAATGTATTAGACAAATCTATTATATGGAGGGGCAAAAGTCATAGTGGTGTAAGTCAAATTTTAAATATTGACTCGTGTGCATAGATGCAATTTATATATTGTACAGATTGCATCTATGCACACGAGTCAATATCTTAAAAAAAATTGACTTGCACCTATGGCTTTTACCCCTCCACATATAACTGTACCATATTATTAAATATTAATCTTATGAAATTAAAGTAGAATTATTTAAAAAATAAAATAAAATAAAATTTAATAAATGATCAAAAATAGAAGTTAAAACTCACCTGTACTCTCTTCTACTTCATATCTACTTTGTATTGGATGATACTAATGAATTCTGTTCTGCATGGAAGGTCTCTACAACATGTTTAATAATAATAGTTAATCTACAAATTAAATATAATATACAGTTATCATTTTATTGTCGATTCAAGAAAGAGTAAATTATTGAAACTTACTTATTTGTTTGTTTTACTTTTTACAATGTTTTCAGCAATTGCATAGTGATCTTCTTTTCAGAATTGCCTTCCAATATCTTCTAGCTGAAAATTGCCGTTGTTACTAGAAACCTAGAAATTTAATAATATTGGTAAAAATAAACAGAAGAAATACAGCTCTAAAATTAATTTTATAAAAAAATGTGTACCTCTAAATTACTAGAAATATTTTATCCATTGTTTATCGTTTAGAAAAATTATCATCTTCTTATTTAGCTGCATTCGGGAAGCGATTAGCGCTATTTTTTTATTCTATCCTTGTTTTGCACCTATTAATAAGCAATAAAGATAGATGCAATAGCGCTAACAGCACGCTCCTCAAATGCAGCCGTAGTCTGATGCTCCAAACAGTATAGTCTAATGCATTAAAGAATTTCTTATCATTTTTCTTTAAATATTTGTAAGATTTGTAATCTGCTTCTTTTAATTTTATCAACGATTTTCTTGTGTTCTACAGAATCCAAATTATTTTTATTTTTATGACAATCATCATCTGTTCGTTGCTTTTGTGTTATCTAAAAAATTAATGAAGACTAAAGTATATATAATTTAAAATATGAAACATATCTAAATACTTTTGATCCATTAATTTTGTTTTCTGTTTTTATTTGTTTTGTCATTATCATATATATCACTATCTATTTCATATATTTTTAAATCATAGAAAAGAGTTTCTTGTTCAAGGAACTCTCTCGTAACTACTTAGTTCAAATTTTGTTTCTTTTTTTTAATAATTGCTAATTTTTTCTTCTCGATGAGTTAAAAAACTTTTGATTTATTTTCATCTTTATTTCTATAATAAGCAAACTTTTATTATTAATTTGAATCTAGGAAAAATTATTATAAATTGTAAATATAAAATATAATTAAATGTGAGTTACAACAAGATTAGCACATGTATAATTTCCTTATTCCTTTTCTTTTTATCTTTAAACAGAGAGAGAGTCAAGAGATTTATATATTAATTATCTCATTAATAAGACATAAATTCAATTTTCTTACCTCTGCAATCTTTACTTCAATAAATTATTAATGTATAAACACTCAATATGGACGTTTATATGAATACAAGTTTACTTACAATTTTCACATGCTTAGACTAGTAAGCCCAAACACCAAATGATTCCAAAGTTGTCGACCCATATATGCCTCCTACTGCTTCTGTACGCATGCGTATTGTACGCAGAGTCGACCACGTGCAATTGCTCTGATAAACTCGTGCTTAAATGTAACACATTTTAAAGCTTATAATACTTTTTTATGTCTTTTCTGCTGATTATGCCGTTATTAAAATTATTATTAATTAGTACTTTTATCCCCCTATATACTTGTTATTAATGTCATTAATTTTTGTTAATTATTTAAGTTATTTGAAATAAAGCTCTTTAGTACGTGCCAATTTTTCTTTAACAACAGGAACATCATTAAAATAAGTATTTAAGCAAATTTTAAAAAATTTACTTTAAAACAGATATTAATAAAAAAAACAAATAAACATTATATTTAAATTTCTATAAATTTTATCCATAAATTTATATTAGAAACTTCTAAAAATCGAAACTTTTGTCTTCCAAATTATTAGTTTTATTTAGGCTTTGATAACTTGCGATTCGATTGTGCTACTACCGAAGCAATGATGTCACTGCCACAACACGCTCAGATAACAGTTTATGCCTAGCACGTTTACGCATTAAAATTCATGCTAAGAATTGCATGATCAGTACGAATAAATCCGAATCAAGATTATCTTTATGTATCCTAGAAACTTACTAATAATAAGTTTTATTGAAGATACTGGATTGTGATTATTTTTTATTTAATTGAACATATATTTGATTATTTCTAACTACTTCTTTAAGTCTTCCAGTCGGACACTTCAAACATTTCAAACTTTAATTTGGTATTTTTAATTATTCGAAATATATCTGAACAAATCAAGTTCTATTTCGCGAAATAAATGTGAAAAGAATCGAGTCTAATGTCATTGAGCGTACATGAAAACGGACATTCCGCAAAATCTCTTATCATTGAGTACCATGTGGAGGGGGGGGAACGCGTTGATTATGCAGTTGTTACATGAACCTTTAACATACTTGATTGTAGATCTCTTGTGTCTGTGTATCTCGGTATCGTAAATCTAGCGAAAAGTGCGTTCTACGAAAATTGATTTGGATATGAGTACACGAAGACGACTCCTCTTCGCAACTGTGTGTTCTGTAGCTAAAGATTTTTCGTCTTTAACTATCGTTATCTATAACGATGCCTCTATTTATGTACATATGTCAATGTGCTGTCAATATACGGTAATTATGCAGTTAATATGTTAATTTAATCAAATCATTATGTTGCTTAATTGATACCAAATACTTATTAAGAAAGTAAGTTTTTTAAAAAATTTATAATTGTATTTAATTAATCTTTTTATTAATATTTTTTGTTTATATAATAGTGCTTTTTCTTTTAACGAAAAAACTCTATGAACATGTCAAAATAACTAAAATAAGCATAAACTTTTTTTAGATAGTTTTACACTGAGAAAAGAAATTTGTTAATCCCAAAAAAGATGTAGTCCGATATACGAGCAACTAAATATTTTAGGTAGTTTAACTAAACATTAGTTAAATTAATTAATTCTTGGTTAAAAAATTTTAAAGGTTGACATGAATGCATTATACCTTTTTTAGTGCAACTTAATAATTGTTGAAACAACTAATGTTTAGTTAACTAATAATTAACATGTTTAGTTGCTCGTATCGGACTAAATATTTTTTAGGATTAACAAATTTTTTTTCTCAGTGTATATACTTTTCTAAAATTTGTTTGTTAATGTTTGAAATGTTTTATATTTGTAAATTAAGAAAATAATTTTATAAAGTTTAAGTATTTTTTGAAAGTTTATATATATCTTATCATATAATTCTAGAAATAATTCTTATTTAGTGAGTTTTGTAATAAATTATGAATGTAAAAAAGGACTGTATGAAATTATCGATAAAAGTATTATCATTAATTTTTGCTTTTTATCAGACACGTATTTTATGTCGATACGTCAGGCTGAATCCGTTGAATTATAAATAATAATATAAGCTCGAACATGTGGTGAGCGTTATCTTAATCGGTTTACATTAATGAATAGTTTTGAATTCGCGGGTTTACGTACACGTATCGCGCCTTCAAGATAACTGATTTGTCACGTGCGTTGTTCTAGCTCGAACTTATATAAACACATACTCGCGGCGCAAGCGATTAAACTAATGCCGTATATCGTCTGAGAGGTTTGCTTGTACACCTGAGACGCTCCTGAAAAATTTACAACATATTTTTACGGTTTGGTGATTTGTGCGTATTTACGAGTGTACAAGATGAGCATAATATTAAGTCCACTCGCTGAAATCGTCGATTATTTTCCAAAACACTTCGGAAAACTTTGGTATATTGTCAGCCCAAAGGAAACGACTTTCGAGTTTTTGCACGAAGTGCCGGACTATCAACAACAGGTAACATTTTTAATATGAGAAATTTTAATTATTTCGAATGCTATTAATTATATTTTATTAAACGTGTGCTATAAATTGATAATGTAAAAGAGACTAACAATATTATGTAGGTATACTGATTTAAAGAAGAATCATGTATTGCTTTATAATATCTTTATACGATCATGAAATGAATATAAATTTAATGAATATTTAGAAAAAAAGCGTTGAAGTTTAAATTTACACTAAAATAAATAAATTTTTAGAAACAATCTCAAGAATAATTTCAATTTTGAGTAATTTTTATTAAAGTTTTATTGAATTTTGCTATTTTAACTTTACTTATTTAATGTAATAATAGTAATTTAATAAGATGGTAATGCTTTCCTGTACTACAGTGTGAATTATCCAAGCTTCGATTAGCATTCAGTCCATTAGCATTCCGCAGGAACAGCATCTACAAAATTCTTCTTTGAAAAATCTACTTGATACAGTTTATTCCAAAGTAGCATAAACGATGTCAAATGCATCGAAGAAGTCCAGTAATTTGAATGCGCAGCTGGCCTGTTACTTGTGTACGAACGCGGCAAGCTACATGAATCGTTAACAAGTCATATGTGCGCGCTATTCTTGTCGAGACCTCATTCGAATGTAGCACTAATACATGAAACTACGCGCAAAGCTTAACTTTCTGCATACACACAATCTCTGATATTTATAGATATGGATACCGTTTTTTCTGCTGTTGATTTTGGAGCAATTAATATTGAGGAAGAAAAGATTCCGTTTAAACGATCAAGTGACATCATTATCACACTGGATGCTCATTGAAACTGTCCGGTAAGAGTAAATTACGACTTATCCTTTACTATCAAGGTAGCAAGCTGACATTATTTGTCGTTATTTTAATTTTGAAATGATGTCTGCCGATATTTTGATGTCAAAATAGCGATAAATAACATCAGTTTGCTATATTTCGCTTCAGATCAGATGCGTTCACAAACACAATTCAGTTATTTGATTTTATTTAATTATGTCTTTTATCTAAAAGAGTATTAAAAAAAAACAAATATAAAGGGGATTGCATAAAGAAAAAACAAAAAGGAGACTTTAAATTCAGTAGTTATAAAAAATATAATAAGTATATAACAAAGATAAGATATTTATATAAAGATATAAAAAATAAATAAGGATAAAGATAATAAACATGTAAAGTATGAATCTAAAATGTGTGTATTGTATTTATACATTTTTGTTTGTTTGACAAATTTAGACGAAAAGTCATTATCGGTTTCACAGAATTTTTTCTCGCGGTGCCGAATATTTTGTATACATTGCCATTTATGAGAGGTTCGGCAGAGGATACACTTTACCCTGGAACTCGCTATGGACATGGTATATTACCTTCATTGCCGTGGACTTTTGTTACTATTGGGCTCATCGCAGTAATCATGGTTAAATTCCTATCCAAGCATTCCTCAGCATTTGACACAGCCGTCTCTCTCTGTTCTCCTTTAATTTAAGATGTTAATTGATCTGCTTACAGAAGTTCACTTTTTATGGGCCTACCATCAAGTGCATCACAGCAGCGAGGAATTTAATTTCGCGGTTGGTCTGCGACAATCCATTCTACAACATTGGTGCAACTTTGTAAGTATCATTTCTCTAAAATTTCTTCAGTACAAAAAATTTATTATGAAGAAAAATATTAATAATTTTAATTTTCGGTATTTTATATCTTTAAAAACCAATTAAAATAAATTAAAAATAAAAGCTGTTTTTAAATTATAACTATAAAAGATTTAAAAATAAAATTTATTATATATATTTTGATTCAAATATTTTTTGCAGGTAATTTATTTACCGCTTGCCTTTTTTATACCTCCATCGCACTTTATGGTCCATAATCAATTCAATTTAATATATCAATTGTGGATACATACAACAGTCATTGGTAATCTTGGACCACTCGAGTTGATTTTTAATACGCCTAAACATCATCGTGTTCATCATGGTAAATTAAATATATAATACTTCTTTCCGCGACTTATATTATATACGCATTTTTTACATTTACAGGCTGCAATCTTTATTGCTTGGATAAGAATTACGGTGGTGTATTTATTGTATGGGATAGATTGTTCGGTACATTTCAAGAGGAAGAACAAATAGAAGAAATAGTTTATGGACTAGTAGTTAATATCGAATCATTTAACGCGTTCTACCTGCAGGTAAAATTTATGTACTTGACACACTACCGTGTTTCTTGATAAGTATAATAAATTATTACATGCCCTCAATAAATGATCGAAAAAAATGAGTTAGTATTCATATATTAATTGTAATGGAATTTAAAGTGTTGTTAGATACTTTAAATATGCCAATTTCTGCAATTTATTGATAAACAGAAAAAACTGAAGGAAGCAGAATTAAGAAATATTCGAAAGTTTGTGCACGATAATAATAAAATAAAAGTAATTTTATACGTAAGTGTGACAATTTAAATTATTCTTAAACATATTGTTTTCTGTAATGTTATAGATATTTTACTTGAAGGATTTAATTAAGAAAAGTATAAGTATGAGTACATGGGCTGATAAGTTTGCCGTTTACTGGAAAGGTCCTAGCTGGTTTCCAGGTGCACCACGTTTGGGTTTAGATGAATTTAAAATAAAGGTAAGATGATCAAAGGTGTATAGTAAATGTATAATAACAATATATAAATGCGTTTTTTTATATTATTTATAAATAATTTTAAATTAATAAGAATTAAAAAAAAATTCAATTTATTTTAAATTTTTTCATGAAAGATATCGATCACTTCTTTGTCCCGTAGGTGAAACCCAGAGCCGTATACGATCCTCTTATACCAAAATGGCAAAAAATATACATAAGTGTGCAGTTTCTGATGGCCCTTTTCAATCATTATAAACTATACAAACCACAATATCATGAGGTGAGTTTTTATAACATAATTCATTTGCTGTTAAATTTTTTATATAATTAATATTATTCCAGATTATAAGCATAATAAATATTAAAATTAGTTATTAAATTTCTTAATAATAATGTCCGACAATTAAATTCGTAGGTATATTTTTTTGGAATAATTTTCTAATATTTTTTCGTAAATTAAAATTTTAACATTTCCAATTTTACATTGGTTAAACGATTCCTTGTTTGATCTGCGACGAATCAATCATATATTTATTTATATTAAAACTTTAAAATATAAATATGTAAAACAATAAGTCATGCAGATTTGTAAAAACGAAATAAAACCGTATTGTTTATAGATTACTGTAACAAAAACTTTACCATTATGTACATATCGTTTCATTATCAAAGAGATAATTTGCTGCAAATTGTCCCTAACAATGTTTTTAAGTTGTACCAAAATAGTATTCTTATCAAAGGTAATACTACACGAGGCTTTTATCTATAGTAGATAAAAATTGTAAGCGCATGCAAAAAAGTAAAAAGGATAGAAATGCATCTTATCAAATATAGGATATTTTTATCTGTAGTAGATAAAAACTGTAGGAATGCAAAAAAGTAAAAAGCATAGGACTGTATCTTATCAAATAGAAGATTTTTATCTGTAGTAAATTAAAACTGTAGGAATGTATAGTAAAAAGCATATAACACAGAATTATAAAACTCAAGAAAAATATATAAAACAGTTGAAATAATTTTTTTATATTTTTTTAATATGTTTTTCATTTTATTTTTCTCTCTTTTAATGTAATTATAATAATGTAATATAATAAATGTAATAGTAAAAAATATATATTATAAAATGTATATAATAATATTTTTTTAATATACACATATATATATGTATTATTGATATTTTTTTACAAAAATTTACTAATCTTTTGATAGCTTTATATGCTTTCTATGCTGTCATGCTTTAAAATACTTATAAAAGTTGTTTAAATGAATTTTTTGCAAAGTTTCAATTACACTATTATATTTGGTTGTACTTATACTGTATTCAATTACAACGTGGAAAGTTTTGAGAAATGCAAATATATTTTTATTGAAATAATTACTTGTGTAAAAATTAATTAATTATGTTCATGATGATTGGAGGTGTCTGAATTAAGCACATTAGATTATTATTATTTACTTTGATTCTATTTTTAGAATTTAGGCGATCCTTGGATTATATTTGCAGTGGCGAACAACTTAATTGCCCTCGCCAGCATCGGTTTGTTATTTGATAAACGTGCGTTTATATATCCTAGCACCATTGAAATTGTGCGCTGTGCCCTTTATGTATACTTCATGCGTATATACGAAGATAACTTAATCGATTATTTGATATATTACATACACGTATGTCAATTGAACTGTATTTGGGTACCTTTTTTCGTATATAAAATTTACAAGTATATTTATTTGTTTCTTCATTCACGAGATGTTGTATTTTATCAACGATCTTGAAAAAAGGATTGAGAATTTGTATAATCACAATTTTAAAGCGTTACGCATAAAAAAAACCTCAAGAAACTTTTCTGTGTCAAATTACGTGTTAAGAAATATAATTTTGATTTATTTTATCATAGCGTAACAAATGTTAAATACTAACTGTGATATATGCGATTTGTCTAGATAAGAATGTGTAAAATTATTCTCTCGCACTTAATAATATCTGATAATAACAATTGTATTCGTAATAGATTTGATATATCAAATTCAGATATCAAAATTTCATTATATGTATAATATTAAAGTGATATTTTTGCTTGATAGTGTTCCATAAACAGAAATAATTATAATTTATTTATTATGAATTATAATTTACTGATTATAAATTTTAATTTATTGATTATAAATTTTAACTTATTTACAAAGTGTAAAAATTGACAAATTCATGTATACATTATTAATTTGTCATCATGATTGCTATTTTCTTAATGCTTCCGTACCATTTTCGTTGTTAGTAGTTCTATACGACCTATTAGAACTATATTAAGATCTACGGTTACGCAAATAAATTAATCAAAATGTTGAAAACATTGTGTAAATAAGCATGTAAGATGTATATGTATGTATGATTATATTTGTATACTTATATTATATAAATAGCGGCAATAGCGGAAATAATTATTATTACTATATTTATCAACTATTTATTAAAATAAAACGCAACCTTTTTTTATTAAAATAAATATTAAACATTGTATAACAATTGTAAGTGTAATAAATAAGATAAAAACGTATTTAGATATTTAAACTATTAAATAGAATTGTTTTTTTATTGTAAATAAATAAAATAAAACTTAGAAAATATTTTATCTTTCACATATTACACAAAAAAATATCAAGGAAAGTTTTAAACATGTGTGTAATGGAATTTTGCACGTTCGCTATTTGTTTATTGTTGTTCGTGTAAAGTGTATCCTCTTGCATAGTACAAACATAGGAAGCGTTTACTTCTTATGTCAATCATGTCACCCACATTAAACGACGCAGCGATGTGTTAATACAATTTATAGGAAAAATAAATAAACGTGCGCACTAACAAGATTCAGATAATGCACAGATGTATATTTTCATCGTTAAGGAAACAAACTTTTTAAATCACATTATTATAACTTGTAATAATATACAATACATGTGTAAACATAATTGATAACATGTACAGTAACTTTTTATAATAAGAGAAACAAATGTAATAAGTTATCAAACAATTATTGGAATTATTTAAATAGAAAAGTATATATTTTGCTACTTTCCGTAATGTGTGTTGTCCTAAATATTATATTCGCATATAAAATTTTCTATTTAGATATTATGTATATGTCTTCCTTTGTAAACATGCGTTAAGATAGCATTATTGTATTTTTGAGTTTCGCAGACATCGCTTGAAATCATTACACGATACGAGGTACGTCAAATATATTATAAAATTTTACGAAAGCGCATCCACAAAGATATCCCATAATCAAAATGTTTATAAAACACGCTATAAGAGTACAGTGTCGTACGCGTTATAATACAAGTACAACATGTAAGTAGCACTTCAAAGTATGTGTAAAATGCAACTTAATTGTATGTAAAGATTTCAAAAACAGTTAAGATTGTTTGCGTTTTTCCTGAACAAATATTATAGAGCAAGAATTATTACAACAAATATGTCGGTCCAAATTTAATAATGACAAACAAGCAAGCGTCTTCCCCACCTCCTTATCCCACGCAACAATATTATATTTTAAAGATAGCAACTATCTTACTTAAGCATAATATAAATGTTATCAGAAGACATCGCGTAAAACAAGGACAAAATGTAATACTATCTTTTATATCCACAATGCACAAGTTCTTTAGTACATTATATTTAATATCGTGTTTTACATATAAAGCTTCTTGAGTTATTCGGTAATATATTTATGAAATCGTGGCAAAAATCCTTCCTGATGGTCCGCTTATCTAAAATTAAAAACAAAATATAATTAGTCATCTAATTACAGATTTAGCAAGAGAAAGAGGGAAAAAACTGTTTTTTTTTTTTTTTTTTAAATTAATTTTACCATGTTTTATTGTAGGGATAAGATATATATTTATCATCCAAAAATAATAATAAAATAAAGGTTTTAAGAGATATTCAAAATTTATAAATTGCTTTAAAAATGAAACACAGATAATATGTTTTAAAAATCTTTTTAAAATTCAAACAAAATACACCTACATATAGCTATTTCTTTATAATATAGACATTTATTTTTTTCTTTATAGTTTAATATCTAATTAGACAATTATTATCAATGTAAATTAAAATTCCTTTACGTAGAACACTTACCCACGAAAATTGTCCTATGTACCGCTACTTGGTGACGTTTTCATTTTGTCACTTCTCGTTCCCGTCGAAGACGTTCGTCCGACAGAACGGTCGACCGCCGTTTCTTCCTCTGCGTGTCGCCCGTTGCTACCGCTGCTTCTCTCGGATGCTCCAACATCATGTTGCTCTAACAAAGGCATCTCAAGAGAATCCGAGGAAATGCGTCTCGCACCATATTGCTCGGCGGTTTCCGGCGTTTCCTTTGTGTCTTTTATATTGTTCAACGAATCCGAGCTCAAGGACGGAAGGTCCAGAGTCGTCTTCATCTCCAAGGAATCGGAGCTTCTACACAGTGGGTGATATTTCTTCTCAGTATCTTCCAATTCTAGAGAGTCCGTACTGGTCTCCATAATATTGCTTTCTTTCTGTGCCGCTGCTCGTGCTTCATCGAGTTCTTCCGTTTCCTCCGGAAGGATTTCCGAAATTGGTTGAGCGCTAACTCTCTCAGCATCGGTGCCCTCGATCTGCGAGATATCCTCTGTAGTGTCGTCTTGCCGCTCGAGTTTCTCCACGTTGGACTGCGCGATGCGTATTATCTCATCAATCTCTTTTATCCTCTTTTCATAATCGTCCGATCCGGAAGTGCTAGGATTGACCGAGCCAGCCGCACTGGTCTCTGCTCTCGAACGCGGCAGATTCTCGAATTTATATTTGTTCTCCGGACTCTCATGTTCCAATAGTTCTTCTTCCTCGCGGGCCCGCACCTCCATCAGATGAGCCTCTCTGCAGGCCTTCTCCAGACCCTCAAAATCCTTTAGCGAGGACAACGAGACGTCGTCACCGTGACCCGAACGACTGGTCACGTATCTCCTCGGAAGACTGCCGTTGCTGCTGGAATCTTGAGAGCCGGATTGTAACTTTCGCGCGTTCTCGGCCGCCACGGTGCTCTCCAAGTGCTCGAATTCCTGCAGCGAGGTCAAGGACACGGTGTCGTGATCCGTAGGCTTGGTGAAATATTTCTTTCCTAGGACGTCGTAGTCCGGCGTGCTACCGAAGCTACCGCGCATACTTCCCACACTGCCTATGGACTCCTTGTGGCTGCCTAAACTGCCAAGTCTACTGCTGCCGGCCTCGAAATCGGTAACCTCCTCTTCCTTGATGTCCTCTAACGGTCCGCGGTCATACTCGATATCGTAGACTCTCGCATCCGCGTGGAACTGCATCTCTATCCACTTCTTGTTCTCATACTGCTCCTCGTCCGAATAGGATTGAGATTGATCGTCGTTCGACGCCTGGGGCGGGCTCTCCTCGGTTTCGAAGTCGAATAGATCGTTGTTCCTCGACGCCTGACTCGTTGATACCTGCGTGTCCTCTTTAGTCTTCGCGATTAAGTTTTCTAGATCGCGATCGTACTGTTTGCTGGTAGTCTGAGGTACCGAGCTGATGCGAATGCTCTTACCCTCGGCATCGAACTCCTCCGCTTCGCGCCCGACTTCCTCGATCACCACAAAGTCGTCCATGATATCGGGCTTGTCCACGAGCTCGAATGAATCGCTGTCAGGTGAATGACGCTCAGACTTGTCCTTGTCTGTAACATTCTCTACGACCGTGTCGAAGGACATGCCTGATGCCGAGGATAAAGACATGCTGGCCTGTTGCAGCATAGAGTGGACGGATGTCATCGGTTCGAGACCCTCGTCTCCAGCCATCTCGTGATCCGATCTCTGTTCTAGACTCGCCACCCTTTCCACATCCGTCGTATCCGCGTCTTTTTCCTCTTCGAGCTTCGTATCTCTTTGCAGTTCTAAACCTTCCACCTTTTCCTCTTCGAGCTCCTCGCTATCGCTGGGCCTAGCAACTCGCGTAGATATCACCTGTGTGCATACGCTCTGAATCCCGTCCTCGGATACCCGCGACGTCATTATGTCCACGGATTGAAGAACCCCGGGCGCATCCATGGAGACGGAAGTGGCTGAGTCCGCGACTCTGACCTGATCCTCTTCCAACACTTCGCCCATGGACTCTGCCTCCATATTGACGCTGTCGTCTATGATCTGTTGGAAAATCATCTCGGACGAACGCTTCATACGACACGGTATATGACTGTCGATTTTGTCCATGGCATCGTCCATTGGTATTTCTTCACTACCGGAAGAGTCTGACGCCTCGGCCATCTCCTGATCCGCGTCCAACGCGCTTTCCAGGTTCTCATCTATCTCGTCCGCATCTACGTCGGCTTCCTCCGAAGGTACCAGGGTCTCTGACAGTTCGCTGGTACTGTCAATGCTGCCGAGATGGCCCGAACTAAGAGAATTCAAGGACTTCATGGATTCGTGAGAACTCAATGTACTCGCTGCAGTCTGATACTCTTGCGATGTTGGTAGTGTCTTCGACGTTGCCTCATGTTCGACAGACATCATCGCCGTCTCGTACTCCGAAGCGGTTCCGGATTGTACGCCACCCGCGGCGGACTGCATCGCCTCGACGTCGGACGAACTGGGTCTGCTTCCGCTACCAACTTCATAGTCACAGGACTGATAGTTGCTGCTCTCGCCAGAACTCGAGACATCGCTCTCCGAGGTCTTAACTCTCTTCGATATTCTGGCCGGTTTCTGACGTTTTCTGGGTGCCGGTTGGGGCGGTGCCAAAGAGTAGCTGTCGTCCCTTCCATCCATGTCCGAACCGACGTCTGACGATCTACTGATGGGAAGCGGACTGGGACGACCCTCCTCTTCTTCCTCCAGTTGTTCTTCAACGGTTATTACGGTTTCTTCTTCTTCGTGCTTCTCGATATCGATTTCAGGTGCTTTAACTGTACTGGCTGGAATGTCTTTAGTGATAGCAGTTGCTTGGACAGATAGTTTATCATCGACGGTGTCTTTCGTGTCTTCCTGCTTTGCTTCATCAAATTTTTGAGCTTCCACAATTGACGGTTCGCTGTATGCAGTAATTTCAGTTTCGGTTTCCGGTTCAACCTCCGCAGGAACATGTTCAATGGACGGTGGTCTGTATAAAAACGGCAAATCGTTTGGAATGGATTCCGGTTGGAGTTTGAACTGAAACTCTGAAGGTGAATCTTTGATCTGAAACACGGTCTGATTATTCTCGCTCAACTCTTCTATCAAGTCCTGTTTAGCGGCTTCCAAGGACTCTTTCACCTCGGCAATTTCTTTTTTCACCACTTGATCGAGCACCGTTATCGCGTATCGCGCGCTCAAATCGACGCTCTGGAGATCATCTTTCTTTATTTTCAAGGCACAAGTATCGGAAGGAGCAGTCGTCGATTTGCTAGGCTTGTCGTGCTTGTCGGTGGTTTTTTCCATATGTCGTTTATATTCCTCACTGGGAGGTTTGATCTTCGCCAAATAAGTCTCCGTCCATTCTTTTAGCACGTCATCAACTCTCGCGCACTTCGGTAGTTCTGATCCTTCTTTCGTGGCTTCTGACTCTTTTATTGTCTTATCGGTAGCTTCAAGTTTTTCCTGTTTTCGTGTTTCTTCAGCTACAAAATGCTGCATAACATCCACTTTTTCTTTCTTCATTGTAGATACTTTATCCGCAGTAATGTCTCTTTGGAAAGTTTCTTTGCTTGTTTCCGGAGCTTTAGTTTCCACAGTTAAATCTTTCACTTCCTCCTCTTTCATAGGTATCATTTCCGTAACGGCTTCGGTAATACTCGTTTCCCAGTCAAAATCTTCACGAGGTATCGATTGTCGTATCCTAGCCGCGTATTCGTCCGTCGGCGTCTTGGCGTCGTATTCCCGTTGCAGAGTGTCGATCAACTCTTGACAAGAAATATCTAATTTATTTTCTATCAGTTCGCTTTCGAAGTCCGGCTCGGTCACCGGAGTCACGGTAAATTTTGTTACCTTCGTCGTAGTAGTCGTTACAGCCACGTTAACATCACTGGCAATCGATTCTTTGATCGATTCAATCACACTGATCTCCTCCGAAGACTTAGTCACGGACTCTTGTTCCAAGTCCACGGATTCATCCTGCGAGGAAGTGCGGGCACGTTGTAAGGACGATTCGTATTCTTCCAGCTCCTGATTGAACACCTGAGAGGGCTGTAGCGTTTCTGATATCTCAATCTTCTCATCGCCGATCATCCAGTCCACCGGCTTGATCTCCAGATCGCGTACATTTTTCACCCTCGGTGAGACCAACGGCGGGCTCTCGATTTCGAAACTGTCCGCCCTTCGTCTATCCCCTGCGTCGTATTCTCTCGATGAAACACGCTCGTGAGCCGGAGGATACACAGCGTCCTCGGACACTGTGCTAGAACTGACAGTCACGTCTTTCTCCTGAGCGATTTTGTCCAAAGAATCTACAGCCACACTCTCGTGTAAGGAAGCTACGTCCCTGCTAGTCTGTTCGGATACTTTGTGCTCGTCTAACTCCAAGGACGGCACGTCGAACGAGTCCTGTCGACTGTCTATACCTGGTTCCAAGATCTCTAGCACTCTAGCACCCGAAATCTCCGACACTACCTTGTCTTTTGAGAGAGTATCGCTTATATCCCTCTGAAGTGGCTCAATATGACCGCTCGATCTGTCCGAACGAAGTTTCTCGGATTGTGGACTGATCGTAGGCTTAGATATATCCTCTAGTTCACCAGTATCAACGTCGATAGTTTCTTCAAGATCAATCTGCTCGGATATACTGCTCGGGCTTATAGTAATGTCTCTGTCTTGGAGTTTCACTTGCGAAGATGACTGTAAACTTTCCTCTCGATCATGCGCTGACGATTCCTCATCTTTTGTTATGTCCTCGCTTATACTGTCTCTGTATTCTTTCTCGAATATTTCTTCTTGTATGGACATTTTCGAGCGCGCAATCGGATGATCCATCAATTGTTCGTCCTTCTGCATAATGCTTTCGAATTTTTTCGTTAGGTCGTCTGCCAGTTTCTCATGATCAGTATCGCTGCTCTCAGACATCAACTGATCTAAATATTCTTTACTCAACATCTGCGATTTCAATCCCGACGTCGAGGATCTTCTCTCAATTTCACTCTCAATCGACTGTATCAGACCCTCCGCTATATTCCGCGCTTCGATTTCTTTGGCGATTAATTGTTCTTTCTTCTCCAAAGATATCGGAGCTTCTCTGCTCGAAAGTTGTTCGTCTTTTTTAATTTTTTCAGTCGAATCCCTTGTCTTGTCCCTTTGACTAGGTACAAATTGCTCATCCTTAAAACTCTCCAAGCTCTCTCTGTAAGATTGTCCTTTAGCGACCATTTCAACCTTTTCCAAGTCTATTCCTTCGACTTTAGCTGTTTTAGGCAATTCCTTAACATCCTCTACTTTTTTTGCGTCATCCCTCTTGATCCTAATCGCCACATCCACGTCGCTTTGCCTGTCCCTACTAGTTCCAGATTTTTTCGTCGCGGTTCCCTCGCTGTCCTCTAGCAGTTTAAATAATTCTTCCTTTTCACTCTTCGCTCTGGACTCAGAAGCGCTCGCGTCTATCACTTCCTTACCTTCCATCACGTTCATTGACATCTTCTGCACAGCGGTCTTATCCACCTCTTCGCTCTTGCGCTTTTTCTCCTCTTTCGTCTCAGCCGATGACTCCTTAGTCAGCTTAGACTCCGAGGATTTTTTCCGTTCCACTTTCTCCTTCTCCTCATGAGTTATAAATTTATCCGCGCCGCTGGAGATTTCCGACGAAAACACCTCCTTCTTCTCCACCTTACTTGTAGCCTTTGTGTCAATCTTCGAAGTAACCGTATCGAAATCCTTGTCTCTCATCGCACTTATGTCCTCGAACATCTTAAACGCGCCCTGCGCGTCGGTGAAGGTTTTGGAAAAAGTCTGCGTCTTACTCTTCGTGGTCGAGCGTTCCTCGTGCCGCGAAGTAACCTCCTCGCTGGATTTCCTCTCGGTGATAGTGATGGTCTCGCCATCTTTTTGTCCCGGCAAATCTTTCTTTGCTCCTTCTTTATCCTTTGCCCCTTCCATGATACGTTTAGGTATACGGGATTCAAATTCCTTCTTCTTGCTGGATGGCGAGGCAACGTCCTTTTCTTTCTCCGCGATTAGAGTACTTTTTACCGGTCTCTCCTCAGATTTCTCCTCAGGTTTCTCTACTTTGCCTTTTCCTTCTTTCTGACTTTTATCCTTCTCAGCCATTGCAGTGGAAATCGGAATGCGTGATTCTTTCTTCATCTGTTTGACATCTGTGTCAACAGTGGATTTTCTCTCCTTGTCGAGACTAATACCAGCCATCATCTTTTTTGCCGCCTCTTCTTCGATGATTCGTCTTTCCTCTTCGAGGAATTGCTCGATCTCCTTTTTATCATCCAAAGGAAACGATTCGGTCCTAATGTCCGTTCGTGATCTCTCAACGTCGCCCATAGTTTGCACTTTGTACATGATATCTGGTAAACTCTCTTTAAATATCTTTGTTTCTACGCTAACTTCTGGAACTGATTTACCACTCGCATCTTTGATTTGCATCGATTTGTGGATCTGCTCCTGCATTTGAGTTCCGTCTTTTTGTATCTTATAGGTGATTGTTGTTTCCTTCGTTGTCGTTTGCTTTCCGGCCAACTTCTCCTTGCTCAATGACGTTTCCGGTCGTTCCTCTTCTTGCACGATGTGTGTCGATGTATCAGGCTTCATGTGCGTTTCCTCAGCAAGTTCTCTTTCCTTATTCAATAATTCCTTGCAAATCTCCATCATCGGCTGAGTTGTTATCTTTTGAACTTCTTCACGCACTTCTTTGTCGTCGTCCTTTTTCCTTTTATCCTTCCACGGCTCCTTCGTCCATTTATCGCTCTCTGTAGCAGCCTTCAAAATCTTCTCTATCTCTCTCGCTTCCGCCACATGTTTTTCCTGAATATCAATCTTCTCCTTTGTCATTTCCACCGTACTCTTTTCCGCGCGACTTTTCTGCTCGTCGATCGACTTGCCTTTGAGAGACTTGTCTTTTTCAGACTTGGAAGAGTCTTGTTGCACTTTCGGTGTTCCCTTCGCCATCTCCTTCTGTATTTGCTCCTCAAAGTAATGCGCTTTTTCCGCCACCGAACACTCCGAGATATCTGGCACATTGATGTCCTCGATGGTCTCCGATCTTATGACGTCCGACATACCCTCCGTTGTCCCGTCACCCTCCTCGGACACGACATTCGGCAGGCACTCGCTATCGCTCTCGTTAATGGTCAACTGAGAGGTCCTCGAGATCTCGGATTCGGAACGCTGGTAGTTTTCGCGTTTCCTCGAGATATCCTCCCAGAATTTACGCTTCTCCGAGTACGTCTGCCTTTCGAGATCGGGCGACAGATCCGGTTCCAACTGACCGGCGCCTACTTTATTGGGATAACTAGCATCTACGGATTCTAGGGGACAAGCCGCTTTTTGTGCAAAGGATTCGTGGATAGCGGCATCTAGAACAACCAAGAATTATGTTCACATTACTTTTTATTAAGCATGTTGTTATAATGACTGCGATACATCGTGTCTATTTCTCTTTACAATTGTTCTTTTTTTTTATTCACAGCGAGATCTGGCGATCGAGAACTTCCGTAGCGCAAATCCTTCATCTTTCTTTCTCATTTTCTTTTCTTTTCTACAGTCGTGGCAGGTACAAGATGCACTAGAGCCAAGATGTGTCGAAGCCGCAAAATGCAAAACAGCAGTCCATTAACTCGAATCTCGAGATAAAGCGCTTCTAATCTTACTAATGCGCAAATCTAATCTTACTAATGCTACTAAAATTGTTTTTTTTTTTTTTATAGATGATATAATTCTTATCAGATTGATATAATTCTTTTGGTCTCTTAACTGAAAGAAAAACGAATAATAATAATAATTTATGTAATACAAAGAAATGGACTTATTCTGTTTTATATTCGACAGCTTTAATTCATTAAAAAGTACAACTTAGCAAGTTTTGAATGTATGTAATATTGCTATAACTATTATTTTTGTTGTATCTTTAAACTTATTATATGCATGACATAATTGGAATTATAATTGTAATTGTAATTGGAATTATAATTGTAATTGTAGTTGTATCCATCAAAAATATAATTCGCAAGTACGAAATGAATTTTTCTATTCTTGCACGTACAACGACTTGATCTTAAAAACAATATTATTGTCAAGAAAAGAAAACACTCATTGAGTATTAATTGTCTATATACGTATTTACATATTATATCATATAATTATAATTATATATGTATATATATAATATATGTATGTGTATTTGTTTATATCGGAAAATTTCTCTAGACTGCGGAGACATACTCTTTTGTATTAATATCCCATACGGTTGTCTATGATAATGTTGAGGACGGCAGTTCGGTCTGCAAGTATAACAAGTACACAAATATTGCGTTATTATCGATTTCATAACGACAACATAAGAATTAATTTGTCGATAATCGTTTCGACGCGCATTGTATTGTTATTGGATTTATAAATAAACAAATAATGTTCACGATGTTTATCGACGTGCAACGAATATATCATAGTTGTTATAAGCGGACTTCTTTGATCAACTAACGCTACTTCAAATAATACTAAACAACTTTTATTACTTTCCAGAGATTAATTATATTGTATATTTTACTTTGCCTGAATAATCACGTTGTATTAAGAATTTATTAAATTTTAGGCACGGTGCAAAAAGAAAAACGTAAGAATTTATAACAAACTACATATAGTGCTTATAAGTTGTCCAGCAAATAATGTCCGAACATACATATGTATCTCATGAAAAATATGTTTATTCTAAAAATGTTAAATAAATTTAAACATAGAATTTTGTTGAATACTTTTTCTTTATTCTTTTTTATGATTTTTTAAAATAAACATTTGCTGCAAAAAATTTTGGGATTATTTTTTGGACAACTTTTGCGGGGAAAGGACAAAAACAGAAATAAACAAAAAAATTAATTTAAAAAAGTTGCTAGTTGTTTGATATGAAGAACCATAGGGTTTAATACAATTTGTTAATAAAACAAATTGCAAATCGCTTTGCGTCGCTTAACTTAATTATATCTTCCTGATGATTTAAAAAAATTTTGGTGCCTGATATTATTCAAGGCAGACAGAGAGATTTCAAAATTCTACTTATCTTTCAAATAAGAACTCCTAATTGAATCAAGATTTCTTATATTTATATAAGATGTTATGCAACTTGCATAACTTTAGTGACTTTATCCGATCACGATCGATCGAAAACTCCTTACTCCTGTTATTCATAATAATATCATCCTGTTATTCTGTTAATGATACGTTAATTCTTGCTAAGCATAATCAGAGAGATGGAAATTCTTCCTGGCCTTTATTCCAAAGACTGTATCATTTCGCATGCCCCAAATAGTTTTTAAATCCATCTTTTCTTTTAATTTTACTTCATTTAATCGACATCCTCGATATCAGTATGGCAATCGCTGATAGCATCGTCGGCGTGGTCCGGAACGTGCAGGGTGTTTTCCATTTTGTTGTTCATGACAATCTGTGATGCGGCTAGGATGTCGAGCTCTTCGTACACGTGATTGTAAGCCGCTGCCTCATCCAATTTAGTCTCATCGTCGGACCCTTCCATGTCCTCGCTATCGGTGTTCGGCATATCTGGCACGTTCTCCGCCACGGTATCCGCCTTGTCGATGGAAACCTCTTCTCGCGACAATCGATTTCGCACTTCCACGGAGAACGGTCCGTCACCTTCCTTGGTCGTGATCATCTCGCCACCGAACTCGGTCAGGATATCAGATCTCGGCGTGACATAGATCGTCGGTTGAATGTCGTCGTCGCCCTCCATATCCTCCATATCCGTTTCCCCTTGATAGCCGTTATCAATCACATTTAAGTTGCTACTGGTGTCTTTCTCATCCATTTCGTCGTAGATCTCATCGACGTCGGTGAGATTCTCCGCGTAGCTACCGCGACGTGATCGGGATTTGGCCTCGCCGTCAGCTATAAGGTAATCCAGATTGTCGTTGATCTTCGCCTTGGACTCCGCGGTGACCTCCGCGTCGGTCACGGAAATTAACGGATTGTCTTGCGAGGCTTGCGCAGGGTTAAGCTTGCCGATCTTGTTGGTGATCATTGTCAACTCGCCCTCGGAATCCGTATCGGAGAAGTGAAACGAGGCGTTGCTCATCATAGCGTTCAAACGTCTTCTAGCGGATCTAGACTTGCGCTTGACCTTCGTTCCGGAGGAACAGTCCTTGTCACTCGCTTGACTATCCTGCCTCGTCATTACGCGGTCCTGCTCATTGATTTTCGTCGCCATGCCTGGCTCGGTTTCTTATGCGTTTAACGTGCCAATCGCAAGTGCAAACTACTAATGAATTTAAAAATACCTGTAACTGAAAATAATGAGAAAGGAAAAATTAACATTAAAAAAAGTACGAAATAAAATTCCAAATAAATTATTCAAAACAAATAGAAGAACATAATCACAAGTTTCAATGCAAGAATAAAGTAAGTTTATAATTTGTAAAATTTATTTTACATACAATCTCGTATTTAAAAAACAGATTTTACGAGTTATAAAATATATATCTCATTCTTGCATCAAACTTTTTAACTTAAATGAGATAAACTAAAAGAAAAAGGTTAGTAAAAAATTAACAACCCGTGACAAAACTGAAAAGACTCACGTTTTGATAATTGCGTGTGAATGCTTGAAAGAAAGATAGATATGAAATTTGCACCGTTCCCCTTCGTTGGTACGGACAGAACTAAAGAAGTCCGCCACCGGCACTTTCAAGCATTTGTTGATGCTGTTACGTTTAATTAAGTTAAAGAAGCCTCACTCAACTCTTAAACCGTAAGCCGATTATCTTTCTCCCCTTAAATTAAAATAGAATGACAATGGAATCTCATGATTTTCAAGTCGAAACGATATTCGACAAGGATTTTCTTTTGACCTTGTCAAAAACATTTTTTTTTTTTTTATGTTGCATACGAACTTTGCTTACGAACGACCTACGTCGCCAGACCTTTCTCAAGATATCGCCGTATCGGTGGATACGATATAAAAATATGTTCACGTAATAGAATATTCATCAACAACACTTAATGCTTTATTACGCAAGTTCTCTTTTTGCACCTTGCATTTCTAGTGTTATAGACGAAGCTGATTTTGAAATTAGAACTTCTTCAATTCGAATAGTTCAATATGCGATTTTCTTGCAATATTTATTAATATCTGATACTCGCATATACGTTGTACGAATCAAATATGCTTTTTCTATTTTCTACATTTTTGAAATCCTACCTGTTTGTTCCTTTTGTAACGTGTCGGTTATGAATTTTTTTTCTGTTGGCGAGGAGGTCTCTTTAGGCTTATCAGTTTTCTCCATTTGTTCCATTTTGTACTTTGATTTGTAGTAATCTAATTTTTGATTTATGATATTAGAATCTTCGTAACCTGTAGCAACAAAAACAATACTAGCAATAATAATATATGCATAAAACATTGCTTATAATCTTTGATTTAATTTCGATTTCAGATTTTTAATAAATTTTAATTTTATTCCAAAAAATACTTTAATCTTTTAAATTGAAAATTTATATAAAAGATGTAGAGAATAATATTAAAATATTTTACTTTATGTTATATTATCACTTAAGTGATTATACATTTAACAAGATGAACTTTCTATTTGCATTAATTTATTAGAAACTTTTTGAGCTCAAAATAAAATAACTCTTTCTTTATTAAAACAATTATATTACAAATTATAATTGTTATTTATAATTTAGTTTATATGTTTGGAGAAAATAATAAAGGAATTTTTCAGCTTTCTATATACATGTATATATACATTATATATATTTTTGTATTATAATTTTTAATGGACGTACCTTTTAATCTCTTTTGTATGTCATGTTTAACAATTGTTTCGGGAAGGACAATATTTAACACACAAACAGGCTGCTGAGGTGGTTCTCCTTTAGCAACTTTTGGTTCCCGCATAAACAACATCCTCGCTACTGGATCCACTAACGGATCTTTCACTTTAACATGGAATGACAATCGATTCTGCCGGAAAGCCCTGAACGTGAACTTCAACTGCATACCGGACTTCGTTACTGGCACTAAATTCCCACTAAATTCAATATAAAGATCTTTCCCATCGAGTGCCTATTAAACGAATATGTTTATCAGATAATTAAAAACAACCATACTAAAACATATTATATTGACAATTCTTGTAAACGGAGCGGGAGTCCGTCTGTACTCCGTAAAAAGGATAGATTAAACATATTATCCATATTGACAATTCTTAAATAGTAATCTTCTCAGAAAATTTTCAAAAAATCAGAAAAAATATATTATTACATAAAACAAATAAATATTATATCGACAACAGAACAAACATTAATATTATTTATTTTATATTAAAAACAAAAATAAAAAAAAGAGATTTATCTAAAGTTAGTAAAAATTGTGTAAAATCTTTTTGTTTAAAAAAATTTACAATTAAGATAGTTTAACACTTATTACACTATATTTTATATCATGAAAATACCTCAACATCGCGACTTTTAACAATTTCTGTAAATTCCTCTTGTCTTTCCAAAGTATGCATGCCTTCTTTGCCATCGGTCATACACAATATTCGCAATGTAGCTTCCAACACGTCCATTCTCTTCGAGTATATTATGAAACTACGTAGAGATAAGCGTTTGTTTATGTTAACGTGAGAATTAGAGGATTGTTGTTATTATAATAATATATATATGTATATAAATGATGAAGAAGTCGCTCACTTCGTTATGTATGGCACATGTAAGGATGCCTCATACAACTCCGTTGCCATTTTCGGTACTGCGCCAATATTTCTACAGTCCATCAACCAGAATCTTGCTGAAACGGTAGTGGTGAACGACACTCTATCGTTCATGAAGGTTAACGGCGTTGATCCGGTAACATCTTCCCATTGTGACTCGTTGGTTCCACCTAAAGTTAATTAATTTTTATCATCCTAACAATGTTGTTTTTTTTTGTTTATTGTAGAAACAAAAAATAGATTCTTATTTTAAAATATAAAATATAACGCATAGTTTATTTTTGTCGCTAAAAATTAAAAAAACGAAATAGTTATATAATTATCTGTAAAGATTAAATAGCGCAGTAATTTTTATATTCATTTAATTGTAGCGCGCTAACAATTCTACTCCATTGTAATATCTAATATTAATAAAACTTTTTTCTATTAATTACAAAATAAGTTTTAAATATTTTTTATAAATATACGCAAAGAAAATACTATTTAAATAATTTTTAAATTAATTATATATACATGTATATGCATGTATAAGCATGCATATTCTTGTTAATAAAAATAATTTTTTGTAATAATCTATTTTATTCTCAAGTATTATCAAATTATTTTCTCGCAATAATCAGTTACTGATAAACAAAGATAAATTTTATTCATTTTGCTTGCTTGTTTAAAATTCTAAAATATCCATAGATACCCGCAATGCTACACAAGAGGCGTAACGTAGGTGTTTCTCCACCATACTGATTGATCATCCCCTTGTTCGCGGCTTGCGGCACGGGAATCGTAAGGGTTATCGGTTTATGGAACTTCCGTCGCCTGGGTTCGATCGTGATCACCGGTGAAACGGCAACACAATTGCCTAGCAGTTTGGCCGTAAGTTCAGCCGGAATAACATGCGCCTAAATATGAAGGAAAGCTTTACATTTTTTGCCATCCTCTTGTGATCACGCGGCTGTCAAATTTATAGATTTATAATTACCTGCAAGCCAACTTTGATTTTCTTCGTTAACGCTCCCGGTGGAAAAACTGCCTGCACATGGTTCGCCACGCTGGATAACAAAATGCAACCCTCGGCACCGATAACGTGAACTTCTTGCTTGATTCTGGTCACAATAGCAAAATACTGTGGAAAGTCTGTGGTGATTATGCGAGTGATTCTGCCCGAGTGTGCAACGCTCATTTGAGGATCTGAAAAAATAATGGTTTTGTTTCATTGTAATGATACTATTATATTAGAATTAATATTTTCAAGCATTTATTAAACATTTATACTGTATATTAATTAATTTAAGTATATTTTACTGTATATTTTACTCGAAGCAAGACAACTTGTCTCCTAAATTACGCATAACTAGCTATGGAGAAAGTAACAAGAAATGAAAATTTCAAAGACTGTGATAAATATTTGAGATGCAAAGAAATAAAATTTGACGTTGCAGGTATATCAATTTCTGACAGTATATACCGTAAGGCGTATTAAGGAGAGTATCATCATTATCCACAGAGTTATCGTGTTCCTTCCACGTTTCTCCATTTTCACTTCGCAGAATAATAATTTCCCGTTCTTTCCCGTGAACAGACGCAAAGTGCGGTATGTCAATTAAGACGGGTCTGAAATCGATTTATTTCTTAACATATCTAATGTAATGAAATTATATTAGATATTAGATTATTACCCTAAAAATCTTGCGCTCACAGGACCCATCTCGATAATTCGAGTGGCAAGAGCTTCCCCTTCCATCAAAGGAGGCGGATTTGCAACTTTATTTGCTTTTACTAGTCTACACGTTACGCGAATCGGCATCGTTGCTCTTCGAGGCGGTACAATAATACGCACACCGCTGTGCCTGCATCCCCTCATGGCACCACCACGTGCATCCACCAGAAAGCTTATTAAAAATCTGTAAATCCAGATCTTTGTAATTCTGCATATTTACTCGTGTATCTTTTTTTCAATTATCCGCTGTTTTATACTTACGATCTGAAGTGCAGCTTCCTACAAAGAAAAACATTCTTAGATCGAGTCTGAATAAAAATCTATAAATCTTTAAATTTTTAAAGAAGTTTTTTTTAATTATTTTAATTTTAAACAAATAAATGACAATTATTCTTTGCAATTACATAACATAAAATTATATAGATGCGCACATTATCTTATAGAACAAGAATTAATCGATACTCACCCCAGATTCAGTCCATCGTTATCAAAATTTTCTGCTAAACAGTAATTATTGCTTTGTGTAAATTCCTGCTTTTCTTCTTTTGTAACTAAAATGAAAATAATTACAAGTCTCAGGCATGCACTATAAAACTCTTCGAAACCAAGTTATTTCGTTCTACAAACTGCTTTATAATATATTGTTATTTTTATTTAAATGAAATTAAAATATATACAAGCAGGAAATATCAAAAGGATGATTTAAAGGCTAAATTGTTGGTCTCTAAGAGTTTTTATATTTTTTTTACCTTGTCTGTGCACCGGGTCATCTCTAGTAACATCAATAGGCAGCGAATCATCCCTTAAACTTTTCATCAAGTCTGCCGTGAGATATCGATAAGGTTGTTCGCTAATTAACGCATCAGAACCTGAAAAGAGAAATTTTTCTTTGCAAAATGCTTCATTATTTTATATTATTATTATTATTATTTGTATCTGTGCGCACGTACCTCCTTCGTCTTCCGAATCAGACATAAAACTAGTCTCTTGCAAGCTTTCTGGGGCTATTACTTTGTACTTTTCCTCCCAGTTTTTGTTATCCGGAGTCATGCTGTCGTAAGGCAATCCTTTCAGCACTTCCATCACAGAGATATATCCTAATTTTTGTGCTATGTTCAGTGCTGTTAAACCATCCTGCAACAACAAGTTTTATAAATTTATCAAAATTTAGTATTACAGAATTCATATTTTTTTTGTAATATTTTAGAATCTTTAATTTGTAATTTTTTTTTTTTTTTTAATTTTTATATTTATATTATCTATACATATATTACATATACGTATCTGATAATTGAAGAAGAGCTTAGCTGTCTAATTATTTTAGGAATATACAAATTTATAAAATTGTATATTAAGGCAATACTTGGATTAATTATTATTAATAAATTAATAAATAGGCATCAAAACAATAATAAACGTTTTTATAATCGCATACATAGCAATAATATATTTCTTACGTTAGTACGCGCTTTATGTGAAGCATTTCCTTCCAACAAAGCGCTGACGATATGAGCATGACCCTGTTGGGCAGCCTGATGAAGCGGGGTGTAATTCTGATTAGTTCTAACGTCAATCGTGGCGTTATGTTTCAACAAAAAGCGTATCATCGAGAGATTTCCGAAGTGCGCGGCCACGTGTATCGGTCTGTAGCCAGTCTCTGTTTGACTCTCAACGTCGGCCCCGTTCTTCACCAAGATAGAGGCCACCCTAATGAAATCTTCTTGGGCGCATAAATGCAACGCCGTGAGTCCGTTCTGATAGATAGATAGAATGAGAATATAATACATCCGTTTATAATTTCGTAGAATTATAAAATGTATATTAAAAATGACGATTTATTCTCGAATTTATTAAAAAGTTAATATTAAATATTATTTAAAATATTAATTTCGACAATTGTAAAAAATAAAAAATGTATCTACAAATATTAAAAATAATTTTAAAAACATTTCGAAAAAGAAGTTCAAGAAAACAAATCTATGTGTATTTTATAAAAAATTGTAATTTTGTGGAGTAAGAAATAGACTAACATAATAAGTAAATAAATTAAATAAAGAATGATATATAACGAGCTCTGGTTGGGAGCATGTAGATCTAAAATCGAAATCTATATACATGAAAAATATTTGAAGGAAAAACTGATTTACCTTGGCTTTGTGATTAGGATTGGCACCGTGCTCAATTAGCAAATTTGTCATATCATAATGTCCTTTCTGCGCACTCAGATGTAACGGGGTGAAACCCGCTTTGGATTCCGCGTTTGCGTTTGCCCCACTCTCCAAGAGAGTAGAAGCAATGTCCATCTAAACGTGTGAAAGAGATGGTTTTTTTCACAAAATATAGTTAACAGGCAGCAATAATGAACATTAGAGCAGAGTAATTAATGCGTTAGAGAAAACATTTCAAGAGTTATTTTAAAATTTGTCACAGTTTCGAGATAAGTTTACCTGGTTTTTGCGAGCAGCGATATGTAGCGGAGTGTGTCCATTTTGCGACGCAAGATGAGGCGACGCTCCTTTTTCTAATAAAAGAGTCGCAACGTTTGGATGATCATAGTGACATGCCAAATGCAAGGGTGTGATATCGTTCTGAAATATCAAGCATATGTTCTGCATAATTCAATGGAACCTGTTTAAAAGTTCAAAGATAATTTATGCAATATAATATCGCGTTGTATAAAGAAAAATATAAAAAAAAATTCCAGATTTTTAGACAACGATTTTGACATTTAAAGACAACGATCGATCTTCGACTTTTTTTAGAGATCTGTCACCTTAAGTTCTTTACTTAGAAATTTTATAGGTAGTTCTAAAAAAAGAATAACATTGTGCAATTGCTAATATAATAAGAAATAATATTAAGGAAATAAAATTACTATATAAAATAAAGAATATCGTGTTCTCTCTCTCTCTCTTTTTCTTTTGCCTAGATGTCTGAATGTATTTTTTTACACAATTCGATATTGTAATTTGCGTAGAAATATACACGAACCTTTCCTTGGACATCGAGTTTGCTTTCTTTTTGCAAGAGTATATTTGCAACATTCATATTTCCGTATTTAGCCGCGATATGTAAGGGTGTAAAGCCGTTTTTCGTTGCAGCTTTAAGAGAAGCATTGTTCTCCACAAGAATGGCCGCCACCTGCTTGTCAGAAAATTTTTTGTGTTACAAAAAAAAATTCTTCGGGATCTGTCTTAGCCTTTACTTATACACTTTTGCAGTACAAGACAAAGCAGACGTTTCTTTTAATTATTTCAGATAATTACTCTTTTACTTATTTTACTTTTAAATATAAACCTTCTTTCAATTTCTTATAATATTTATATTGCTCAATAGAGTAAAACTTTCTTTATATTGCTATATAGAGTGATTTGAAATAATATTACGTATTAAGTTGAATAAAAATTTTGGATTACCTTCCACAAGAAAGATTAGAAATGAGGAACTTATTGAAAATCAATATATTCGTGTGTTCGAGCGACATGACACAGTTACTAAAATAACGATAATTTTCACAAATTAGAACGATCGGAATTAGATGAATGTTTGTTTAATGACTTTAATCACGTTTGTGCAAGCTCTACGGAAAGCGTTAGTAAATTATTTATGAGGCGCGCAGAAATATAAGAGGAACTCAGATACGTTTGGTTTGACGCAACGCTTGACAATCGATATCGAACCTCGGAGGAATGAAGCGATTGCCAAATGTCACGGGGTGAAATTACGTCCAATCTGGCTACCTTCGTGTAATGAGATTATTAAAAAAAAAAAAAAAAATACATGATGACAGAGAGGCGGAGGGGAAAGAAGCGGCGATAAGATAAGCAGAACGGATTTCCATAACGTAGTTTGAGAAATATGAAAATTATTCGAGTATGCGTAAAAAGTAAAAATATGAAGAAATAAGGTAAACATAAAGAATAAACAACGTAACGAAAAAGTTTATTACATTAACGGATACAATGATGGATAAACGTAACATAAAATGTATAATCAACGTAAACAAAATTACATTTAACAGAAGGTGTAAAACAGAATATGTGCGAGATGTGAGACCAACGATGATGCGAACGATGTGCACAGGTAATAACGATAACGACAAACGTGTCCGCAGCAGCATCTCTCTCCATCCTAAATGAGGTACTCGCGTTGCCGAGTCCAGAACAAATACGTTCTGTTTTGCGTGGCGATGTAATCCGCTATTTGCACGCACTCTTTGTACATTACCTCCTCTTGACCCTCCTTCGCCGCGATATGAAGTGCCGTGTACATATCTTTCGTAGCGGTGTCCACAGCCGCGCCGTGCTGCAGCAGCAGCATAACAATGTCGATATTTCCTAATCGAGACGCTATATGAAGCGGTGTTTGCTGTTCCTACAAAATAGCGACAAAACGGTATTAGAAAATGCGATAAAAATTTCGTTTCTTGCGAGACAATAAGGTGAAAGCGTGAAAGTGATGTTGCGATGAGACTCTCGTGATTAGAAAAGTCTATTTACAAATCGGATCGTGTGTTCGTTATTCTTGTGCCTTAAAAGATTTAAGTGATTGAAGAAGAAAGCGTGAAGAACAACACTAGATTCATCTTACTTGCAATTGGAAAACCGTACACTTTAAATTTTATAAAATCGCCAGTGAGCGAAGTTAAATTTTGGACTTCGGTATATGAGACTGGTTAATGGCTCATGCTTTTGTATAAAGGGGTGCGTATGAGTGATCATTTGTATGTATATGACTTTCTAGATTATAATTTTTTGCTTTTAGGAGAGGTACTCGATGTCGTGTCAAGCTAAACAAGCAGTATTCATTGCGGCTGTAGGTCGAGAAAGCGGCAAAAAGGGGGGAATCGTTTCGGAATCGGTTTCAGAATGCAACACGCTCTTACTTACCCTTGCACGAGCATCGACTTTGGCACCATTTCTTAGCAAAATTCGAATAATGTCTGTTTGATTAGCTCTAGCTGCCAGATGCAGGGGTGTTTCACCCCTAACAGTTGGCACGTCAGGATTGGCTTCATGCTGCAGTAGGAATATCACGATATTCATACACCCCATAAAACTGGCCACATGTAATGGAGTCAGTCCGGACTGCAAAACACATGTATTGTCTGTTAATATTTCGACTTCTCGATATGACTCCAGAATTAATTCCATCGATTTGTCTTTTTTTTATCGTTGTCTTTATCGTTCCGGCAATCGGTGTCTCGAAATTTGACGAGGAATATAAATACATAAAAATGATCGTGATGGAAAGAAGATCACGCCGATTAATTTTGTCAGTTTTATTATTAAACGCACGACCCTTTAACCAGTCTTTGAGATTTATTGATCGGTTTTATTTTTCCGGGGCACAGAAGGACGGATGAAGATTATTCTTAACAACGTTATTCTTAATCAATGTGCGGACACATATCAATGTGACTTTTTAATTGTACTCCAAATATACTTATGTTCGCGCGTTAAAACGATCATTTCTGTGCAAATGCGATCGATATCACAATTTGGCTTCGTAATATTCCGTCGAGCTCGTTGCTAATGACATTATGTGAAAACATATTTGTGATGTACGAGTTGCGAGGAGACATTTATGAAAACATGATTGCGAGATGACAGTGCGAACGAAGAAACGTTGCGTTACCTCCGTGGTCGACTCGATGGACGCGCCGTGCTTCAGCAGGAGTTCCACCACTTTGATGCGGTTCTTCTTGCAAGCGATATGGAGCGGCGTGAAGCCATTCAGAGCTCGAGCGTTCGGATCGGCTTTACGATCGAGTAGCAACTTGGCGACCCTAACGTGACCGCAGTGTGCGGCAACGTGGAGCGAAGTCAGATAGTCGATGGTCACTTCGTCTACTGGCGCCCGATGGTACAGCAGCACTCTTGCAGCATCCACATGATCTCCTTGAGAGGCCATGTGTAACGGTGCCAGCCCATTCTGCAAAGAAGATAATTCTTAATTTATGACAAAAGAATAGATCGTGAAATATACATGTGTGTCTGCTGTAAATCACAAGGAGAATCAGAATCTGGTAATTAAAATTTTTTAACAACTGCAATTCTGGATATAATATTGCAGCTTAATCTTAATCTGATAATGGATAATTTTAATCTTAAAATTTTATTTTTCAGTTTTGATATTTATTTTCTTTCATAATTAGCATTATACACATGTATCGTAAAAATATTATAGAAATAACTAGAAAGAGATGAAATATTATAGAAATAACTAGAAAGAGATGCGAGAAAAATTATTTGAAATTTGCAAACTGATCGATACGAGAGAAAACTTAGCGGAGAGCGGAGCGTTTATTTGTTAGAATATACCTTAGTACGCGCGCTGATCGGCGCCGAATGTTCAAGAAGCGTGCTGACAACCTGTTCATGTCCCGATCGTGCTGCGCAATGTAGCGGAGTTAAACCGTCTCTGGTTTTGGCATCGATTTGCGCCGAGTTTTCCAACAATATCTTAACCATATTATTCTTGCCCCACTTTGCCGCCACGTGTAGCGGGCTTATGTTATGCTGAGAAAAATACATTATGTTTAAAACTATTAGACTATAATATTAAATTTAACTGTTTAGAAAATAATCAAAACTGTACTTCTGAGAGAGAAATAAAATATAATTTATTATTATATGTCATGTTTAAAACGTATAAGCTTACGTTATTTTAAATCACCATTCTACATTCTTAGAATACGTTATATCTTCAATTTAAAAAATTTAGATCTCAAATTATTCTTAAATTGTCTTGTGTTTTTTTTTACTTTAAATCACTTTTATCATAAAAATTGCCGAATGTATTTTACCTTAGCTAAATAATTTACATCGGCTCCTCGTTTTATTAATAACCGTGCTATCTCCTCGTTTCCATAATGAGCGGCGATGTGAAGAGGGGTGAAACCACTCTTCGATGTCACGTCGGGCTTATGGTCGTTCTATAACATTCAATCATTATATCGACTTAGTATTTTAATTCGCTCAATTGTTTCGTATTTTTAATACAATTAATTTTTGCTTGATATACAAATCTGCTTTAAGATCTTACTTGTAAGAGCAAGTCAGCGGCTTTGCAATCATCCTTCTTGGCGGCGATATGGAGTGCCGGTAGTCTGACCTTGCCCTTCGAATCGTTCTCTAGGAGTACGCTAACCACCTTATCATGGCCTTGCTGCATTGCCACAGCGAGCGGTGTAAATCCATCCTGAAAAACGTCCAAATAAATTTATATTTTATTAATAAAGCTCTAAAAGTCTATAGAACAAGATTACTAAATTGTTTGATTAAAAATATAAAAATGTAATTGTTTATAATTCTTATTATACACATGTATACATATGTATACATATATATATATATATATATATATATATATATATATAACTTGCAGTTTATTAAAAATTTAAAACGGTCCAGATTTTCTTCGCTGCTATTAGAAAATAATTTCTGTAGGAATAAAAATTGAGCTTATTGGAGTTACAATCGTATAAATTTGCAATGAAGTGATCTATTTTCGAAAAAATATAGATCAAGCTTACCTCAGTCGCGAGACTTTGATTCGCTCCATTGTTGAGCAGGAGTTTGACGACCTGATCGTGATTCTCCTGCGCAGCCATGTATAAAGGAGTGAATCCGTTTTGCGACTGGATATTAACCTCGGCACCATATTGAATAAGTATATTGACTATTTCGCACTGGCCAGCTGGAAATAAAGTATGCAAAATTATGTATAACTACAATTATAATAGCGCATTCTGTGCAATGGGAATTATCGTTCTTTTTTTTTACCTAACGAAGCTATGTGTAACGCTGTATTTCCTTTCTTCGTCGCCGCATCAACCTTTGCGCCCCTCTTTAATAACTCGGTTACTATTTCGACGTGACCATCCTTCGAGGCTAAATGCAAGGCATTTAAACCATTCTGCAATGAGATACAAAAATTAAACCTTATTATTATTATATTCAAAAATATTTTTAAATTAAATTAAATTATTTTATTTTATTTTATTAAAAGTTAAATGTAACAAAAAATTAAAATGAAATAAATAATTAAATTCAAATTAAATAAAAAACTTTTATTTTATACAGACGAATTTTCGTGTTTAATTTTTTTATCACTAGCGAAGAATTATTTTATTGATTTATACAGTTACTTATATAAAAACTGTTAATTATTATAAAATTTAATTATAAACTGATATTAAGGTTTAATTATGCAAAAATTCACGATAAAGTACTTTAATAAATAACTTGACATTTTAAGTTTAACGCTTACCGAGTTGGCGGTATTAATATCTAAATCAGTATCGAGAAATTCGACCACTTTCTCGAGGTTGCCGGACCGAGCAGCGCGAAGAAATGCTGTCGTGTCATCAGCCTAAAATCAAATATTTTTTTCTTTAATAAACGGCTGTAGAGACGAAACATTTAGAGGTACGTAGAAAGGACAACATGGAAAATAGAGGGACAGCGATAAAGTTTATTAAAAAAAAGACGAAGATGCATAATATGGTTATTTATATAGATATGATGTACAAGTAACCCAGTTTGTGACGGTGCAACCCTGTCCTTTTTCTTTTACCCTCGCGCACTTTAACACTTCGTGCTCATCGTTATTATCCTTCTCATTAATCATCAACGTTATTTACATTCCAAAGCAGTACAGGAACAAGCGTGCCAAATATTTACAAAAGCTCATTCTTTTTTTGCAGATAAGTTTAAAATTTTTCGAGACCTACATAAATCTAATAGAATACAAAAACTTAAAGAAATTTAAAGAACGTTTATAAAATTAATCGATCTTGGAGCAATATTAATTACATGGAATATAGAAAGTAAAAGGAAATCGAAGACAATTACCCACAAAAAATTGGAAAACGAATGCGTCATTAATCTAAAGTTAAACCAATTCGTTTAAAAAATTCGATTAAAGTTAACCAATTCGTGATTTTCTGGTTTGCTTTCTCGAGGAAGGAGAACCCCGTGTATCTCGCCCCTCTGCCCACAACACCCGCTGTGAATCATCACGATATAAGGAACCATGTCGGCCAGGTGGTCTACTCCGCGTTAACGCTATTTGCGCGCGCGCGCGCGCGCTATACTCCGTCACCCTGACCTTTGACCGGTAGCTTCTGCCGCCCTGCCGGCTCTTACACCGTGTCTCGATATAGCGTTTAACGAATCGCGCCTTTACAGCTTTTCGGTCGCGATCGCTGCCGCCGCGTTTCTCTTTGACATCGATGCGCGCCGTATTCGCCGGCTGTCGCGCCTGAACGTCGATCCCATCTGGTTTATTTTGCGCATCGCCCTGATAGCCCACCCTCGTTCTGTTACCATCACGAGGAAGTTCTGTTCCACGCAATACCCTATTGCTAATAATATAATCGGAAATTGGTATAATTTTTGGTACAATTTAACGAGTTCAGATTCTCATGCGACTTCCTTGCATGTAAAAAGTTAATTTCTATATGATAATGAAAACGTAACATAGCTATATCGAAAGACATCTCTCCCCTTTAAATATACAGTATGGAATTTGTGCTCTACAAAAGTAACACAATTTCGGATCTCTATTTAGAATTTGAAAAACATTAACAATCTCCGACCGGCTATTGCGATTCCGATGTAATAACTGTATAGATATACCTATCACTTCTTGACACTGGTGAATCATAGTATCGCGAGCCTCTCGAAGAGCGATGAATCTTGCGATTTATTCCTAGAGCTGAGAGTTAGAGGTGCTCGAAAATATATATTCCACCGCTCATTGTCTCCTTCGATCGGTCAATTCGGAGTGGACGAGAAAGAGGGTGCATGCACGGAAGAGAAAGAGAGATAGAGAGAGAGAAAGAGAGAGAGAGAGAGAGAGAGAGAGAGAGAAATGGAACGCAAGTGCCGGCTCCGAACCGCTATGCCGCTTCCGTTGAAGACCATACCTGACTGGTATTGTCGGTGACCATCGCGACTAGTGGCTGGGCCAGGAAAAGCGCCCTTCGAGCGCGCTCGGGGGAGCCCGACGTCGACCGTACGCACGCACGAGACGCTCGTCTCTCCTTTCAACACCGACCGCGCACGTTACACCACCATTTGTGCACAACGTCCCTCGGGGGTGCGCACGGTAACGCCAGGAAGAGAAAGCGTTAGGCGGTAGGAGCCGCCCTGCGGGAAATACGCAACGGCGCAGAATCGAGCGACAACGATCTCGCATATAGAGGGAACACCACACGGGGGTGGCTTGCACCCGGGGGGTGGTTTTGCCGGCTCACTCGCACCCTCCTTGAGAGGCATATGCGTCGTCCCCGTCTTCCCGTCTCGCCGGTGTCCCTCTCGCGCCCTTCTACTACTCGCGCATTGTTCCCGCTTTCTCTCTTACTCCGTCGTATTGCGTTGTGCTCGCTGTTTTAGCAGTAAAAACATTTTTACTTTACTTTTTACATCTCCTTCCCTTTGCTTTTGTTGCTACTTTTGGAACCTTGACAGATCGGCACTTTGAATTGCTGTAGGATGCATATTGCGCTCTATATATGAGATGCATTGTATTCTATATAAGTATATTTTATTTAAAAAAAGCTATCTTTCGATATCTATATTTTTTAATTAACACTAGAACTTGCGGATATTAATTTTTATTTTTATTTATTTCTACCGAAGAAATCTTAGAAAGGAAACAAATTAATAAAATTAATCATCTACGTAATTATAATAAAAATCAGGGAAAATTTTCAGAAATTAAGATGTTTTAAAAATGAGTAGATACTAAATTATTGAAAAATGTCAAACGTTTTTGTTTAATTTAAACGTGTTTATTTAATTTATTAAACTGATATAAAAATATAGAATAGGAGAAACACAAAAGGAATTTAATTTGTGTCTGTTAGCTGCTCTGTAAAATAAATTGTTCAATCTCCCTTTAATAAAAATCGAAATGGTTTCTCAATGTATTTCACTTTTTGCTTTTTTTAGTATTTTATTCTAAAACACAATAAGCCTTCTCTCATCCCTCCTCACGTTTCTCATTTTATCCTATCATCGCTACGTCCGACCTTTTCCTCCGATCTGGTGTGCGTGCATGTGGAACAGTTTATAGAGACGTTATAAGGGTGTGATACGTTCGCTGTGTGTAGAATCACCATTGAGCTAGCTTGGATTACCGACGGGGAAGGTGGAAAGAAAGAAAGGTTCTGCGAAGGAAACCGTACCGGCGAGTCCGGCGACGATAGCGCGCACCTTCTCGCGTGCAAGGATATAAGGGGGTTGCGAGGATTGTGTGTACAAGTGAGAGAGATGCATTTCGTATTCGAGCCGCCACGTGCAAACACACGTACCATCCATGCCCGGGGTTATTTTTCTTTCAATCGGGGAATGTAAAGACACGTGGCCGAATATACACGAGATTGAACTGGAAGAAAATTGCTACTCAACGCAAAATATATCTTCTTAAGCCATGGAAGCTCGAAATAATGTCGCACATGTGCGAAAAATTCGTAGAATTTTTAAAGGAAAAGTTGCGAAACATAAAAACTTGATATATGAGAAATGGAGCCAAGTATACTATAACAAGAATTATACACAGGAAAAAAAGAAGCGCCTCAAATCAACACTGATATACTCGTATGTACGCAAAAATATGTAATCTTGAAATGAGACTATATATTGCATTAAACGACAAAAACTCGCTTGAATGAAGTCATTTATATAGTTAAACGAAGTTTTATATAGTTCAACCAAGAAAAAAAAGTTAAAACAAAAAATTGAAATTGTTATAAAAAGATTATACATAGTATATTGCTGCGTATATATGAGTATATCAGTATTGATTTGATACTTCTTTTTTTCTGTGTAATATAAATAGAAAATAATCAAATAATATTATAATTTGAGGACATACTTAACTTTTTTAGCTATTAGTTTCATTTTTCAACATATAACTTTTTAGTTTTTTTCAAATTTTCATGTATTTGATAAATAATGAACAATATATATTAAAAGACCTATTTGTAAATATATCAAATTAAAATGCATTAGTTTACTAAAAACTTTGTGTTGCTAATATTACGGAAAATGGGGCAACTCTAATCAAATCACATATCTTTAATTTAAGATTTAAGCGATGAATTCGAAAATAATTTTACACCATTGATTATAGATTAATAAATTTGTAAATCACTCTTAACTCTTTCTCTTTATTTTCTCTTATATCTTCAACATTTGCAAAAAAAAAACGATATATTAATTCTACATTGGATATTGTTTAATAATTGTTATTTGTGTAACAAGTGCTGTAAATAAAAAAAACGCTCGCCTTCGGCTCGTGCGTCAACTCCGCACCCGTGAATTTTCATCTTTACGCACGGCTTGCACACCTTATTTTATGTTGCAAGTGCGTGGAAAGTGGTCTATCATGCACGCGTAGCGTGCGTAATGGGCCACTTTCCATGCACGTGTTGCATAAAATTGTTTGACACATCCAAAAATGACGCATTCGCATTTTATGGATGTCATTAAATTAACATAGATATCGCCAATCGATTAAAATGCCAAATAATCTAAAGCAATTATATAATTATGTTGACGGATCTCACTACAGATTATATTATTTACTCGAAGTTATAATAACTTTTCGCTTGCGTAAGTCATCGCACTTGAAAAAGCGCGATGACTTTAAAAAATAATTTCAGCGTCATTACGGTAAACGGTAACGTCAACGTCCTAAATCGCATCTTGAGAGAAATAAGCAGCATGTGTCGTTGCACATTGCGATCAATAAAATCTTTACAGCCGAGCTTGTGTGGCCGCAAGTAGGAAGAACAACGTTATGTATGTATGCGCGTCACCCCGTCGCATACATCCCTCGATACAACCTTGCACTCGCGTGACTTCATCCAAGGCCGCGACCCCCCGACTCCAGCATGCTGCCACACTTCTCGTACCCTTAATTCTCTTGCGCACCAATCGGCTGTGAGATTTCACGGATACATAGAGGTTCTGCCCTTATTATCGCGTCCAGCAATATTTTTTCTGTGCAACATTGTTGACAATAATTCTTGATCGAATTGCTATCAACTATAAGAGTTAAATTATTTTTATTATTTTCATGTTATATGTGCATGCTTGCGAGTATAAGAATTAAGATATTGTAAATTTTGTTATATACATACATAAAATAAGAAATTTGTTATTTATGGTATAATTTTGCCGAGTTGACAGTCGATTGACTAAAAATTATTGTTAATAATTTTGACGAATAAAAATGATCATTACCTCTGAAAAAAGGAAATTAAAACGCGATGATAAAAGATACTTGTGCATAAAGCCCTTATTTTGAAAATTGCCAAACTGTGTTGCAGAAATAATATTTGATTTGTAAAAAGCCAAGCACGAAACACAAATAACTTTTTCTCTCAAGAATAGCAAACATTGAAATAAAAGAATAATAATGATTCAGCGAAGTTATACCGGCAAAAATGCTGACACAATATTCGACAACTACTTTTTTGAACATTATACACAAGTAACAGTTTCCGAATACTCTGACAAATTATTTCTAAAAATAGTGTCGAGCTATCGCTTACTGGACAAGGTCCAATAATCACCAAGAGCGAAGCTTGATAGTAAAATAACAGCTGATTTGGTCATCTAATATTTATTTATTAATTTTACACTGTTAATCTACGTATTTTTCATAAAAATAGAAGTTAATCTTACCAGTTATCGATGTAGCTGTACAACTGCATTTGGACATGTTTAAAACAATTACTGCAAAGTATATTAATCGGTATACCAAACCTGTTTATTTTATAACGACGTTAAACATCTTGAAGCTATAGGGAATTGTTATATAAAATGTTTAATTTCAAGATTTTTCGCATACACAACAGGGAATTTGAAAAGGAATTTGACGGGAAAAGATATTGTAAGAGCGACGGATATTAATTGGTACGCATCTTTACCTGAAGTCTAATAATCGGTGGGAATGCGTCTTCTTTCGTCATTACTAAATAATAAACTGTATATTCTCTTTGACAAAACTCTACGTACACGCACGCTCTGTAAGCACCATGCTGAAGACGTAGACTGCCGGATATTAATAGAATTCTATGTTATTTTTGTTAAACTCCTATATGTCATGCCTTTGTTAAGTAACCGCAAGTTTTGCATTAATATTCGAAGCTAGTACATCCTGCGAATTTACAAATGTAATGGTTACACTGAAAGAAACATGTATTTTTCCTACTATGTATATATATATACTATATATTACTGATCACTATTCAAAATTAATAATAATTAATTCAGTAATTTGTTACTTATAAACGATGATTTTATTTATTATAAAATCGATTGGAGCAAATTTTTTCATAAAACGTATATTTGTGAAAAAAATTATGGATTTATCGGATTGTGTGAATTTTTATATTTTATATAAGTAAAAAAAAAACGAATATTTATGTAGAAAAATAGATTCTCTAGCGTAGTCTTAAATTATTGACATTTTTATTTTAGATTGTATTTATTATTTTTTAAATATGTCTATTGTATTTGCAATAACATGAGAATAATGTTTTCGACAATATTCTGACAATAGTATTTCATACAATCTACCTTTGTTACTTCAAATATTTTGCATATATTAAAGCATATGTTCTCAAAAAAATTTTATTTAAAAAGCATAACACAATCAACAACATTCTACCTACTATTCAAAATTATAAACTATTCAATATTACATTTATGAAAGATACTGGATCTGTATATTATCTCTATTGCAACATTATATAATACATATTGTTGTAAAGGATTGGATAACTTTAATAACAAAGAGTCTAATTTAATATTCATTTGTAAATTGTTATTATATTTGTTATTATATTTACACAAAATAAATATTAATTAATAATTCCACCAGAAACTGATCGAGAAACTCGGAGTAAGGGCGGTTACGTGATGCCACCATTTTGGTGGAATATACAACATTTCTCCGGGTTTTAAGTAAAAAGTCATACCCCTGGCTTCGCGAAAGTTTGGCCATTTGTCATAATCTGGCCTTACAGGATCTACTTGTGCAGTATTATTAAGTAATCTAGTGTCATAAGGATACAAGTTATCTGTTTCGGCCGGAGAATATAAAATAACTCTTTTGTAGCCGAATACCTGAAAAATAAAAGTAACGACACTAATTACAATATGCAAGATGTAGCATAAAGTTAATAAAAAATCTTTAATATTTTATTGCAGCAATTTTCAATGTAAATATCTCTTTACCTGAGCAAGCAGATTATTTTTTGGATCAAAGTGCAAAGGCGACACTGTATTAGCGGGTCCGAACCAGGCATTTATATCAACTTCTGAGGATTCCGCATCCTTCTCCTTACTATCCGTAAAGCAGCAATACTCTGGTACTTCGAAATCCTCTTTCAACTCTGGTATCTAAGATCGATTTAAAAATCGCATTTTTATACGGCACATTGAATCATGTGCAGAGAATTAATACCTGTTCAAATAATTGATGCTGTGCTAAGTAACCAACTTCGCTATTATTTTCAATAACGTGCTTTTGTAAAAATTCAGAAAAATTAACAAGATGCTGTGTCCAATCTTCTTCAGTATAACGGGATCCAATTTCAATCGGCACTGTCCGAGATCCCGCGATCTTATTCAAATAGTTAGGATTTTTCCATAACGTTAATGCTTTCCAATGATTTATACAACCTAGTGAAACGTATAAAATTAATATTTCATATTTCTCTATAGTATTTTAAAGCATATGTGAGATTGCTAAATATTTATGCTATTCAGGCTAACATAAAATTCTGAACTTTGTCATGATACAGATTATCGTGATACAAATATTGATTAGAAACAAGTTTGATTCACATTTACCTGTTAGTACAGCCGGTAATTTTGGCTTAAAAATTTTATTGTAAAATGTTTGCATCGAAGGCTTTTCGAAATATCTCTCCGGGCAGTTAGAGATTAAATAGTTAGTAGTTCCCTCATGATCAATTGAAATATCTTCCATATTTATAGCATTAGATTCTTCTAATAAAATTTGAAAAATAAAATCAATTTTAATGCGGTGTTTAAATCATGCAATTTAACTAAATAATTTAAATAAATTAATAATTTAATATTATATTATTAATATATAAATATTTTTATAAATATTCTTACCAGCACAATAATTGTTCAGCTTCGTAGCATTAGCTGTCAATAAATTTGGCATACTGGAAAGAGGCGCACCCAACAGAATGCCTCTATCAATTTGGTTAATAATATTCTTCAATGCAGTCTTCTTCTTTTCTTTATCAGCATAACTTTCAACATTTATTTTGCACTGAAGCTCTAATAATACAGCCTAAATGCATCAAGTGCAATTCCAAATAAAATTTATATAATCAGTAAAAGCTTTTGTAAATTAACATAAAAGTAGACTTACGTACATTAATCAATAATATTTTATACCTTTACAATAACACACAAAGAATAACAATATCTGTATTCTATTGGAACATCTTTCCAGGAGCCTGAGTTTAGTACCTCCCATGTGCGATCTAAACAAGCTTCCAGTCTTGTTATTGAAGCATTTATCCATTTTTCTGAAGTTCTTATAAGGGAAACAAAATTGATAGTATATATTAAATATTTATATTGAATATTATGCATGCTATTTATTATTTATTTAAAACAATAAGTTTCATAAATGGATATAAACGATCTACAGAGCTATGAAACTCCTACTTTAACAGTTGCATGTTATAACTAGTATATGTGTTTAATATGTGTTTAAATTTTTATGTACACTTTTTTTGCATCATGAATTAATTTGATTAAATAATGTAAGATTATATGAGTGTACTTCAAACTAATTCATGCGACAAAATTGATAAGGCTTTAATGTGTGATAAACATATTTGAAATAATATTGTGTTCTTAATATTTATAAATTAATATTTACAATTGTTTATCAGATGTTTGTAGCACGTTGATTATAGATGTCAAATGTAGTTTTATTTCAATAGGTATATTCTCCAATTCTTTTGTTAACAATTCCCAGGAAACCGTTATCATACAGTCGTTGAAAGTCATTATCTGTAAATTACTTCAGGTATATAAATTATTAATATAAAATATTATACTGTAAAAAATCTTTACTCATAAAAAAATACTTCTGCCATATACAGGTTTACTTAAATACGCCCACTGTACAATAACATAATCAGCTAAATAATACAATATCTTTCCCGTTAGTGAGAAAGTTTTAACTCTACAGAAACTCTCTATAAATACAATAACGCTTTCTGTGATGAACAGGACTTTAAACAAAAATGCTATGACACATAAAGGTACACAGGTGCCAGGACCATTGCATAAAATAAGCTTTGGACGTTCTCTCCATAGTATTGGAAGACAATTTAATGCGGCAAATACAGTGGTCCAAATTGACGTGAGGTACGACTGCCGAACTTCCCGACTTCTATAAATTTCCACGATTTTGTAATCTTTATTGCTACCCTCTAGATCTCTAACTTTCTCCGCACTAAGTTTATCTGTCTGAGCGTGAATGTACACTCTGGGCGAATAATTCTCAATGTTCAAGTGTTTAACAATTCGCAGCATTTCAGCCGTATGTCCACCAGATCCTAATATTATCATTGTTTTAGTTGGACAAGACTTTTCTCTGGGCTTATTGCCTTTGATAAATATCAGATAACACGCTCTTGCAAGTATCAATATACAGGCAAATGCGAAGAAGATAAAACATTCTTTCGCGTACATCTTTCCGTTTTGTTACCTGAAAAGAGTATTATAAAATAAAATATATATCATAAACGTACAAAAGGGTTAAATTACATCAATAACAATCCTCACTAACCCCAAGAATTTTGCGTCTCGACGCGTCACTGGAATTACTGAAAAAAAGCAAGAGATTATAGGTTAGGTTTGTTCTGTGTGATTCTTTTAGGGTGCGGTTACATGGGCTGAGGTCGCGTTCAGCAAACCAAGCCGCTCAGTAGCGGTCGAACATGATTGGCTCTTACTTTTAGAACCAACCAATCGACGCAGAGTGTTGATAAGACGAACTCAACAGTTGTGTCTGCTGAACGCGTCCATTTTCCGCGTTTCACATTACGGCTGCGTTCCGATATGCACTGCAAACTGCAAGTACTGAAAATCTACTGATTGTATGTCAATCAATAATGTTTGTTCGCATTCATTAACTGAAATAACTCTGTTACAATTTAGTTCGCCGGATAAAGAGTATATTAGACTAACCTATATTGACGATCTATTTTACCGATCTTGTAAATCCTTCTTTTTCCCCGTTACTTTTGCTCCCCGAGAACGGAGCTCTTTTTTTAATTTCTCCACAGACCACTTTGCGTATTTTTCGCCACTCAATTATTAAGTATCACAATTCTTTTTGATTCTTTCGCTGCTTTGAAATTTGCGCCGTTAGCTACCAGGCACAGTGGCTCCCCTGTGCGGGAACAAAAGTTAGTGAGGAACCTTATTGCTGTCATTGCCGCCGCGTGTAAAATTCTTCGATCGAGTTTCCGGTCGAATGTACTCTCGCAATCTATGTCCTATAAGCTTCACAGTCTTCACGCACGCCATTTTTATTTATATATGTGTAGGACAACGGAGTACGATACGAATACGGAGTGGATCAGAGTGGATTTGTGCGACAGATTTGTAACAGCCGAGAGCTCGTCGGGGAGATGTGTCGCCTCGCAATATGTGTGTAATGCGAACTAGCGGTGCATGCAACCCGCGGCATTTTCGCGAACGTTCGGCGTGAGTGGCTATTCGTATTCGTGCGAACGCTCGACCGCGGTGGTCGGCCGTGAACACTGCAGCAGTTCTTCCCAGCACTCGTCTCGATAAAATGGACCATCGTCAAAAGGTAAGCCGCACCAACAAAACCGGTTTGAATGCGTAACGAACGTGCATTGGGGGAGAACAACGTTTTCCTCGTTTATCTCGTCAACGGAGCTTTGAGGAAAATCGAAGCACTCCGATGAATTCTCGACAAAAACCCGAACCCTCGAGCGACAAAATAGAAATTTGTTCGATAGCGAGAAATAACCCGGTTATTCACAATATTTTGCAACAATCTGTATATCCGCGCACGCTTCTCATACACTGTTAAATGTTAAAGGATGAAATTTATCAATACCTTGAGTTAAATAACATTTTGTTATTTTTAACTAACCATGTATATGTCAAAATTTATTATTTTAAAACAAAATATTATTTTAACTCCATTGGTTTAGTCAAACATTGTTTTAATTAAATTAACCACGTATTGAGTAGGAGCAGTAGTGACCTATAGGAATGGTTAAAAATTACTTAAATTGAGATATAATTTGACTCTGTGAATTCAACAGTGTACAGAATTTGCAATTGTGAATGCTTAAAAAGATCTAATATCGTTTTGTATTGCTCCTCTGCTATTTTACATGAAATTTCAACCATCATTTTTGCCTCACCAGATGGTTGTAGTTCCTCAACAATCAAAAGTCAAAATCGAGGACGATGACGACGAGGATGTAGAGGCGCTGAGATTGGCAGCGCTTAAGTCACTACGAACAAAAGATGCCACACATAAAAGGTCAGCGTTATCGCAGATGCAGAAAGTACTACCGCAAATAACGCAATCATCCTGTTTCTCGTATAAAAATCAACGGCCTACGAAAAAGAATTACTATCACAATAGGGTGCAACAAAGGCAAAATGGCGTAAGGCGCTTTCAATTTATATATTATTTATGATTAATCACAACAATAATTTTACATGTAAATCCACAAAAAATTATTGTTTCTTGTTTTACAATATGTCAAAATGTATTTAAACAAACGTTCTAATGAGTTTTCAAAATATTGTGTACAAAGTTCACATTATCATGTAAATTTTGTGGATTTTTGTAAACTTTATAATTTTCAAATCTATATTCTTAGCTCGACATCTTCAGTTGTACATCTGTATTTTACATTTGCAGAACGTGTATTATCAGAGACATCCTAATCCGAACTTGATAGCGATAGTTCCTGTAGATGAACCTTCTCCACTTCAACAAGCCCAATTAACTTGTCCCATAGAAAAGACTGAGCCATCTGTAGAAACATGCCCTCAAGGTAAGCTTATATATTTTTACATAGAATGAAATAGACTGTACTAAACAATAATGTTGATCAGTGTGCTTCTTTCTTTTCTTAAAAATAAAATAATTGTAATTGTATGTAATTTCAGAAGAATCAAAATTCCATCGTTTTAAAGATAGTGGGAGCGGTTCTGAAGAAGATGATACAAAGGAGCAGAAAAGCATTACGACCTCTATAAAGACAGAAGTTATAATAAAAGAGGAAGACGACGATTCAGTAAAAGTTGGATGTCAGGAGGAAACTACAGAGAGTCTGCAAAAGAATGGAAGTGATAACCAAGAAGGAGATGGTAATGATGATGATGACGATATACTCTTAATGGCTGATCTCGAGGAAGAAGATAGTTTAGAGCGTTTAATGGACGAGATGGAAAAGGAAATGAATGATGAAAATAAGTCTGAAAAAAAAGAGAAAAAATTGCATAAAGGTGAAGCTAAAAATACGGTGAAAGGTGATGAAGGAAGTAAAAATTTAGACCAGAAGACGACGAAACCAGACGACAGCTATGGTAAGAAGGAAAGAAACAATGTTACTACCTTATCTCTGACTACAATTATCAAGAACGACAGAAGATCTGTCTCTCCACACGTAACGAACCGAGTTAGTCAAAAGCGCCGATCGTTATCTCCAAGGTCACGATCACGGAAGAAATCGCCAAGAAGATCTCCTAGAAGATCTCCAATCAGGCAACTGAAAAAGTCTCCGAGGGAAACGTCGACGAGATATAGATCGCCTCCGTTGTCACGATACTCCCCTAGATCTAGATCGCCCAGACTCTCACCACGTAGATCTCCAAACAGGACAACTACGAAAAGATCACCGCTCAGAAAATTATCGCCGAGGGGCAGATCACCCAAACTTTCGTCGCACTCCATATCGCCACGACCACTCAGATCGAGGTCACCAAGACGATCAAAATCTCCGAGGCCGCGTTCACCCAAAATATCGCGCTCTAGAACGCCACTATTGTCGAGATCAAGATCGCCAAGGTATTCGCCGCTTAGATCTAGATCCAAATCACCTAGATTATCACCGAGAAGGGTGTCACCACGTCGATTACGGTCCAGATCCAGATCTCCCTTGTCTTCTCCTCGAAGAGGATCACCTCGCTTGCGTTCGCCGAAAGCATCACCACGTAGAACACCATCTCGATTGAGATCGCCGCGACTTTCACCGCGTAGGTCACCGTGGTCGTCCCCGAGACATTCACCTCGTCTCTCGCCACGACGAAAGCGATCCCCGAAATGGTCACCTAAGGAATTACCCAGAAAGCACGGTCCACGTTCCATCACTCCAGATAATCGAGATGGTTATATGAGAGAACCGTCTCCAATTTTCAAAGGTACAGCAACGCCAGAAATGCCCAGGACGAAAGCAAAGCAAAAAGATGAAGTATATGAAAAACCAACAACGATGACGGAAATGCCGAAGGAATCTGTTAATACGATTAGTGATCTTGTGCTGGAGGCAAGGAGAAAGAAATTTGAGTCTACGCGGCCTATTGATCCTGTAAATGCCAATAAAAAGATTAAATTATCCAAAAAACATACCACGAATACGAAAGTGGAGCCTTCAGAAGGAACGGAAATTCAATTGAGTGCTGCGAGAAGACCAAATAAAACTGTAGAGGAGTACGATGTTCAAGAGGTGGATTTATGTTTGGAAGAAGACTACGAACTTGAAGAGTGTGAAGAAGTGATGGAAAATACGTCGCCAAGCGCTTTTACAAGTACCATAAATACGTGCATGGATACAGAACCACCAAAAGCGGAGAAAGAAAAATCTTCGAAGAAAAAGAAGAAGCGCGATAAGGAGCTGTATCAAGTGGGAAAATTGAAGAACGAACTACCGCTTTCCGAACGCATTGGAAAGGACAAGAAATGTAAGAAACGTAAGGACATAGTCGCCGAACCGGACGTGGGCACTATATTTGAAGATGTAACTATAGACGAAGAAGGAGATTTACGAACAGAACTTAGCAGAAGGCGCGCAGAGAGACTGAACAGAACAGTGCCGATTCAGTCCGCTAGATTAGTACAGTCAGCTTTTAAAGGCGTTGTTAGTGAGTAAGTAACAACATGATATCATATTGTATCCTTATTTTCTCTTATAAATGTGTTACTTATTTTGTTTTTATGTTTCTTTATAGAGCTGTGAAAAATAATGCAAAAGCCAATCAGAGGCATGTCATGAATACTGATGAAAAACGTAAGTATTTATAAATATTTATAAATAAATGTACCTAGCATTAGTTTTAAATTTCAATTAATTTCTTTTCTTTTCTTTTTCATGACCAAGTTGTTTCTAATGATAAATGTTTTTCTATAGCTAATCAAAAGGAAGTTAGACGAGTTACTGTGCTGCATAGAGCATTAACTGAATTACATGATTCTGAAGGTATTTATATCTCTTTATGATGTATTAAATACAGAATTTTACAATTACAGATATAGAATTTTTACAAATTATAAATATAGAATTTTTTGTAAATTTTAACTTAAATACTGTTAATTATTTTGTTGTTGAAACAATTGTTCTATTTTTTTGTACCTATATATATTTTTTTTTCTTCATACATTTTTAAATTTTTTTCTTATACATAAGGAAAAAATTTAGAAATATATGAAAAAAATATATTTGAGAAAAATAGTTATATTAAAAATAATATAAAATAAATTGTTTTACAAAATGTTTTTATTTTTTATTTACAGAAGAAAGTACTCTTGATTCGAAGGTACCTGTGCGTCTCAGATTGGGACTCAATAAGCAAGTGCAAGAGTCCAGAGAGTCCAAGGTTACACGAAAAGCAACTAAAAGACAGGGTCGTAAGGTAAAGCACAAAAGTCATTTGTCTCTAAAAGATCCTGAATATATGTTGTAGTGTAAATTATGGCTTTATATTTCCATTCTAGATTTATAAGTAGTGTGATATTTTGTGATACTACCAAGCTAAGTATGTGACAGATGCATCTTGAAATATCGTTCATATATTTTTCTTGTTCATAATAGAATGATGATAAATTGAAAGATATTAAATAATGAAGTCTTCAAATCATTATGCTCTATAATTTGCATATTATAATTTTATGAACTAGAACGATGCAATCTGATATAATCTAAATAATAATTAACTGTTATAATTGAATTAATGAATTCAATTAACAAATAGAACTTATTAATGTATGCTTATTAATGAAAAAAATTACATTTTAATTGAGATTACTTTTGATTTATAATAGATAATATTTTTTCGTGAAACTATTATGAGTGGTATATTATCATAAAAAATAATTTACCAAGTTACATGAAATAAGTTGTATGACATTATCTACAAAACAATATTGTGTGCCTTTCAATAATAACGAGAGAATAATATAAATGCCGCGAGATAATTTGCATTATTGAATTTTGTTAAGGGAATGAAAAGCATGTTTTTGTGTAGATATAGATTTCGATAATAACACTATTGAGAAAGAGAGAGAGAGAGAAAGAGAAAGAGAGGAAAAAACAATTATGTGGAACTTTTTCCTAAAATGTTTTATATTTTAGTATCGCGTTATTCTAAACTCCATAGAGAGTTTAGTAGAAAATAAAGATGATCTGTTTTTTGTTTAGGAATAAAATAAATACGCGTTCATCCGATTACATATTTGTATGAAGAGAGAAAAGCGGTTCATCTTACCGCTCATTATGTTGTCGGCACATAGGAAGATGCGCGGATTAACGGCTACGTTATCTCATTTGAAATGCTTGTGAAGTATCTCTATTTTTCTTTTCAAGCATAAAGTACAATAACTTTGATAATACTTGAGAATCCAAATTTCGATATCTTACGATTTAGATGTATTCGATTATTTATCATTATACATTGCTTAGGAAAAGTTGATTACGTGTGAGTATATTAAATCATTTGTTGTGTTGAAGAATGTGTACATAATTTACTTTGGTCGCACACTTAATAAACAATAATAATCCCAAAGCTACCTTTTAAAAAACCTAAGCATATTTTACATGAAAATAATAATGTATAGGTGTATTTTAATTGTATATAGTGCTTAATACCGATTAAACTAATAAGAATGTGTAGTATAGCTTGTAAATTCGACTAATGATATATTGCGGCACCAAATATCTTGTACAAAATATTATATTAACAGATGCAACTTGTTAAAATTTATTTGCTACGCGACGTTTAGTATGAAAGCAATTTTGACGTATGATGCAAACTGTAAGTGTTTAGATCTGATCTATGGTGTTTTATAAATCGATGTTACACTTTATTGTGTACATGTGCCCGTTCTATTTTACAATTAAGAAATTTATTGCGGTATTAAATTAACGGACTAAATAACTGTTTTTTTTTTACATCTATTTTATGCTGCATTTATATAAATGTAGTGTATTAGTTTTCAAAATTGTGTACACTAGATTTTCACATATTTAGCGGCAAATTACTGTAAATATTGTTGTTATATTTCTATTGTATCTTTGAGGAAGATACAATTATAGTTTACTTAATGTATTTTACATAACTGTATTTAATTAACGGCCGCAAAATAATACGTACTATTGCTTTTAATTATATTTCCATATTAATAATTAGGACATAGTATGCATCATTACAATATATGTATAGCCAATATGCGTGAACCATTGTGGGTTATTGTGCAGCTATGTACATAAACTCAGTCTACTTCGAAAACGATGTTCGTATACCAAGCTGAATACCTCATAGTATCTATGAAGGTGTAAACGCTGCTTTTACGTCAATAAAAAAATATCACATTTATAAAAAATTTTTTCTCTAAAAATTTTCTATGAATACCGATAGGATCTGATATTAGATTTTTAGATGTATATAAAAGAGTGATAATTACATGCGTGCCTTTATTTATATTTAATTAAAAAGATGTAAACATTTTTTTAATACGCTTAAATAGTGAACGCGTATACGTGTCAGCCAAAACGAACATTTTTATCATGCCATTTCATTTACACATCGTACATGTGTAAATCTGTGACATCAACTCTGAGAGTTGTATAGTATTTTTATAGCTAGAAATATAATGAAAGACTGAAAGGGAATTATATGAGCCTTAACCAGTGCATAAATGTCATGTGATACTTGGAGGGATTTTTGCAGTTTCCCTTACGCGTGTTTCGATTATCTTAGAATAACACAGACAGTTATGCGTAATATCTTTAACATTTAAAGGACTATAAATAATGGTGATTATATTCATAGCATAATCCTGTGTGCATGCAAAAGTTTTTTCTTAAATATTTAAATATGACATACATACATTAGAAATATTTTATATGTATACCTATTACAAATTATATCTGTGAATAATTTACACAACATATATATTTATTTTAATGACATATTTTAAGATAACATTTTGCAGCCGTTATTTGCCACTTCAATTTTTAAACTTATGAAATTTAGAAAAAATGTTCACTATTACATGGCAATTATATTCAATTTCAACTTCTGTGTTATTCTGTGATACAGTTGCGATTAAATCACGATTCTAATTGTTAATAATTATTTAATTTATTAACTTAGTTTTTGTCATAGGTAAATACAGATGGGTGTAATTTGTTAGTAAAGTTTTGATAATGTATAATTGGATATTTATAACTTATTATTAATACCATAACTCTATAATTAGTTTTAGTTTATTAACATACTTTCTCTTTTGCATTTTGTTATCAATGACAATTCTAGATCATAATTACGAAAAATCGAAATCGAGATTATTACATTACTGACTTTGTGTCTTTTTTTATTAGAAAAAATGTAATTTTATTTTGTGCACGATTTTTATACTTTAAGAGAAATTTCCTGCGTTATATTCTTATGTATTGCAGTAAGATTTTGTATATTATTTTATTATTGGAATGTTCAACCATCTGTAATTTACCGCGCGAACACTGTGTGTGTCTGTATGAATGTACCTATTTATATAACTAAGTATATTTGTATTTATACCTTCTTTACAAAGAAAAAAGAAGCAAGATTATCACATACTTTCTTAGACGTAGTGATATCAAAAATATCAGTGAGGTGTGTTTCCTACGTCACTTAGAATTAATTGAATCTTTTATTTCAGAAAATACGGAATAAAATATTTTTCCAGCTACATTTGCCGACTATTTTTTTCTTGTACCAAAAGCACCTCGAGTTCCTGGTAGCCCTTACGTGTGTAACGTTAAGTCTTTTATCTTGTTGTGAATCGTACGATATTATATGACATTGAGTGAGCGGTATTACGCTTTATGAATATGTATAAGAAAAAGTTCCTTCCGAGTCAGTCACGCAAACTAGAAATGTAGAAGCTAAAGAACTGAAAATATAAAGAATATTTGCGATACTTACAATTAGAATATAACAGTGCGAGCGAACAGTGAGAATAGTTTCGTGTCAATTACAATCCATTATGTAATTATATTGCGCGTATGCTACATCAACTTCAAATTATTGTAAATATAATCGTACAAATATCATAGGAACCATATAAGAATAAAGAAATAAAATAACGACGTGTTATTTGATTTAACGATAGTGTTGCGTGTACTATCTCGCTACTTTAACAGTAATAACTGGCATAGAAATGTCTTTCATAATTAGATCTTTTGCAATTAAAATTAGAAGTTTTTAAACTAGACGCAATTATTACTGTTTAATTTTAATGACGGGGAGAAAATAGTTAGAATTTGTGTATCGTTTTATTTTATGAGATATTGAAACTACTTGTACTCATTGTCAGTATTATATACGCAACAACTAAAAGGCAAGAATGGTCTATTTAATGATTTAGGAATTGTAAAAATTATGCTAAATGATCTAAACGTGATTTAACGGATAAATTATTAAAGTTTTTCTTCATACCTCGGTCGAAAGTACGTACTTTCGTCCCTAATAGCAGGGACGAAAGTTTAACATTTACTCCCTGTGAGAAGTACACGCGCGCTCTCTATAACTTTAAACCTTAACGCCCTTTAAGGACGTTCACCGGCAAAATCGTTTTCTTAGAAATTTTCTTAAACTTTCAGTATATGTTTAATTAAACGCGTTTTATACGTAGGCGTTTTATTCAATGCCCCTTTCGGTACTAAAATTTGAGATATTCAGCTTCAAAGTTCCGATTTTTAACACAGGATCCCTATGTTGAGCTCTCTCGACACGTTTATACGTAGGCGTTTTACTCAATGCCCCTTTCGGTACTAAAATTTGAGATATTCAGCTCAAAGTTCCGATTTTTAACACAGGATCCCTATGTTGAGCTCTCTCGACACGGACATTTTAATGAATAATAAGTACAGTTTTCTTAGAATTTTTTTGAAAAAATAGTATAAGATGCCTCATATTATTAGTAACGTATGACAATAAAGTTCGATATAGCAAGCGGTATTTATTTTTGAGAAATAGTCGTCTAAAGAACACTATCGGACATAATTTTCGTCTGCTCGGAGGCAGGGAGAGGGAGAGATCACTGCGAGACTTGACAACGTTGCTACCGCTGCGACATATAGGTTAAGTAGAGAACGTCAAGATCTTATGGGCAATGTTATTTAAATCAAGTTATTTAATCTTTTTTCTTTATGATCCATTATTATTTACTTTTAGAATGCTCAATAGACAAGTAGGACGTACTCATTTATGATTGGTATTGGAGAAATGGAAACGGAACAAAAATTTGCCAGATCGAGTAAAACTGCGCGGCTAGACGAGTTTCAGACTTTTGCGCACGGAAGTAGTTGTCAACCATATCATTACTCCGTGCGTCTGAGTTGAGCACAACTGCCACCGGAGAACGTCCTTAACCTTAAAAATAGTCATCAATATTGTTCTGTCAATATGTCATCTGATGAATCCGTAGACGAGGAAGAAGTTATACGAAATTTCGATGCAGAAGCGCGATTGATAATAAATACAGATACGTTGCCAAAGAAGTCTATTGATCGATACAATCTTGTTTACGACACGTATAAAAAGTGGCAGATAGAACACAAAACTTCACTGTCAAACTGTGAAGAAAATAATTTGGTTGTGTATTTTAAGGACCTATCTAAAAAATTAAAGCCGTCAACTTTATGGAGTGTTTGGTCAATTTTGAAAAGCACATTAAATTCAATGCACCGGCCGGAAGACGCGATCCCGACGACGGACGGCTTATCGATCGTCCTGGCGTGCGAATCCGCGCGACACACGTGCACACACATACCAACGGTCACCCCGTTGGCACGCACGTGAATTTATTTTTACAAAATATGACAAGACTTGACTCTTGGAATGTATTTGATGCCTGCCCCCCCGACCAGCAGCACTCGCTTCGCTCGTGCCGCAAATGTCGGGGGCAGGCATCAAAAACATGCTTATTAACATTTAAAGTTAAAAAAAGTAAAATTAATAACGTACTTTCGACCGGCTATGAAGAAAAATCGTATACACTACGCGGGCCAAAAGTTGAAATCTCGGTCCTGCTCGTCATGATGCCCTCGGCTTCGCCTCGGGGCATCATGACGCGCAGGGCCGAAAATTCAACTTTCGGCCCTTGTAGTGTAATATACTATTCGTATGTCCTTCATGTCCACGTTCTTGTTCACGGTCACGATGGTTTCGAGACACCCGGTGTGTAGCCCCTACGCCGTGTAGCTGCAACCGGAGTGGCGCAGACGGGCGACGAAGTGGTTGCGGACGGTGCAGGCGCAGACGCGAGCTACCTGGTGAACAAACAGAATTCTTATGAGAACTGGCCTGGCAATCAATGGCATGGCAGAATGCTCGAGACCCACGTTCCCTCTGACCGCAGTCCGTGCAGTGCGCTCAGAGACCACCCTCAGTTTCTCACCCTCTCCCTTCGGGGCGTGCGACGGCACCCCGAAGATCTCCGATACAGCACGTTTTCAGCGTACACTGCACGCGAATCCTCGGAAAATGGGATCGCGCGCGATAAACAGCTCGTAATGAGCTTCGCATTTCTGGCGGCGATGAATCGCGCCACTTCGGGCTAATTAATTACGTCGCAGGCGAGGTCCGTTGTTAAGTAACGTCGATCGACGAGCGGGAACCCAGGGGGATCCTCGATCGACGCGGGTCCGCGATGCCGTTGTGACATCGGTCCTCCGTGGATAAATTTCGACGGACTTGAGCGCGAGGAGTCGGTCGGATCACCGGGTGGACCATGAACCATGGATACGCGACTCGAGAACGACGCGAATTCGGAGGAGAACCGTAAGGAAGGTACGTGCGACGTTTTTCCAGTCGAACTCCAGTTCGGTGTTTCGAGTTCGACGAAATCCGGGAATGGGCACGCGACTTTTCGCGACAAGTGACCTCGTAATCGTCGTCGATTATCACGTCGACGACGAGATGATTCCTCCGTTTACAACGTCGGCGAGGCAGCAGTGTCCAAAATGGTCCAGTCTCGAAATTCTTGTCAATATAAACATGTACGTGTTTATATCTCATCAAAATTTTAAATTCAAATTCAAATTTAAATTTTAAATGTTGAACTATTTTTAAAGCGATGATTTTCAATAATTATTATGATAATTATAATCATACTGTGTGTACTAAAAAAGGACCTTACTTAATCCCATTTATAAATAAATAAATAATTTTAACGAAAATTGTCGAAATTTTTAGCTTGAATGAAAGGACTCGATTTCGAGTTCCTTCCTACCAAAAGTATTTGATGATGTTGTGCGACGATTCCCGGATTAGATAGATCTATCCGCCGAATTTGCATGCCTTCATCCGTAATCTGCCTTCTGTAATATATTGCCAATCTCGCGCTCCTGGTAATTGTGCTAATAATGCTTGTAATGACAATTAATATTGCGCAATGCAAAATTCGTGTGCTTATCCTGCCGAAAAGTTGCCGTAATTAATTTCCAACACTTAACGCCGCTAGCTAAAACGCAATTTCGCTCCATTTCAGGATACAAAATTGACTTAATTGTACAAACACTTCTGTACAAATGTACTTTATAACTGTCGTGTACACGTAGCGTCGAGTTCCAAGTTTCGAGCACGTCGGAATTGATTTCGTCTCAGCCAGCAACTTTGTTTTATCGAGATCAGATATCGGACCGCGCGGAAGTGGTCTCCGTGTTTGCTCGTGCCATAATCGATACACAAAACGAGTAGGGTGCTTGTAACGTTGGAAATTTTTTTCTTATCTAAATTATACGCCCCTCGGCTTCGTATAAAGCCTCTATGAAGTCTTGTCCCGACTTTGTGGCGCTAACGTACCGTTCAACGAGAACGGAGATCTTCATTGTCATTGAACTTGCACTTGTCGGATTATTAAAGAGGAAAGATGAACCGCGCACAAGAAGTTCAGCTAAAATAAACAGGCTTCATGTGTCTGTTTTCTCTTGCTGAATTGGCTGTATAATATAGTTTATAGTTTATCTTTTTTACTCTGGCAATACTTTTTACATTGGAAGAAAAAAGATAAACTCTGAACTAGTGCAGCCAGTTCAGCAATAGAAAACAGACTCATTGTAACGAGTATCGAACCTGCGGGAAACGGAAATGAGCCTTGGATATGGGCGTTGTTGCATGTGCGAGAGGCGACTCCGGTGAACGCCGGAGCTTGGATGAATCTGGTGCTCTCGCAAGCATGTTAGGGGATCAACAAGTACGTGTTATCCGCAGGGGAAGTCGCCGATGTACACCAGGTGCTTCGCATGGACCGGTTCGACGTTGGTGTATAGCTCGATGTAACGTGTCAAACGTGTGTCGTTTTCACCGTTGAACGCAAATCTCTCTTTCTAATGACATGTTTCAAAGAGCGCGCTTAAGCCATGGGTAGTGGAGGAGTTGGTGAAGTACCGACGATATTTCACCCCCGACGATCGCGTGCGTCGAATATAGCCTTCGTCGAAGATCAGCAGACCCACGGTCCGTTCATCACTCCCATCCAGATTGCGCTCCACGCTTCAGGTAAATTTGCGCGTGATGTATAGATTGTTATGTTGGACCGACCTCTGTCCCTCCCCCTATCCTTTCAGTCGCAGAGACACACTGAGAGATAAAGCTGAGGAAACTGATAATCCATTGATACTGTGAACAATTACTCAAATTTTGAAAATAAATAATATATTGAAGTCCTGGTGAAAAAATTTCTCATATTTTCTCAGAAATTTTCTAAGAATATTTCACATTTTTAATTAATAAAAAATTCTGAAAAATATGAATCAAATTTCTCAGATACTTTCAGAAATAATTGGATGAGGGTTTTTGGAATATTTTAGTATCTGTAGGTATTATATATATATATAAAGTTCTGATAAATTGCGCGGATTTTCTTGTATTTATTTAGATTTCTACAAAAATGTGTTGACGGGGAAAACCTGAAATATTTCATTATTATTTTGTTTGAGTTTTTCTAAAAAATGTTCTATTTGTATAAAAAATCTGAGAAAGTCTTAAAACTTTTACAGAAATTCTGATTAATGATATGAAAAATTTTAACACATCTTTCTACCAGGGAAATTAAGTTAGTCTCATCATTATCAATAAAATGTTATGCAAGAAATAAAATAAAATAAAATTTTATATTAATTTTTTAATCAGATGCCATCATAGCGCAGTTCTCTGATTTAGTTGCAAAATTATTGCACTCTGCGAATGTTAGAAATAAATGAATAATTTTAAATTTTACCAATTTTTTTCTGAAGAAAATTACCGGCTTGTTTGATGTCGAACCTGTGGCTGGAAGGAGATATAGTGAGTTTTAAGATGATACCCTGTGTGATGATATATAGTGATCGTCGACAATCGCATTTCGATATTAATTGAAGAATGCAACAGATCTAGCAACGATAGATTCATAGCGTAGTGTATAGCATTTATATTTAAGAAAAGAGAACAAGTTAGAAATCTAGAGAAGCCTGTATATATCAGCTCTTTAATATTAGATTTTAGTATCAGTATTCTCAGAGCATTAATTATTAAAGCGCTCGCATGATATGCGCATTTCGCTGAGCCATATTTCGCTTAATAATATTCAAATAAAACTGCAAAATTTTAAAATCAAGACACGCTTAAGAAAAGCCATACACGTCGTATCACTTTCCGCGCATTAAAAATACACGCACACTTTACACAGCTATTATATTCAGACAGTAGCCAGATAAAAGTAGATTTAATCCTATTTTTTCCCCCATTATCTCAAGCAATCCACAACGGTCGAATTATATGGATAGCAATCCAGTTGAAACACACGCTGTTTAAAATTCTCCTTTCACGAATAAATTCAATTGAAAAGGTATCTTTGCCCCATGAGACACCGTGAGACAAATGGCAAGGCAAGAACGTCAATATTTCAGGATGCGAGCAGCAGCAGGGTTGCAGCGTCGCCGACGGCGATTCTGCGTCGAGTTGTCGCACCTTGGAGACCACTACCAGAAGTGCCGTAGGAAGCGGCGGCGGCGATAGCGGAACCGGCGGTATACAACCGACAGGCCAAACTCATATGGCCTCGACCCCGGTCGCTCAGCATCCGCACCAACCAAGCTCGATTTCAGCCTGCTTCGCCTCCTGCTGCGCGGAAAGCGCAAAGAAGGTCGATTACATCTCTAACTTGAAGCTGAAGTCGTGAATAGTAGATGAAACAAAATGTAGATTGAACGAAACACTACACACTGTTAAATATTGAAGGATGAAATTTAAAACAATACCTTGAGTTAAATAACATTTTGTTATTTTTAACTACCATGTGTGTATTAGAAACAGTATTATTTTAATTCCATTGGTTTAGTTAAATTAACATTGTTTTAAATTAACAACACTTTGTTAGTATTATAGGAGCATTGGCCACTTATACATATATAAAAATAGTTAAAAATCACTTAAATTGAGTATAATTTGACATTATGCTAATTATTTTTATAATTGCAGATATATTTCGGGGTGTGCGTGACGATATGCGTAACCGCGAGTTGGGTCGGAGCGACTCATTGCATTAAGTATTTGTACTTTCATAAGTCAGACAAGATCTCGGAAACGTCTGAGTCCACAAATTCCTCCGTTAGCGGACTTCATCATCAACATGTGAGCTTACTGCTTTTCCTCTTTTTTGTTTCTAACGAGTACGTTGGCGAGTACGACAACTATTATCTTCAGATCATTCTCCCGTACGACGCGCCCTTCTTCACGACGTGGTTCTGCACCAATTGGGAAGTCTTGTACTTTCCGGTATACTTCATCTGTTGGGCTGCCAGAACCAAGTGCGTCACTCCCTCGGAGATAATCGCCGACAGCCTCCGCGGTTTCCGTGACAAGGGTTTCACCGGCGGCCGGTTCTTAATCAGATGCAGTCTTTTCTGCGGCTTATGGGTCATCACGAATTACTTGTACATACTCTCGTTGAGGATACTGCTAGCCACGGACGTGATAGCGTTATTCGCAACCAATGTTTCATGCGTCTACTTGCTCTCGTGGGTTATTCTTCACGAACAATTCGTGGGCGTGAGGGTGAGTAATTTTAAGAAAAAGCCGTTCAATTTTTATTTCAAAAATAGGCTCGATTCTATATTGATAAAATTTAATATTGCGCTAATTCGCTAATATAGATATTATTTATTAAACACAAAAATTACTTATATATATATATATATATATATATATATATATATATATATATTATATATAAAAAGAATGTTGAATCTTTATATATGTATATATATAAAGTTAACGAAATAAATAAAGGTGTATCACAAATTTTAATTTTTTTAAATATTTTTACATATGTGTAATATATCTTGGCATTTATATATCTTTATATAATATATAAAGCTGAAATGCATTCTTTATAATATTTACCCTTTATAGTGATAGATTTTAATTTTACTATATCATACATAATAGAAGATTTTCTTATCGTTTACAGATAGTCGCAGTAATCCTCTGTAACACCGGTATCGCGCTCTTAGCTTATATGGACGGCATAACCGGAAGTCCAACGCTGGGAGGTGTCGTTTTAGCTACAGCAGCGGCAGCTGGCTCTGCCGTTTACAAAGTAAGTGCCTAATATCATCACTTGTGATCTGTAATTACACTTGCAAATACGAGATGTTAAAGTTTTAATTGATTATTTTGTGTTCGTTAAGGTCCTCTTTAAGAAAGTAATAGGAGAAACTACGTTCGGCCAAATGTCTTTATTTTTCTCTCTTATCGGTTTGTGTAACGCCGCTCTGTTATGGCCGATTTGCCTGGCTCTGTACTTTTCCGGAGTGGAAACCATACACTGGGCAAGATTGCCATGGGCAGCATTACTCTCCGCCAGCATCCTCCATTTAGGTCTGAATTTATGCTAAAATTACTATTCAATGTGAGAATTGTACTTGTAACTGAAATGTACTTGGTTTGTTCACAGTTGCGAACATGCTCGGCAATTTTAGCATCGCGATCACCTACGACCTATTCATTACTCTTGGATTAATAACAGCTGTACCTGTGTCGGCTGGTAAGTAAAACGATCGATCATTTATTTTAAAATAATCATAAATCAACAAATGATTCCTTTTATTAATATACCAGTAATTATCTGAAGTGAAGATTATTTCATTTATATATAGAAAGAGCGTAGAAATAAGAATAGAAGCAGAATATGTCTTATTCAAAAACATAAATTTGGAGTATAATATTTAAAAAATTATCTTTTTATTTCATTATACGTTATTCATAAGATCCATCGCTTACTAATCTTTAATATAAATTGTGCAGCATTGGACGTTATTTTTTACGGGGCGTACTTCATGGGCATGAAGTTAGCAGGCATGATCTTCATAGCGGTGGGTTTCTTCCTCGTGATGTTCCCGGATAATTGGCCAGATTACATAACAAGGCTGCTCCGGTATGTTTTCTCAGTCTGTATTCTATACGTACGACGCGTATATATGGTATGCATTTTTAATTCGGAGTTCATTTAATTTATCTTTTAGTCTTTAGTTTCTCTAGCGAACTCTTCGATCGTCCGAGACGATTTGCCTATCTCTCTGTAAATCTTTACTTTTGCAACAATATCGAACTGTTGTCTTTTACCTTGTTTGGCACCAGAATAGAGGCAGCGCGTAGTCTCACTTAAGTAGGATATGCTTGACCTACCTATCTATATATCTATAATCTATACATTTATCTTCTATACTGCCTTAGTTTTTGCGATTCTTCGAAGCGTAATAAAATATATCTTATAAATCGCTTATGTAAAGTGACATAGAACATTTCCTGGAAAAACTTTACGAAAAACGCCCGTTCTCGCAAAACGTAATGGTTTCGACAAATCCCCCTTTCGTCGCGAAGCGCAGCTGATCAAACGCGATCATTATAAGAGCGTAGGATTTTTTTATAATTTACCATTATATTATTTGCGATTCTGTTTCGTTTGGGAAATCCTTAAGTTTCGATCTGGACTTACGTTGAAACAATTTTTACAATTTGTTTTGCGTCTCACCAGCCTTTACTTTGCAGCTTCGCAGCTAACGTTATTCCTACATGCGATAACATTTTCAGATCATATGAGATATTTTCTTTTCGCTGCATAGATACGCAGCCGATTATGTCGAAGCATATATATTGCGGTTTTGTTTCGCATTTAGAGGCAACTCGTGCACATCGTCACGCTTTACATAAAAAGTAAAGACTAGCACTGATATTGTTTTACAGGATGCCTGGAATATACAACAGATTTAAAAAATAACTAAATGAATATATTTTATATAGCAATAACACAGATAATGACAATGTAACCGGCATAAAAAGCTAGAACATTTTATATATACATTTTTCTCATAAATACTCTAGTGATATATATGTATATTTAGATATATTATAAAATATATCTATTAATTAATATACAAGTTAATCTTTTAACTTCTCTTGTTTCTTCCTAAACTTTGTTACTTTAAAGTTTAAAAGCTGCAGCTTTATGAGCACTCTGGTAATTAAAATAAATCTTGGATTTAGTATTTTTTATACGATTCTGCGAACAACGTGAGCATACAGTTTAAGAATAAATTTTAGTAAAAATGTTTTTTATACATTTTTTTATATTTAAAATTTGAAGATTTAAATCCACTAAATTTATTTGGATTGATTGGAATTTATTTGGAAACTGAAAAATCTTTTAGCTTTACATTATGCAATAATACTTAAGGTAAAGGTACCAATACCTGGACACGTACCTGTATCTGGATACCTTTAAGAAAATATGGAAATAAACGTTTGGATATTATAACTGAAGTTTCAAACTACAAGAAAAAATACTTTTATCTTTGATTTTAATTCGTGTTATACTTATAAATAATAAAGGTGTCCGGATATAGGTACATATGTCCGGGTTAGTACCTTTACCTTACTTTCTCTACTATTATTAAGAATTGTGCAAAAATATGTTCGATGATATTTACGAAATTTGTTCATTGAAATCTTGAAAAAACAAAACGCTCATTTTTTACTCTTAGAAAACTTGAACCGGTTTAAGAAATGGATTAGGAAAATAAGTGAATAAACTTGCTTAAGTTGCTTGTTGTATTGTCTTTGAAATCGATATCACTTCATCACTCGCTTCCCAACAATCAGGATCCATTATATGCTGTTACAGAAACGTAGTCCTCATGAGTCACAGTACAAGGTAAGAAAATACATCTCATACGCGTCTTGCTCTAGTTCTACCGAAAATTCATCTTTTTTCGCAATAATCTTTACAATAATCTAGATTATTATTCAAGTATCGTAAGATTGTAGTAAAAAAAAACTTTTGAAAAATTCTATACGTAAGAAATATATATAACAAAAATTGAAATATTCAATAAACCGAATGTGAGTTTGTCATTTATATAATATGGTATTTATAAATGAAATATTTAATATTAAAAAAATCATTAATCAGAATTTTATCTATTATATTGTTGTATATCAGATAAATTATTATTTATTCAAATAGTAAGAATTATAAATACATTTATAAGAATAAGAAACAACTCAGAATATTATGGAGTTATTAATTCGTTTGCGATGAATTTTCTGTAAAAGGGTAAGCGGTATAAATGTCAATAGGCGCATGATTTACGACATTTTTCCGATTTCCTTCATTCTGCATGCATACGTTTAAGCTTGGCTTACTTTTCATTGGCTTATCTTCCGATTAAAGCAACCGGCATGCCTCTTCTTCACGCTTCTTTTCCCCGATATTATTTTCTTTTTGATCATTCAGTTAGCTTCGATGCATTATGTGTCTGTATTAGCCATTTTTTATTCGTTTAAACCTTTATTTAAAATTGGATCGATAAGACACGTATTAGATTCAGGATTAACATTGTCATTGCCCTCGGAAATCTTAAGAGATTGCTTGCTTTAAACGGTCGTGCTCGTAAAGCATCCTAGAACGGTGTACTATTTTTACCCTCAATTTAGTCACGTGCTCTTGTTTGTTCGACCCATTATTTCATCCGATTAATTAGTAACCTGACCGTCATAGAAATCTTGCGATATTCGCTTTGTAAGCTATTTGTATGAAAACCAGTTCCATAATTTTCTATTTTCCTATTCTATTACTTCTATTTCTATTACCATATACATAATTTTCCCTCTGATGGGGAAGAAAAGAGAGATAAAAATAAATAATTTCTGAAACAATTTCTGGAGACAAAGAATAATGGTACAAACTGATAAAAATAAAAGTTATATGTATCATGTGCATAACTAGTTTCCGAAGAAATTATCATTTGAACTTTTCTTCTTACAAAATCATAAAGAGGACTATACTATAAAGTATGTAACAATTATAAACAACGTACAGAGATTTTACATTGTGTAACTTTTCGCAAACTGTCTTTTTGTTTTTCAAAATCAGCAAAATGCGATATATAACATAACTATATATATCAAAAATGGTTCGATTATAATATAATTAATGGCTTGAAAAACTTAATGGCGAATCGCTGGATTTCTACGCGGATGCCCGTGCCCTCCACCCCGACCTGCCCCGATCGTCGAGACTTAACGTGAGCACATGAGGACGTAATCCTTAAGTAAGAGGGAAATCCGAGTATACCGAGATATTCAAGCAACACGCGACAGTCCCTCCCGATTATGTTAAAAAAAAAGACCAACGAGAGACATATCGCGCTGCGAGACATACGTACTGTCGAGAGGAGCCACCAGCAGGTGTCTATCCCCGCACGGAGATAATCGAGAGATTGACTGATGACAGTCTCGGGCTTGATATATATATATGCAGTACCACGGGAGGCGGCAGCCAGCAACGCGGCAGCAGGAATATCCTTAGGGGTCGCAGAGCGTCTCTCCAGCAACGTCAGCAACGTCTGCGGAGTTACGGCGTTTCCGCCGCGCACGGTGATGGCCAGACGCTGCTACCGATCAGCAACAACAACAACAACAACAACAGCAGTAGCAACAATCAGCCCACCGCTCTTCGACATGTTAACAACCCCCAACAATACAGCTCGATCTCCGAAACCCAATCACGCCGTGTCCTTCCTTCTACCTCGACCTCTATCACCTCGACCTCGACCTCGACCACCACCACCACCGTCGTCAGCAACAGCTATTCGCATGATCCTCGTAATCAACAGCAAGGTATGAGAACGATCAGGCTGGTGGCGAAGCCACGCGTGACGCGGTAAGAGAGAAATCAGGTAGGACTCAGGTTGCGGGAAGAGATCAAGATCGAATCAAACGTGATCGTGATAGTTGGCTGGCGACGAGTAGCACCGTGTAGAGAGTCTTGTTATACCTTGTTGTAACGCTCGAGGTACGAAACATGCTGGGTAATTGAGCAGGGATTTGTTAGCGAGTGGCAGCCGCAGATCATCTTGAAAGCGCTGAATATTGAGTTGCATAATGTTACATTGCTATGTAAGCTGGCGCCTAAGTGATTAATGTAACGTAGCGTAAACGCTAGTAGCGGGTATATACAGGGTATTCTAGATAAAAGTATCACTTATTATTTATTTCTTTTCGCCAATTTAAAGTATCTACTCTCTATAATACTTTTTTAATATTAAATATTTATTAATATTAAATAATAAGAAGTGATAAAGATTGAAACTGCGATAAAAGCAGAGTTATTTAAAATTAAAGGGAAGAGCAAGATATTCTTGTCTATTTAAATCATCATTATTTAACATCGCTGAAAGTTTCTTTATTCTTTAGATTTTATTTATAATTATCAAAAAGTAGTCTACATTTTAAAAGATACAATTTCGAATAAAAAATCTCGAATGAAAGACAGCTTAGAGACACCCTGTATATCGATATGAAAGCATATGCGTGTAATGAGGAATGCCTTTGTAAAAGTTCTAAATTTCTTCGCATCTATTTATTTTATCTTAGCTCATAGTGACCTGTTTAGTATCTTCTCCCGTAAATGTTGCAGGTATTCGTAAATGTTCCAAGTCATTTTTATTTTCATTGTATACATGTATATCGTCCGTGTGTCCCATATACATTTTTGGAATGAAACATAGCGACGTGTGTCATGCTGTTCGATATTTAACGGTACAATAACTGTTGTCATTCAGTTTGTTAATTGGTGTACCTTGCAAAACGAAACGGGCAATCCCATGTAATTCAGTGACCATATATTCGATCAGAAAATTTTTGATGAAACGTAATAAAATTATATAATGATATTTCCACGTAATAATGGGATATCCGTGGCTTTTTGCGTTGAATATAAATTTAATTTCGTGTGGTGATTTTCTACAAATATATAGTAAAAGTAAAAAGCTTAAAATAGAGAGGATCATAATTCCAACTTTTTGAATTTACACACTTTAAAAAATGTCACTTATATTCTTATTTTGAATTAGAAATGAGATGATGATAATAAATTGAATTTTATAGTCTTTTGTTTTTGAAGCTGCTCTGCTGAACGAAGTATAATAATAAATCTTAATAAACCTTAAATTTATTCTGCCTTGTGCACTACAAATAAAATAAATATAAAAGAGAATAGTTATAGATAAAATATGGTAATTATACACTTTCGTATTCTTCTGCGACTGTGTGCCGTAATTAATAAAATATCTAGGATATTATATTGTTGGAAAATTTCCACGCGTTTTTCCCGTCAAGTCGGCGTGTCCTGCATGCTGATTGAGATTTTTAGTTAACGACTGTTAGAATCACCGTAAATGACACAATTTTCGTTTTCGCAGGTGGAGCAGGAGACACAGGCACGGCATGTCAGATGGATCGTCGCGCGACGTGATCGATTATCGAACTGGTTACATAAAATCGCACCTACGCTCGCCCTCGGGCAGGGTTCGGTGACTAAACACGTGGAAAATCGTAGCAGTGATTAAGAGATTATGCCAGAGCTGCACAAGCCTCGTTGGCAATGGCTCGATGACCAGAATTATCGTCGATGTGTAAACACGAATTCGGCCAAGAAATAGATTTACTCTATCATTACTTTTAAATCGCCTGAATCTTTAGGGCTATCTTGAAATATATTAATGGTGTGTTCCATCAACATCTCAGCCATTTAATCTAACTAGAGTACGAGCTCTGGAAAACGAATGACAAAATTAGTTAAACTAAGATTAAATAAACAAACGCAAGTAAAAAATCTATTCTAAACTGATTGTGAATACTTTTTGATCAAGTATCTTACTTAAACATCTTAATTTATTTAAAAAATTATTAAGCACCTTAACGCGATACCTACAGTTAAAACTGCAAAGCAAAAAAAATTATTTCAAATCGCATAAAGAAGTCTTTAAAGAGCTCATAAGAAATATCTTGCGGAATTATATTAACGAAAATAGTATAGCTGATATTCTCTGTCTTGCTGTTGATGTTTTCTACTCTTTTACCACCCGATCATCATTTCCTAAAAAGTTATAATCGAAGTATTCACATATTGGACTAGATATCGGAGATATCTCTGTGGCATTCACGATATTAACGTACATATTATCGATGTATGTATGTGGTAGCTCAATTTAGCATAAAAATAATGTCGGATCGACAGTTAAGCGGCTACGTAAATCTTCTCTAGGTATATCCTATTACGAAGAGGCTCACGAGGGGGAATAACTTGCTATTATGACTTAAAAAATAAAGATGACTTGCAATCGCAATGATATTGATAAACACAGTTTTCGATGTTATAGCGTGCTATCAGAAACAAATCCCTATATGGCTCGTCAGAAAATTTGGATTTAACGAGATTTGTCGAGTTTCAACACGTTTCCCAATAAATAACGGAAATATATTACAAATAATATATTTCAATTTCTTTCAAGATCTTCATTCGACAGTTTCACGCTATAATCACGAATGTCACAATATTCGACGCATCATCATTAGTGGAAGTTACAAACGGATATGAATAATACATAAAGACAATCAGAAATAGTGAATTAGCTCTATAAATACTATTCGTTTTTGAAGATATTCGTATGACGTTATTTATAGCAAATATCGTGATGAAAATTAATGATACGATGTTTTACTGCAATACACATTTGCAAATTAATGCAAATGGCTCATAGTGATATATTCTTATCCTACAGAATTATTAGTGTAATATTACAGGGTTGATAGTTTTATTTCTATTCTAAGTCCTTCTTACCATTAACACTCTAACGGTGTCGAAATTTGTGATGACTATAGTTTGTAAAATAACAGATATTTAACGCCAAGAATACTGGGTACATGACAGCTCAATTCATCGATATACATATACATTATATACGTTTCCGTGTTATAGTAAATTTCACAATTAAAGTAAACGTACATAATGAAATTTGGGGATTATTAAGGTTCATGATCAGCTTAGAATCTGTTTATGGCTACGGTCAACGTGACGCTACAAATGCTTTGGAGTGTTCTTCTTCTCTTTCTTTCTTCATTGAAAGAAAAGAGAAGAGGAATGCTTCGAAGCATTTGTAGCGTCACGTTGACCGTAGCCTATGATGAAACTATAAAAGTCTCGTCGAACTCGGATAGGAAAATATCTGTATACATAACTTCTAGAAACAAATTTAAGTATTAAATATATTTTTATAAGTATTACATACGACATTTTCATAGAATTATTTTACACTGGTTATTACTTTTCATGAATTATCTACACCAATAAGTAATTATCTCTATTTGTGTTGCTAGGTACAATTTTGTATACATAATCATGACAGATATCACCTACAAGTTAGGCAATTAATTCCAACATTTTGATTAATAGTACGCCGGAACGTATGTCGACAGACTTATTTCATTTGTATATATATTGTCAATTACACAAAAGTTAACACACGACGGTTGTAACCGCAATAATTATAATGTTTATCGTAAAAATATATTGTAATAGAGACTCTAGTTTAATGTTGATATACAAGAGGAATATTGTGAGAACGAATGTGATTGTGTCTGCAATAATAAATCTAGTTTAGTAAGAACATCACTTTTATTATCATTCTTTTCGTATTACACGTATAAAAACTGCAAATCTATTTAAAGCAAAAAGTATTGGTATATTATTCAAAACTGTGCTCAGTCTCGTTGCTGAAATTCTTTCACGCGCTCTTGCGCACCGGATGTATCGGGTGATCCACACCGGACATATCGGGTGGATGTTTCTCATAATAACTGATCTCCTGCATTCCACCCGCCGCGATCTCCCAGAGATCAGGATGCTTCCGTTTGAAATTGTCATACCATTTCGCCACGTAAGACCACTCGTCCAATTTGAAATCGATAGCTTCCAGGCACATCGTCGCGGTTATCAGCGGAAAATCGACGATTGTCAAGTTGTCTATTAATAAATGTACGTATTAATAAATTTTTTTATTACATAATTATATATACAATTATATGATAAAATTTTTATATTAATATATAATTTTGTGTATTGTTATTTACTTTTATCTATTTGTTGTAAAATGACAAGACATTAATATTTTCAATTCTCAATTTGTCGTATGTACGTTATTATATGTATAGAATATGTACGTATACTCACTGCTTGCTGCATACTCAGAGTTTTCGCGTTGCAAATATGTATTAAAGATATCCAACCCAATTCTCGTTTTCTTAAGACTCAACGGCGTGCGTTCATAATCAAAGAATATTGGCAGGAACTGCGATGTAGGTATGAGTATGAACAAATATAAGCGTGTTCGATGAATCCAAGAATACGAGAGCTCAATCGACATTTGAACTTACGGTATATTCGGCGATATTACGATAATAAAGCGCTAAATTGAAACACAGACGATGATTGACAATCGCACGCAACTTTGGTGCCTTCGGATACAATTTACCGCTCGTATCATACTGGTCAGCTAAATATTGCAAAATTGCGTTGCTGCAACGTGACAAGGCAGGACGATATAAATTATGCACAAGTCAGACGATGCTATAAATAAAGTCTGTAACATGCATTTTCTTCCTTCCGTCTTACGGCTAGAATTGTATCTATACATTTACGTACATGCGAGATATAATTGTGTACAAGTAACGATTATATTTTGCGTGCACATAATTGTTTATAATGAAAGAAACCTATTCGTATATTTACAATGTCAAAGAAAAGCTCTTCAATTTATGTAATTACCAATTGATAATGAGTACCTTTAATATGCGACTTCTTACCTTTCACCCATTACAAGATCATCGTCAACAAGAGTCGGTACTTCTTTTTGTGGATTTAGCTGCAACAATCAATATAGTATTAGTGCTTGTTCAACGCGCTATTTATTCCTCTGTTTTAAGCTGTACCTTTTCGTATTCTTTAGTCATATGTTCGCATTTCCCCAAATCCACGTTGATTAATTCGTACTTAATATCCAAAGCCTTCAACAATTGCCGGCAAGCAAGAGATGGTGGACCATCCGAAACGCTATATAGCTTCATATTGTATCTGGAAGATGCAAGATTACAGGTGTACATTTAAATACAAATTTATATGCAAATTAAATGTATTATTAACTAAATTAAATGTACTAATAAAAAAATATATCCAACTCTCTTTTTACGCGGCTTTTGTACGTTTCTTTATGCGGTTTTTTAAATAATGCGGTTTTTCGAAAAATTTGTGTAATCCCTCGTGTATCTATATGTAATACAGACCTTAATTTTAATTCCTATAAATAAATCAATGAAATTTTTTAAGATACATGTTCCCCCCATATTATTATATTAAAAAAGCGAGTAATACCACTGGCACCATAAATTATAAATTTTTTAAGGTAACTTTGGAAACTAAAAAAACACAAGTAAATAAGTATAAATAAAAAATAAAAGAAGTACAGTTTAAAGTTTAACTTGTTAGTTTTCAGGTACACATACACATGAACACATTACTTCAATTTACTCTAAATTATTATCTTATATATATTTGTGTACATTAGGGAGCGTCCCCTTCGCCTTCCCCCCGCTAACGGGTAATACCCTAGACGGACTATAGATTTTTCAATCATATTTGTTGTAGCTCCAATCATTTTCAGCAACTCATACTACGTTTACGCGAGCGTTACTTCTGTAGTCACTTACGATAATTCACTCGTTTACGCGGAGTAAATTATCGTAAGTTACTATAAAATCCCGTTTACGCGAAGGAATTATCGTAAGTTACTACAGAAGTAACGCTCGCGTAAACGTAGTATCAGTTATTATTGTTAGTCATGATTTTCGATTATCATTCATACATGAACCGTTCATCCGTATTTTTTTCAAACTTTTTACAATTAATCATGTAAACAACTTTTAATACAAAACCAGCGCGCGCATATTTTTCCCTCTTTTGGCTGCGTTCTGATATTTACTGCAATACTGAAAATTTATAGTGTACGTCACGTAAACTATAGATTTTCAGTACTGAATATTGGAACACAACAATTATGCACGTGGTATACATGCACCTGCGCAATTGTTTAAGTTCAATCTTTCTGATAGTATTATTTTTTTACACGGTTTTTCCAAATAATGATTTCTAAATAATAATTTTTTTCTTACATATACGGTTCTTACATAGAACGTATGTAAGAACCGTATAAAAAGAAATAACCGTAACCGCATAAAAAGAAAATGCATATTCCAAAACAAATTCAATGTTCAATAAAAAAGCGTAATTTTATATAAAGATAAAGAAAATCCAAGAAAAATAAATCTTAAGAAACGGAACTTGCTTTGTTTCTGAAAAAAAACCCATTAATTTACGTATCAGATTATCTTCAAATTTTATTAAAGTTTAACTCTTTTAGTGCTGGTCTACAATCACAATGGAATGTGAGAAGAATACTCGATTGTGATTGGTCAATTTCTTACGGCTTAGAGCTTAAATACCCTTTAAAGCAAGGTTGTAGACCAGCACTCGTGCTTTTATACATACACCACGATCTTCTACACCGAATGATTGAAACGTACTATATATAAATCATAGACGTATAATATATGATAAACCAGATAAACTGAACATTCCCATTGGAGATTTTCCGGCAAGATCTAAAGGACAGAAGATATATGCTTTCAGAGACGATTCCCTTTTCTAACGTTTAGGTTAGGACACAATTAGAAAAAGAAATCGTCACTGCAAAATATATCTTCTGTCCTTCAAATCTTGTCAGAAGATCTTCAATGGGAATGCTCTGTCTATTACATACATCTATGATATAAATAAACTACATTATTTAATAATATTCAAGTAAATATTACTTACATTACTCAATAGCGTGAGACAAAAATGCGACCGCAGGCTGCTGTGACAGAAATTATACAAGATGAAATGGCTTCTGCACACAGAACGCGGGAAGAAGCACAGGTTTGCGGGATGCCGGGAACTGGCGGAATGCAGCAAGAAGGGACGCGGTAGCCAATCAACATGCCATTTTTCCGTGAGAACCAGAAGTTTATTGGTTGATCGTGTCGCTTCTTGCCGCGCGGCAAGTGTTTTTGCGCGTTGGGTGTATAGGAACCAATACTATCATATGATAACAAGTGCCTTTCACCATCTATTCAAGGCTGATAATATCACGTGACCTACTTTACAAATTCTATTACGTAACGAGTCTGAATAGTCTGAATGCGTGAAACATGCATTATCATTTGATAAAATCTATCTACTTATTCATATATATACATAAAGCTGCTAGAACATTCTCACGTATGTTTCAAAGACGTCATAAACACGTTCAAAAGACGTGAAAAGAATTAAAAATTTTTTTTATCATTAAAAAACGTTTTTATAATAGTTTTTTAAACGTTATTTTATCGGAAAAGAAACGTTCCATCAAACGTTTTTCGAATGGACATTTTTACTCATGAGAAACGTTTCTAGAAATCGGTTATAAAACGTTTCGAAAAAACGCTTATAAAATATTTCTGAAACGTGTATGTGCTACCTGGGTATAATCACTGCAAAATTATTTTTTATTTTATGAGCTCGTATATTCATATATATATTTGTAAAACAGCAATCATAATTTATTTTTAATCATAATTAGTAACTCAAGTCATGCTAATAACAAGAATTATCGTTATAAAAAAATACTATAGTACTTTGCGTAATTTTCGAAATCACACATATATCCATCAGATATCCTCACACCATATATTTAATATAATATATAACACTTTTAAGAATAAATATTATATGTTTTATTTAGTCTGATTATTTTGCTGCACATGAATACAATGTCGATGAACAAATAGAAAATCAATTCTTAACTTAGGAATACATAATGATGGGAATTAACAATAAGATGCAATTGGAATAATTTCAATAACTTGTTTCATCATCGGGAAAATAAAATACGATAGATAAATCACACGCAGTAATCATAAAATTCGCAGACGTAACCAATATCTCAAATTCGTAATAATAATTAACTAGTAACAATAAACTGTGTCTAAAAATTGTATCTATAAAATTAAAAACAATCCAAGTCTTAACGCTTTTTCTTTTCTTCTCTTCAGGAGGTACAGAATATTTGCAAATTCTAATATGTGATATACTTTAAAAAAAGTCCTGCCGTCCTGTCGTCATCATTGACGACTCTCGTTATACGAAAATGTTGGTTTGCGGAACACGGTCAACAACAAGCCTATTAACGCACATTTACACCCATGAAATAAGCTCGCATTCTGCATTGTTATAATAGCTTCACCAACTTACATTTGTATCTCAATTATATACAATACATGCACCCATACAAATAGATCTTGTTAGACAAAATTCACAAAATTGTAGGAATAGGAGTTTACATGTTTAGACTTCAGAGAATTACACTTACAGCACAATAACAGGGACTAAGTTTTTCTTTTTCTTTTACTAAACACTAAGTTCCTTTTTTTATTGAAGTACATTGCATTTGATATGTTATAGTTGCAATGTAATATTACATATACCTCATCAGGATCACATAAATGTAAATACCCTAACATCTGATAAAGTCAGTCAATTCATATATGAGATTTATAAATAAAATGTCCAGGAACATACCTAATTACACGTTATATTTTATAGTTTCATCTATTTATATAAGTGTTACTGGAAAAATATTCGTCTTTCTCAAACGTAAAAAGAGAAAAAAGAAACAAATGTAATTGTACATTATTAATATATATATATGAAGCACTCAGAAACAAAATTCATATGTTCTTATTAAAATTCCGGTAAAAATGTAGAATATAAACATTTTTTAACATTTATTTCTCGACAACTGTGTAATAGAGATGTGCGAATCAAGGATTTTTGTTGTCGAATCGAATCGTTGGAATACAATTTTCAATTAACAATATAAGTATTATTAGATTGAATTTTAACACGTGGATAATAGGAGAATATTTTAATGTAAAAAAATAATAGATATTGATTATATAATATGAATCCTTTTAAAGCAAAAAATATATTTAAATATTTAATATAAAATTAATAAAATATATTTTATTTATTTAATGTCGCAGTAACCGAAATCAGGCAAAAAATCATAGATAAATTATTAAAATACTTTAATGTAGTATCCATTAACATTATCCAATTGCAAACATAGAAATTAAAATAAAATAATTTTATTATCAATACTTATAGCTTACTATTTTTTACGCAAATTCAAATTTATACTTATAATTTGATAGGGTCACAAAGCATATAAAAATTTAGAAATAAACTTTTTGACTATTTAGCTCATGCAGCAATTATAATACTGAATGCATTCACTGAATGTACCTATTACTGAATGTACCATTCTTCTTCCAGTTTCGATAAGAATTTTGCGACTCTGTAACTTGGTTCCACTTGTTTATTAACGGAAAATATAATTTTATAGATTTAACAATATATATGATTTGTATTCGAACCATCTAGATTCGAAATTTTCAAATATTTCGGATTCGAATCATAGAAATTCGAATCGAATTAAAACGAGTGAGATTCGATTCGATTCGATGCGTATTCGAATACTTAGCACATCTCTACTCTATAACACTCTTGTATATCGCAAATTTTCTTTATAAATGTTAATTCGCTGGCGATATAACAATATGTAATTTGAGCATGTCTTTGTTGGGGCCTACTAGAAACGGAGATACCACATTTTCCGATACTGAGCCCTGTTGTGGATTGAGCTCCTCGAACGGCAGAAGATCGTCCAAATTCAAGACGCGATCTTTCTTACTAAATCTATGAATAATCTCGGTGACTCTCGCAATGTGCTCAACCCCGTCTTGCAAGCCATAAATCAAAACCCCGATTTTCACGCGCATGTTACTATTTAAGGGCTCCTTGCAAGTCAACGACAATCTCACTGATCGCTTGACGTGCTCGGGCATCTCCACTGTGCCCTGCCACACTATAAGGAAAAACTTCTTGAACCATACACCCTTGGGATAAATGTCTACTACCCACTCGCACACTCTATCACCCGCATATTCCGCTAAACTGGAGTGACTAGAAAATACAAGTGTCCTCATGTGATAAGATGGTAAACTGTGAAAGTTCTCTATGGTCAATAACGAGCTACACGTGTCAACGGTATACAGTCTCGGTTCAAACAGCAACGCACCATCTTCTTCGCTCATGCTGACCTCTCTCACTCTGTTGATTTGACCTGAATGAAAAGACATCCCAATCGACATACGTTCCACAAAGAATTCCTTATACTTCTTCGTTAACGGCGACAGCAGCAAATCCGCCAGTTGTCGCGGTGACATCATCGGGAATCTAACGGGCGACATCACCGCTATCACCAACTGATGCAACGTTGCCTCCAACTCGTCCGGCGACAGCTGCGCTCGCAAACGACCCGCCTGATAATTCAGCCAAAATTCTAGGCACTTGTAGAGCGTCATCTCATCTTTTACAACTAAACTACTTTGATGCAACAAGGACACTAGGATATCTAAATCAAAATTTCCAAAGTCCGCAGTCTTGGCCACAAGCTCGAAATTCCACTTGATGAAGTTTTGGCACGCTTGGCTGATGTCATGATGCCCGCAATTCAACGTGTACTGCAACCACGATACCAGAGTGCCATGTATAGCAGCCAGTGCGACATGATTTCGCATGTAATCAAGGCACAACGATATCAAATCTTTGACGTTGTACTTATCGGCTAGGGACAATATCGGTAGAACGACGCTATGGTTAATTCTTATCTGGCCAGTGTAAAAATAGCGCAAAAATTCGCTAAATATTGGTGCACACTGTGGCGTCTCTTGGAGAGTTACCCTGCTTTCCTGAGACTCGCTCCATTGTGGGCTCATCAGCATCACCTGTAATTTAATTGACGTTGAGTATCGCTCCATGAAAAATTTTTATTCTTTTTAACAATATAGATTTTCGCACTTACTTGGAAAACATCGCTAGAAGCACAGAGTATGAGTCGATGTGCCGGATATTCCACACCATCCACAACAAGACAGATATCATTCATAAGACGCTCCGCATACAGTGTTGCTATCTTTAGCAAGACTGTACGTGAATTGTCTACCTGTAATCGGCAGATTATTGAATATTGCATAATTAAGGGCTGGTTTCACCATCTCTGATTAACTGTAACTTTCGATTAAACTCACTCTTCGGCTCATTGTAAGGGGGACAGTTAAAAAGAGATGAAGAGTGAGTTTAATCGAAGGTTACAGTTAATCGACATTGGTGAAACTGGCCCTAAGTTAACTAATACGCAGTATTTAAACCGCTTGGATTTTTCATAATGCATATATACATACCTCTATAGAGTCTGAGCTCTCAGACTGTGCAGCAGCGTTACTAACCGTCCTCGATCTCTTGCTGGACTCCATCCTTGATGAGCCTGTCATCCACCCAATAGTAGTCCGCAACATCTGCACATGTTTTCTCGACGTATTTACAATTCAATCGTTGCTCGATATAATCAACAAAGAAATTTGGGGACGATAGACCATTTCCACAGGATTTCCCATTATTTTAAACTGGCAACGAAAAATCTTCTTATTGAGAAAAATTACACCTGTGCACACAAAGATGAGATTCTATATTCTATGAATAAAATTAATGCACAGACACAAGATTCTACAAATAATTAATCTTTTGTACGAGTTTACACATCAAATTAACTAACACGTCACGATAATATCGGTAAACAACTAGAAAAGCCTAAAAACCTAAATGATAGGCGATTTGAGGTTATAATAGCTGTCCTAATATTAACTGTCCGAAGGACCGCCGGAAGGAGATTGGAATCTTACCGGACTGAGGGTGTCAGAAGACAGTAGCGATCATCGAGCGCGTTCGACGAGTTCAAAACCGAATTAAAAAAATTGAATTTAAAAAATTTGCGGAATTTGATAATATTGCGATTCAGGCTTCTCGATATTTCTGAAATGACGTCTCTTTTTCCTTGCTATCGTTGTTCAACGGGTAACAATTGGAACTACCAACGTCCATATTCCATAATTTATGCCAAAACCAACAGATTCGTGTATAAACCGCTCGCAAATAATATCTCGATAAATTTGTCCCTTTAAACTCTCGGTAGATAGTACAGATGATACAGCATGACACATGACACAAGTTGGCGCGACCGTTACTACTGTATCATTACCGTACCGTTGGTACACACTACACACACCCTCGACCACCTTCGACGCTTCCACGGCTTCGACGTTTGTTACGCGCAAGACACGACGTGAAATAAAGTTCTCTTACAAGATTTTTATTTGAAACAGAGTGATATATTAATAACAAGTGTAATATATTTCGTTGTCCCCTATTTGATTTTTTCCCATGTACTAAAACAACTATAAACAATAAAAAATTGATTATTCTGTCGGAAAAGAAGTCTGAGAATGAACATGTTTGCGTTTTAAGTGATGGAAGTACCCATTTACTGATACACAAAATGTGGACATTGAATTAACTACTATACGTATAGCCACGATTATTTCTAACAGCTAGGTAAAATACGCTATATGTATATCAATCTTCGGTTTTCGGTTCTGTTCCGAAATAGTATTCCTATAAAAAACCTTTTTTTCATGTTCTCCACTTCCGTCATAAACATCTAGTATAATTGAAAATTGTCAAACAAATTTATATAATCGTATAATATGCATTCATTATGCAACTAAAAAGTTTAGAAAATTTTATACCATAGAAAAATCGATGTGTATTGATTTTTTAAGTATGCACTCTACGATTTAAGTTTGCACTACTTAATAGTCTGAATAAGCTATAAAAACAAAAAAGTGACACATTGTATCATATGTATTATCTTATCTATGTCTACTTATTTCTTTTCTAATCTTAAAACAAGATTTGCAATTTGCTACGATAAATATAGATTCTACGGGCTACGGGTGTATGTACGTTAAATTAAGTTATTCTTAAATTAATGACATATTTTTTTATATTTCTCTAACAATATGATGAAATCACTTTTCGAAATTGATGTCGCTATAAATGCTGTTTTATATGTATCGATCGATATTATAGAGATGATTATATTTAATTATGTTACGTCTTGGACATAAAAGCTCTTAATTTCAAACAAAATTTTAATTAAAAAAAATTATTATGCTTAGACCGATAATGAAAGCAGAGTATATTGCTTGAGTAATATAATACTGATAAAAACGGAATCCGGGACGTGAGTCTGAAATTTCTGTTACCCTTAAGGTGAAATTTCATGGGCAGTGAAAAGCAGCAGCAGATCGTACTGATTGGCTATAAAATAGAGGAGTTCTAGAAACTCGAAAACTTCTCTATTTTGTAGCCAATCAGTACGATCTGCTGCTGCTTTTCACTGCCCATGAAATTTCACCTTTATGCTAAGACTCCATAGACGCGGAAACGCCATGCGGCAGAGTGCGTTGACCAATCACAAATTTTGATTTTGCCGCAGGCGACTTGCGGCAGCCTTCTGATTGGTCAACGCACTCTACCGCACGGCGTTTCTGCGTCTATGGAGTCTTAAGCATTATGGAGGATTCACACTGTGTCCGATGTACGACGCTGATATCCAATAGGAAAGTTCGTTTTCTAGAGACTCTACTAGAAACGAACTCACTTCCTATTGGATATCGGACGTCATAGGTACAGTCGCCGCCAATGATTCCTTTCCTAAGCTTTTTTTTTCGGTATTCTTATGTTCCCCTCTTATCCCAGGAAAGGAATCATTGGCGGCGACTGTACATACATCGAACATCGGACGCAGTTTAAATCTTCCATTCTAAAAAATGTAAAAGAAATTTCTATTTGTTTTAAATAATCAGTAAGACACGTAGTTCCGACAATAAAAGTATGTTTTATCTGTTTAAAATAAGATCCCGAAATAGGCCGGAAATCAATAAAGGGTTGTAGGTGACTTTAATAAAAAAAAGCTAATAAAAGAGAAATCGCCGATAGATAAGAAAACTCTATTTCCTTATGCACATGTATATGGACCAATCAATTGTCTTATGCGTATGTTTATGCGTTAGAGCCACCGCACAAGACTCTCGTATGGTCACGTAGCGTAACGTAACGTGAATCAACGCACAAGAAACGTATCGGTTAGAGCCTCCGCACAAGCTCTCGTATGGTAACGTAACGTAGATCAACGCACAAGAAACGTATAACGCCGTAACGGCCGTAACCAATACGTTTCTTGTGCGTTGGCTCACGTTATGTTAAGGCCTTCAAGCCCCGGACACACAAATCGACGGAAGACGTAAGACGTAAATCGTAAGGAAATCCACCAATCAGAGTCGACTATTCCCCTCTTTAAGAGGGAAGAAGAGGGGAATAGTCGACTCTGATTAGTGGATTTCCTTACGATTTACGTCTTACGTCTTCCGTCGATTTGTGTGTCCGGGGCTTTACGCTACGTGACCATACGAGAGTCTTGTGCGGTGGCTCTTATGCAAGTTTGTCTGGATGATAGACCTTAAGGTCCGATACACAGCGCGCGTCGCAGCGACAAGGTTTCGAGTTTCGAGAGTCAAGTGGCGGAGATCGAGAGATCGAAGGAAGGAGTCAATAAAGCGAGGCGAGCACGCAGGAATCCGCACGTGGTGCACACTGCACGTGGTGCTCGTGGTGGTAGTAGAGCGAGTTGTGAGTTGTGGTTGTGAGTAGTTGTGAGTAGAGAGAAGAAGCGAGAGAAAACGGAAAGCAAGCAGCGAGGGAGAAAAAAGAAAAGACATAGAAGAGGGAAAGGGTGAAGGAAAGCAGAGCGAAGGCAAAGGACAAATAAAAAAAAGTAAGTAAGGGAGGAAGATAAGAGAGGCAGGAGACACACACGCAAGCACACGTAAGGGGGTTAGAGGAGGAAGAAGTGAGCGGAGGAGATGGAGAAGAGAGACAGAGGATACACACAATACACACATGCATGCACGTAACACGCACAGAAGGTGGAAGAGGCGCGTAATGGTAGAGAGTGAGAGGAGGGGAAGAGTCAGGAGTTAAAGAAAGTTATTTATTTGTAGGAGGACGCAAAAGGGGAAGAAACTCGGAAGAGCGGACAGAAAAAGGAAGCAGTGGGCAGAGGGACGAGACAAGAAGGCGGACGAGGAGAAGCAGAGGCAAGGAAGAAAGTCGGAGAGTGACGGAGAGGGCAGAAAAAGAGGAAGAGTGCGAAGGGAGTGGTGAAGGAAGAGAAAGTAAGGTGGAAAGGGGAACGCTAGGGAGGGTAGGAGAAGATGGAGTGGGTGGAAGAGTTGACGAGGGGGTTAGCGAAGGTGGGGGAAGAATTGGAGAAGATTAGAAGGATTATGGAGGGTAGTAAAGGGAGAGCGAGCACGAGTGGGGAGGTGGAGGAGAGACAGGAGTGTGAGGAGGGTGAAGGAATAGTGGGGCGGAAAGAGGGAGAGGAGTGCGGGTCGGAGGGATGGTTGGAGGAATTAGCAATAGAAGCGGAGGAGAGGGAGAGAGAGGAAAAAAGGGAGAAGAGGACGGTGAGTGAGAGGAGGGCGGAAAAAGGGGAGGGTGAAGGAAAAGTAGATGAGTTGGGAGAGAGGAGAGGTGAGGGAGGAGAGGAAGGTAAGAAGGGGGGAAGGAAGGATCAGGGAGAGGGTGTAGGAGAAAGGATGAGGAGATGGATAGAGGATATGGCGCGGAAGAGAGTGGTGGCGGAGTACGGAGTAGAGCGGAGGGAGAAGGGGAGAGAAAGAAGTGTTGAGGAGGAGGAAGAAGAGACATCAGAGCTAGGTAAGGGAAGGGGAGGAGAAGGACAGGACATAGTAAGGAGAAGGGAGGAGGAAGTAAGGAGGAAGAGAGAAGAGAGAGAGAGGGTAAGGGAGGAGAAAGAAAGGAAGGAAAAGGAGGAAGAGGGGGAAAGGAGGGAAGCTAGGAAAAGGAACTTGATCTGGAGGGGGATTGAGGGGAGAGATGCGGAAGAAAGGAGAGAGTTTGTGGAAAGTTTAGCGAGGAGGGTTCTAGGGAGAAGGATAGGGGTGAAGGAGGTGCAAGAAAGGAAAGGAGAGGGGGGCAGGGTGGTGCTACTAGTGGAGGTGGAAGACGAAAGGGATAGGGTAGAGATTCTAGAAAAGAGCTGGGAGATAAGAAGGAAGTGGGAGGTGGGAGTGGATGAGGATTTGACGATGGAGGAGAGGAAAGCAAGGTGGAGGATCGTGACGAAGGCGAGAGAGGAGAAGGCGAAAGGAAGGGAAGTACGGATTACGAACAGGAGAATTTGGATAGAGAATAGAGAGTGGAGGTGGAATGAAGGGAGGGAGGAATGGGAGGAAGAGTAGGTAGGGAAGGAGGGAAATATACGAACGGTGAGAGGGAGAGGGGCGAGGAAGGGAGGGAGGGAGCTAGAATGTTAAAGGCCGCTACGGTCAGGCCGGGTTATGAAAGTTTTGTCATTGTAAAGGGTTGGGTACGTCCCTTTAAAACGCCACTGTTAAAAGGTTGTAAACCCTACGGGGAATAGCAATAAATTACTTACATACATACACATACATATATATACTTTCGTTCTCGCTGCCACGGTTGGGTAGTATTAGTTTTCAAACTCATAATGATTTCGTTAAATTTAAATAATTTAAATCGATACGCCTTTCAAGTTCTCATAGAATCTTCGGCGCGTGTATAAGTCAGTCAGACTTATACACGCGCCGAAGATTCTATGAGAACTATGAGAGATCGTCAAGGTTCCGGAAGAAGTTGACCTCTAACAGTTTCAGAATCAAATCGATACAAACAAGATAAATTTCAGTGGAGAGAGATTCGCAAGTTTCACCCATTAAGAAAAGGTGGAAATCCCGAGCGGTCGTCAGGCGCGTAAGAAATCTAAGGAACAGGAAGGCGTGAAAATTAGCAGAGAAACCTGCAAATCTCCATCGCGAGCATTTAGATATTTTAGATCATCCGCGACCCAACACTCCACTTTCTTCTTCTCCTATGACAAGAATGATCAGCCTCCCGCATCCGATCAACCACCTACTTCATTCGCTTATTTACCGCCTAAACTGGAACAAAATTCATCGCCTTCATCTCCTAGCTCTTGTATCGCGATTCCCCTTTCTTCACCAATAATAATTGAACCTTAAATTCATTACTCTCCCGTTCCCCCTTCGAAAAAAGTCAGAGCGTACTCCACGAGCTGAAACGTGCGAATCATATACACTTTGACGTTTGACCGATTCTCTTAACACCTTATATTTATATATAGTTACTAAATTTACTTTTGTTTATCATAAATTTTATAATCAATCGAAGAAAAAGGAGCGTCGAGCCGTAACAAGGTGTTGGTGTTGGTGTTAAAAAATTCTGTATTAAAGTAAAAAATAACAAACGTTTCGGACCTTTATAGGACCATCTTCAGTGTCGCATAAAAATTAAGTCAAAATTTCGGATTTACAAATAATTACAACTAAAATTAACGCAACAGTTAAAACGTTGAATTCGAAGTGGATCATACCGTAACAATTGTAATTTAATCTAATTAATTCAGTGGGTTTATAGAATAGGAACAATAATTAAATAGTTAATAAAATACGTACATCTAAGTTAGTTTCTTTCTGCTGTGAACTATTTTGTATGGTCGACATTTCAGTAATTATGTGTTTAGTTAAAAATGAACTGACAAAATACTCGGCGGCGAGAGAACGAACCGTATATATAGACAGATAGGGAAGGAAAGGTAGGGAAAGCACGAAGCTACTAGGGTGGGAACAGATTAAGAACCGGAAGATAGTCTACTGAAAGAGATTCCGTATTGTTTTGCTTGTTTAACGGAAATGACTGTCGTTTGATGTGTACCATCTCAGAAATTAATCTCTTACGGAGTGATGGCTCAATGTCTAGTATCTTTAACGTTGTCCCAATCAAACTCGTAGTCAGTCTGTAAACGATGGCACGAGATGACAGAAGGGGAATCAGAATTTTTATTTATGTCTAATCTATGTTCCTTAACTCTGGTTTTCAATTGTCTTTTGGTTTGGCCCACATAAGTTACCTCACATAGCCCAGTTAATAGAGACATTTAAATGGAATTAATTCCGGGAAGCAATTTTTTTTTGACTGTTTCGGAGGGTCATGAATAGTCTAAAACCGGATTTTCGGGATTCTAACCCTGGAGTGTTAGCCGCCATTTTGATTAGAAGGGTGATTTTGTAAATATCTCGCTTATTTTCAACTTTAGAGTGAAAGTGGTAATAACCAAACTTGTAGAAAATTTAATACTCTACAATTTTGGTTTTTATCATTTTTTACCTAGGATTGATATTTTGGGTCTTAGACTCGAAAGTGGGGGGTGAAATTTTATTATTTTTTTTTATTTTTTGAATTTACTTGGTATAATGAAAAACATCTTTTCCACATCACCACGGGGGTAGAGTTTATGGTGCGTTTATTCAAAAAATTAAAAAAAATAATAAAATTTTACCCCCCACTTTCGAGTCTAAGACCCAAAATATCGATTCTAGGTGAAAAATGATAAGGACCAAAATTGTAGAGTATTAAATTTTCTACAAGTTTGGTTATTACCAATTTCACTCTAAAGTTGAAAATAAGCGAGATATTTACAAAATCAACCTTCTAATCAAAATGGCGGCTAACGCTCCAAGGTTAGAATCCCGAAAATCCGGTTTTAGACTACCCATGACCCTCCAAAACAGTCAAAGAAAAAAATCGCTTCTCGGAATTAATTCCATTTCAGCGGCTTTTTCGGGCTTTATTGACTGGGCTAATGCTAAGACTCCATAGAAGCGAAACGCCGTGCGGTAGAGTGCGTTGACCAATCAGAAGGCTGCCGCAAGTCGCCTGCGGCAAAATCAAAATTTGTGATTGGTCAACGCACTCTGCCGCATGGCGTTTCCGCGTCTATGGAGTCTTAGCATAACAATCTTTATTTACAGGGAATTTTATACACGATGTTACTGTGGGCAAGCTTGTCAAGATTGTCCTTGCCTGTTTTAAATCTTTTAAGAGGATGTGCGACGGAGAAAGCCATCTCAAAATCTAGCCATCTCAAAAAATAAATTTTATAATTTTTAAAGTCAAAATTATATTTCATTTTATTTAAGACCTTGCCCCTTTATTTTAAGCTTCTCATCTTTCAAGAGGTCCCGCACAAAAGGTCTCAGGTATCAAGTTTCTTGACTTAAAAACAGGACCGACGATCGCATCGCTCACGGAAAGCGTTATAAAAGAACATATGTTCTTTCAAGACGTTGGCCCATATTCGGAGTCTTTAAAAAGTGCATTCGACTCGCATGCACCTCAGTGCGAGTATAGTCTAGGATCCGGCCACGTGATTTATACGTTTATCTGTTATTTTATCAAAATGCGATTTTAATGGAAGATTACATATCAGGTCATACATCGCGGCCGGTGCGGTGTGCCTAGCAAAATCTTGCCGCAACTACCCTCAATTAAAGCTGTTTTAATCAAATTTTTTTAGACAACTTCGTTCATTTGTTTGCGAAGTAAATGAAGCATCATCTGAAAGAGAGTGATCTAAAGAACTCGAAAAAAATGGGTTGCCACCTCTCAGTCTGCCGCAACCTCCTGGCAGCCAAGTGCAAAAAGATCCTTTTTCGTTAATTATCAACGTTCATCGTGTATCGCGACAATTTTTACACAAATTGAAGCTAAATTTTTTCTCTACACGATGGAATATAGTTGCCTGCGTAAAAGCTGCCGCAACTGATGGTTGCCAGCATTTGAATGACCCGGTCTCGCCTGCGCGAGCTCGCAATACGGGCTCACTTGCTGATTGACTGACCGCGGAGAGACACAGAGGTTACTTTGTGTACACCGAGAGAAATAATTACTTTTTTCAAAAAAAATTTTGTTGATTTAATAAAACCGGAAGATTGTACACAGTAAAAAATCGTGCGTCCAAATGTTAAAATTTTCTTGTGTTACCAAGATTTGACTATTATTTCAATGTAAAATTAACATACAACAGCTATGTTATTATTTTCGTAACATTTTCATGTGTTATATTTTTTTCAACGTGATAACTAACACTTTATGTATGTCATTTAGAAATTGAATATTATTTTGAGTTTTTTTAACATAATTATTTCAAAAAATCAACACGTCTTAAAGTTATTTTAACATAAACAAAAGTTAAAGTAAATTTTCAAATAATCGTAAACTTTGACATATAAAATAATCAAATTTACTAAAATATGTGTTAATATAACTCAAAATAAAATGTATAATATACATTTCATTACAGTCGGAGCAGTGCTTTTCGTATCATTCAGTCGGAAACCGCGTTGTAAAAGCCGAAGAAATAGATTTGGAATGTCAGCATGAAGAGGCTGATACGCGAATAATGTTTCACATAAGCAAAGCGCGTCCAAACTCAAAAATTTTGGTGAAAGCTACTGACACTGACGTCCTGGTAATTTTGCTGAGCAATATGCACAAAGTTTCTGAGTTACAGGTTGGCTGGTACCACGTCGAAGAGGGGTGATAAAAAAGATCAAAATTGCATAAATTGTACGGAATTGGCGTCGAAGTTGGGTCCCACTTTATGCCTCGCTCTGCCGGCATTTCACGCGTTCACGGGTTGTGATTATACAGCTGCGTTTTACAACAAAGGAAAAGTCAGACTTTTTAAAATCTTTTCGAAGAACCTGACCTTTCAGAAGGTTTTCGCGTCATTAACCGACGTGACAGACGTTTTTGACGAGACAAAAGTTGATGCTGTCCAAAAGTTTACCGCGCTTATATATGGCGTCAAAAATTGTAAAAGCGTAAATGGCGCCAGATATGAAATATTCGAGAAAATGTATGCGACGACGAAAGGCAACGAACAATTTTTGAAAAAAGTGAAAGGCTTTGACTCGAGCCAGATCCCACCGTGCTGGAAATCGTTGAAGCAGAAAATGTTGCGTACAATTTTTGTAAATTCGATGTGGCAAAATGCTACAGATCCGTGTTGTATTAAATTACGCGCTGAAAATTGCGGTTGGTTATTGGATGGTTTTTTGAAACCAACGTGGTTCGTTGGGGATCCAACGCCGTTGAAAGTTGAAGATGTATTGCGCGTGTCGATGAATGAAAGTTCTGAAAACGCGAATGATAATTCTGATGATTTGGAGTATGATGTTGCGAGTTCAGACGAGTCGGAAGACGAATGAGCGGCGAAATTTATTTATAAAAGGAATTTTTGAAAACTTGTTTAGGAACTATTGTAATATTAAAGAAATTCAAGGAAATTGCTGTAATTATTCCACTGTAACACATTAAGATTGAAGAGCTCGCGCGGGCGAGAGCAGATCATTCAAATGCTGGCAACCATCAGTTGCGGCAGCTTTTACGCAGGCAACCATATTCCATTGTGTAGAGAAAAAATTTAGCTTCAATTTGTGTAAAAATTGTCTCGATACACGATGAACGTTGATAATTAACGAAAAAGGACCTTTTTGCACTTGGCTGCCAGGAGGTTGCGGCAGACTGAGAGGTGGCAACCTATTTTTTTCAAGTTCTTTAGATCACTCTCTTTCAGATGACGCTTCATTTACTTCGCAAACAAATGAACGAAGTTGTCTAAAAAAATTTAATTAAAACAGCTCTAATTGAGGGTACTTGCGGCAAGATTTTGCTAGGCACACCGGCCGCGATGTATGACCTGATATGTAATCTTCTATTAAAATCGCATTTCAATAAAATAACAGATAAACGTATAAATCACGCGGCCGGATCTCGTACTAGTACCTGCGAGGAGTCTGTATACAACGTCCTTTTACATTTCCACTCTTTCTAGCCTTTTTTCTTTTCCGGAAATTCATAAAAACTAAAGGGTTTGGACGTACAGTTGTGAATAAAATATTTTTTTATCTGAATCAATGTGTTGTTGTATATAGTCAGTGTTGGATTTTGTTAGACATAACACTGCGAATAATTATTAAATAAGTTTTTCTCAAAATTATATTCAAAGACGTACAATTTTTATGATATAGTATTACTATTATTTTATTTTACCATCCATAAAGTTGATGTATTATTAATATATTATTATTATGGCATAATATTGCCTGTGATTGTAAAAGAACATTTTTACATAAGAGATAAAATGGAAAGCTCCTAACTGTGAGATACAAAAAAAGAACAACTCATTATGGATGTTAGATTATCTTTATTATTACATTTGTTTAAAAGACATAACTTATTTATAAAAATATGGGAGAGCGGGTAGCGGGATAGAATATAATAGGACCTAACAAATCCTTAGTTCGCTTAGTTAATACTAATAAAACTCAGTACTTTTTACAAGTTACAAGGAATAACAAAATCTAGCGTAATAATCGGTCTGTCATCTATCCTATTGTAAATAATTGTAAATTATTATAGCATAATGCTTAGAGTTATATCGTTTTTTTAACACAGAATGATGGTGCATCAGAGAGCAGTTGCTGTTAAATTTTGAACACATGGTAAAATCGCTTTTGCTTGCTTAACAATTGACATATATTATCTACGTATTACTAATTTTCTTTTAACAAACGAATCGATTGCAGATCTTTATTCAATACTATTTGGATTTCGTTATCCTTTTAAAAATTGTACTTTTAGTTGCACTTTCGTGCGATTGATCATTTCACTTGTGACGCGATATTATAAGAGAATATGTATGTGAGTTTATATATGTATGTATGTATGTGTGTATACATACACATACATACATGTATATATTTAATTGTAAATAAATTATTTTACTCATAATTAAATATATATATGTATGTATGCATGTATATATGTATGTATGTATATAGTTTTGTATAGTTTTCTTAAAATACTTATATTTTTCTATACAGAAAATATTCTTTTTGTCTATACTCTCATTTTCATTATTGGCAGAATCCACATAATTTTTCATGATATGCGAGGCAGTTCTAAAGATATGTAATTTGTTACAAAAAATGATACAAGTAAAAAAAATATTCTCTCTGAAAAGTGTATGTTCATAAAGCAAGCACTGAAATTGCGTTGGACCCATAATATGCTCAACGACTGGAGAAAAGCTCCGTTACACCGTTGTATGTAATCCAGAATTGCATCAAGGATTGCATTCGCACGACGATCCTTGATGCAACAGCAAACTGCATACGATATAAAATACGTTTATATGATAATAATATGATGAAGGAGACATGATTATTTTATGCGGTACGTCTTACAAAAGTATAGCAGTACAGCTAAACTTATACATAGTATATAAAAAAATATGTAAAAACAGTTTGTACAAAAATTCAGGAGAGAAATGACAATTATATAAAAGTACTTAAACAGTAAAAGATGAGCGAATAGAAAAGATGAAGGAGTATTTACATTTACATTTCATCTTTCGATATAAAATTAAAACAGAACCATTCTCGACGATTTCACAAATAGATCGCATCGATGATACCAGCAATGTCCTTCGTGTAACATACGAAAACGTGTATCACTGGCATTATATTGCAAAAGCGCGCGCACGAACTTTCTTCATCCCGCAACAATAGTTAATTCTCATCTCTCTCTCACCCGCACGCGCACACACGCGCACACGCACACGCACGCACAAACACACACACACACACACACACATTCATGCACGCACGCACATTTCCTCTCTTTATCTATCTATCTTGATTTCTATCTTGCAACAATCTTCATGATAATGCGTTGTGATTACTCATTACGCGTACCGTTCATATGCACCGTTCGTATGCATGTAAGCGTACGATTACATTAAAAATGCTGTTTTGGCTTTGGCAGAAAAGAGATCAGAGAACCGTCCCACCGCTCCGCGCCGAGTACTTAATTTAAGGTAATTGATATACCTAAAGATTAACATTAATAATTACGCTAGCTCGTTTAGTAGATGATTTTTCCGAGGGACTTAATAGCGCGAGTCGAAGAAAGATTGGGAAAGGAGAAAAGGAAGAAAGGGAGAGAGAAAACAATTGTTGGCGCGCCATACGCAATGGAATGTCTATGTATGGAACGATGCTCCGCGAGCTGTAAAGGACAAGTTCTCTGAAGCTCCCGTCAACCGTACAGATTATAAACGTTGTCTCTTCGCTTTACGTTACATTACATTAAATTACATTTAATTACATTTAATGTAATTCACAAATTACATTTAATTACATTACATTATATTACATTACATGCTGCCAGTATAAGCTGACATCTCAATTATATTAACTAGTAATAAACGTTTAATCTATTTAGAGGCCATTTGGAAACGCTGCGTTTCTCCCAATATAATTTAATAATAGATCCACCTATAGAACCTGCGTGTCTTATACTCTACGGAATTTGAAGGCACAATTCATGACTTATTTCTCATTCGTCTACGTTTAGCGAGAATGGATTAATAATGTTCGGCGTTCGAAAGAAACGGTCAACCCAAAAGTATACAATAAGTATATAATAAGGAAAGAGAAAATCCATTAGCTGAGAGAATCCATATGCGATTGAATTAAATAAGGTACTGCATGTTACATGCTACATGTAATTGCCTCCGTGGAATAACAGACACAGCAGCGCGAATGATAAATCTATTGCGATATGTACAATTATTATAAATTAGCAAGGTCTCGTTTCCTTACTTATTATTGTCCATTAGAGGTCTTCACATTGGCAAGTCGAAGGCACCGATTTATTCATTGAGCTGTGTATGACGCCGTGACAATAAAAACTTGACAGATATAAAAAATATACTACAAATACATATATAAATACATGATTGGTCAATTTCTCTGTGCGTAATTCATTATATAATTCCGCTATAAACATTCGTTTAGAAGGCCGTTATCAGCTACTTTTTATAAATTGTGCGATTCTCAACTTTCTTAAGCATTACGTCGTATTAGAGAGGCACAATCGGTTTTGTAATTTGAGTACGTCTAAAACTAAACCGTCAGACTATGCGCGATTCGTGATTCACCATTCGCCGTTCATGATTCGTAGCAGATTCGTAGAAATTTGTTGTCCGCCAATATTAATCTTTCTTGCTATTAGTCATATTCATAATTTTTATATAGTGTATACGCAAACCAATATAAATTGATAATTCATGATGATTCGAGGTTTTTAATTTCATCGAAAATCAATCCGCTGGTGATTCGGTACGTGTAGCAAACGACAAGTGCAAATTCGTCAAATCTTCCCATCCACATTATTCATGAATCTCATACGAATAACGAACTGCGAAATTTGAACCACGAATAGCGCGTATAATCTAGCGTTAGCTTTACAATATTTCTGATTTAAATTCTCCCGCTTACACACGCAGTATACATATATATTCATTCGTCTGTATGCGCATCAGTGTTAGATAAAACGTATTGGGCAGCCTGATTAATAAACGTAATTAATAATTAAAAAATAAATTTACATTTAAATGAATAATACATAAAAATTAACAAATATGTAACTGCAAATACTTTTATATCCACAAATTATTTATTCCCAACACTGATACCTATTAATGTACAATAATCGCGGCGAGAATGTGTTTTACCGTAATAGCTCTTCCGACACACGCACACACACACACACACACACGCACACACACACGCACACGACATATACACGGCGCGCGCGCGCGCGCACACGCACACGACATATACACGGCGCGCGCGCGCACACACGCACACACACACACACACACACACACACAAATAAACAAAAGAAAAAAATACCTTCTTGCCACTGATCTATTACGGAAGAGCCTTTCGTTGTTAACGTTGCAGTTTTTTTTTTCGTCTTTCTGACGTCTAGACACTCGAATTCGACGAGCTAATCACAGTTCATGTATAACTTTCTACTTTCTTTTCTTTTCACGACTTATTTACGTAAGGAAGAAAGTACCATTGCTATCGGCCTCATATGTAGATCGCCTCAGAGCCCTTGTTGCTTTGGTGAGCGCCGCCGCTGGCGCCGTAAGCGTTCGTAGGTGAGGCCATGCAATCAGACCAGTCGCTATTCGAACGGGGCGAGCTCGAAGACCAGTGACCAGGGCTATCCGGCGATGGCGTTGGGAAACTCTCGGGCGCTTGCATGAGATGCTGTGGCGTAACGTCAGGCCCGGAATGATGGGACGGTGGCGTCAAGTATTGGTAATATTGTTGTGTCTGTTGTTGTGGTTGTTGTTGCTGCTGCTGTTGCTGTTGCGTGCTCTGCTGCGGCTGCGGCTGTTGCTGCTGCTGCTGCTGTTGTTGTTGTTGTTGTTGTTGCTGCTGCTGCTGTTGGATCTGCTGCTGCGTTTGTTGCATTTGCTGTTGCTGCTGTTGCTGTTGTTGCTGTTGGCTCGAAGAATACGGTAAATTATCGAAGTCAAAACCCACTGGTGGCATGCTGCCATGTTTCTGATGCGTCGCCTGTCGCATAGCAGCGATATGAGTTGGGGATGTGGGCAACGACGGCCTATTTTTCGCCGGCGACGGCGAGCCCATGTAGCTCGCTTGCGGAGAAAGGGTCATGTTGGACTGCACCGAGTGTGGCGGTGACTGATTACTGTACGGCGGCGACAGTGTGTTTACCATGCCTTGCTGCTGCCGCTGATGAGGCGCTAAGAGCTGGTCGTGAAATGGCAGCCCGTAGTTGCTCGTGAAGGTATCTAGGCCGAGTTGTTGCAGACCTTGCATCGATTGACTCTTGATGCAATCCTCGTACGGTGGCGGTTGTTTCGCCGTCGCAGTATGAGCCACCAGTGGTAACGCGTTACTATAAAGGCTCGCGCTATCATACGGGCTAGTCGGTAGATTGCCATCGGCGCCTTCCGCTCCCTGTGGGATCTCCTGGTTTGGGGGCTGTGCGCCGCGCGGTTTAGCCGGCGCCTTCTTCACCGATGGTTTTCGCCTTACTAGCACCGTGCCGCCGCCCTCTGACTCTGGACTGTTTGGGTTTCCCGCGCCTGCCTTTGGCCGCTTCTTTGACTTGGTTTGCTTCGGCGCTGAGCCGATTACCGTGGGGTGCGTGATTAATTGTGGATGATTTGAAGATCCTGCAAAAAAGATAATTATATTACATAACAATATTATAAAAGAAATTTGTTAATAATACATAATTTTTTAATAATGCATAATTTTATTCTCTACAAAATTTTTTGGTATGGTTTAAAATAAGATACTGGGATCTATTATTAAAATCATCAAAATAATTTCTTATTAAAATTTATTATTCATGATAAAATTTTTCTTCAAGAGTAAAATATTTTGTGGCATTTACGCATATCATAAAGATGTTATAAAAACGCTTACCCATGAGAGGACCATTCGGAATGACTGTAACCATCTGCGGCGACCTCGGCATATGCTCATCAAGTAGTCTGACAATGTCGTGGTGCAGTCTCTCGCTCGCAACATCGCGAGGTAACCGATCCATGTGATCGGTAATCTCTCTATTGGCAAATGTATCCAGCAATGCTTTGCACGCTTCGAAGCTGCCCTCGCGGGCGGCTAAGAATAATGGGGTTTCATCTTTATCATCTTGAGCGTCTCTGTTCGCGCCATGCACCAACAATATATTCACAGCATCGACGTTGTTGACCGCCGCGGCCCAGTGCAACGCGGTCTTGCCACTGTTATCGGCGGCATTGATATCGGCATCGGCGTTAATGAGGTCTTCCACCATTCCCTCGGTGGCCAAACGCGCAGCTAGTATTAGCGGCGTGGTGCCATCGTGCATTCGTGCATTCAAATTTGTCGCTCGATTGCGCAGCAGAATCTGGAAAACTCCCATAGCATCGGCCGCGACAGCAGAATGCAGTGGAGTACGGCCGGTGTTATCCTGTGAATTAGCATCGGCACCCGCATCCAACAATCTCTTGGCTGCGTCAGCCCGGGCGTAACGCGCAGCCAAATGCAGCGACGTTTCTCCGCTCTTGTCCGTGGTAGCATTCAGATCAGCGCCTTGGGCGACTAAATCGGCGATCACCGCCGCGGTGCCGTCGCTCTCGTCCTCCTCTTCGCCGGTGTCGAGTCCGCCGCCTCGTACCGCCGCTACCATCAATGGTGTCATGCCGCATGGACCACGCGCGTCCACATCCTGGCCATGCTCGAGACTGGGCGGCGTCAGCACACCGCCCGCGTCCGGCCGTCGAATCTCGGCCGCGTCCAGATGTTGCTGCGTCCACATACGCGGCTCGGTCTCCTCATAGTCCGTGATGACGGTATGATCGCTCGCATAACCCGGCTCGATGGCACGCATCCGCTTCGACGGCGGTAGATCGGACTCATCGTCAGACCATTGGGACTGTATTCGGGCACTCACAACATCCATGTTCATGCAATTCACCGACGGCTGCTTGTTCAAGTTGCGCATCTCTTGGCCATCCGGGCCGCGCCGACGCGACCGGCGTCGTTGACCGCTGCCGCTGCTAGTTCTTAAGAATCCCTCGGGGAACCATGTGACCCCAACGGCACGCTTCCGCTGTGCGGTCACCAGGACGCCTACTAGTAACCCGCCGAGCACCACGATGACCACACCGATAAAAACATACTTATAATTCGTTGGGGTATCTGCAATGTCTATAGTCTGAGGACCCACGACACCTCGCACTTGTTCGATGGGGAAGTTCCGCGATAGGGTGTGCCTCAACGCCGTGGCAGCTAAAAACTCGGCTGCCTCGTTCGCCGATGGGAAACATACCGAGTTCTGCGTCGTCGTGCATTTGCGATTGTCGATCTCCAAATAAGCGACCACGCCTTTTTTATTAGGCGGAGGCGGTCGAGTAAAAAAGTTAGGAATCTTATGTCTTTCGGGCTTCCAAGGGTATATCATTTCGTTGCCGAGTTCATCCGTTTTAATGCGAAGCGTCGTTCTTAAATGATGGCTGATGTCACGTAAAAAGCTTGGGAGGTTCGTACGGAAAGTGTCCATATCCAATCTCACGGTTATGGATATGACACCCTCTGCTAATGACGGTGGCTCCTTCTCGCAATCGAGACCGTCCCAGTTACATTCTTCGTTGTTGCAGCCGTAATCGCAATGGCCGTTAGCGTAATGCTTTCTACAGTATGCGTCATAGATTGGGCTGTAAAAAGCAAATAACGTAATAAATAAAAGTGCTACAAATATAATTAAATAGTTTGCAAGAATCTTTTAATATATCCGTAGTAAAAAATCAAACACAAGGAATAGAAACCTATCATAGAAACCTATATCAAAATTCATTCAGAATGTGTATTGTACTAATAAATTCAAAATTCATTAGTAGGAAAGCTGGCCATACTAACAACGACTTCAATAATTTAATTTTTAAATGTATGTTAAGAGTAAAGAGCATCATAACACAACACAATGTTTAATTAAGAAAAGAAATTTAGCTGGGAATACTCACTTGCAAGGAGGAACTTTTCGTTCACAGTCTCTGCCGTCGTAGAGGCATTGCGGATTGTTGCATTCGTCGTCGCACGCACCGTTCATGAATACCTTCCAGCAATCCACGGCAGTGCAGTTGCGCCACGGATTGACGCCCAGCGAACAATCGCTACCGTCAAAGTCGCACGCGGGTCGATTGCATTCCTCGTCGCAGCGGTCATTGCGGGCCTTAGCCGCGCAGTTATTTTCTATACACTTCTGACGTTCGCGTTCCAAATAAATATCGTTCAAGGTTTTGGATGTGTTTAAACTGCCGAATACTCCGCCAGGATAATTTGCATCATAGATATCGCAATTCTTGCCGGACCACGTGGGAGGACAGTCACAGGCGTAGTCACCAATCTTGTTTATACAAGGGGCGTTTTGCTGACACGGATGCCTGTCGCACTCGTTCCAGGCATCGAACTCGCAATGCGTACCGGTCGTACCTGGCAAGCAGTAACACTGATAGCTATTTCCTATGACACGACACGTGCCGCCGTTCTGACACGGTTCGGAGTTGCAGTAGGAACCGGCGAATTCGCAATTGGTGCCATGATAATCGCCTTGACAGATGCAAACGTGTCGGTCGTGCTTAGCCGTGCAAAAGCCACCGTTTTGACACGGGGAGCTATCACAGAAATTCACTTTAACCTCGCAGTGACGGCCCATATACCCCGGTTTGCAGTTGCAGTGATAGTTGTTGATCAATTGCACGCAGTCTTGAGTTCCGGGCGAGGCACACGGATTCGACAAGCACTCGTTAATATCACCCTCGCATCTTGGCCCGACAAAACCGGGCGGACACTTGCATTCAAAGCCACCCACTTTGTCAGTGCACGTGCCGTTATTGTGGCATGCGGTCATCATGCAATCGTCGATGTTGATCTCGCATATGAAGCCAAGAGTACCGGGTGGACAGGAGCACGTAAAGTTGCTGATCAGATCGTGACAGGTACCGCCGTTCTGGCAGGGATTTGGTCGGCAGTCGTCGATGTTGAGCTCGCAGTTCTGTCCTTGGAAGCCCTTGGTGCACTGGCACTGGTACGAGCCGATGAGATCCTTGCAGGTTGCGCCGTTCTGACACGGCGCCGAGTCGCATTCGTCTATTTCCTCCTGACAGTAAGAGCCAGTGTAACCGTCAAGGCAATGACAACGATGACTATTGCCTATGTTTTCGCAGGTGCCGTTGTTGCAAAGACTGCTTTCCGGCACGCCCTTCCGTATGGCGGCATCCTTGCACGAGACCATCTCCACGTCGCATACCTTGCCGGTCCATCCGGGTGAGCAGTTGCAATGATACTTGTTCATGCGCTGCACGCACGTTGCCTGGTTCTCGCATGGATTGTCAGCGCACCAGTCCACATACTTATCGCATTGCTTACCCGTGTAACCATACGGACAGTGACATGTGTAGTATTGTATGTGATCATGACAGGTAGCACCGTTCTGACAGGGCATGCTGTCGCACTCGTTGATACGATATTGGCAATTCGAGCCCGTATAGCCGGTCTTGCAGACGCATGTGTAGTTGTTGATACCGTCGATACATGTGCCGCCGTTCATGCAACTGCTGTCAGTGCAATCTTCGTCGTTGGTTTGACAATTAATGCCAGAGAAGCCGAGTTGACATTGGCACGTGTAGGAGTTGACATATTCCTTGCAAATGGCACCGTTCTGACAGGGTTGCGACAGGCATTCGTCGATGTCAACCTCACAGTGCTTACCACTGAAACCGTCCACGCAGAGACACGTATAATCACCGATGCCGTCCAGACAGGTGCCGCCATTCTGACAGGGAACTGTGAAACAGAAAAAGAGATTCTCTTTGAGTGTCGTACGGCGATGTTTATTAAGTACGTTTAATTTAATCCATGCCATCGCGCGATAAAACAGATGACGCTCTATAGACTCGCGTTAAGACTCTCAAATGAAAGCGAAAGAAGATCTCTGCATCTGTAGCAAGTAAGGGAAAAGAAAGCGAAGAACAGCCGGTGGTTCGTACTCACATGATGCACAGTCATCGGTATTGATGATGCAATCACGGCCCTCGTAGCCCTTCGCGCATACGCAGTGGTAAGAGCCGTTTGTGTTCCGGCAAGTGGCACCGTTTCTGCACGGCGACGTCATCACGCACTCGTCCACGTCCTCGTCGCACAGCCTGCCCGTGTAACCGACCGTACACGTGCACGCGAAGTCGAGGAAGTTCGACGATGGCGAACATTTCGCTCCGTGAAGACATCTGGAAATGACACAGCAACGTTATAAAGTCGTTCTATCATGCGGATCATCCATGTGGATACGTTTTATCGAAATTAAACGAAGCTCTCAAGACTCCTGTTCGCTCATACATGTACATAATTCAATGGGTGATTGCAGTGAAGAAATAGAAGCATTATGTAAAATCACAGTGCCATAAATATAAGCTAAAGTACAATACTGATTTTGCACAAGCAAAGTTAATTGTAACAAGTGTATTTTATGTCATGTATTAAAAAATGATTAAAAATGTTTTTTTTAAGTGATAATATTCTAAAACAATTTAAATTTGAAATTCTCCATATAAAATCAATTCTATAATATTACATTTAATACAAGATTTTTTTAATAACGTTGCACTCTCAATGGAGTACAAGGGTAATCAAGGAGAACTTCAGAATTCCCCTCCCCCCACATGATACACGTATAATGCATACGGCGAATCTAGCTACATCCACGTATCCTCATGCAAATGAATTCGGAAGGAAAAATCGTACTTGTTCGGCGTGCAGGGGTCCAGCTTGTCCTCGCAATTCCTGCCGGTGTGGGGCAGCTCGCAGACGCATTTGTAGTCGTTAACGAGATCGATACAGGAGCCGCCGTTCTGGCAGGGGTTGTTGGCGCAGTCGTCGATGTTGGTCTCGCAATTGGTGCCGGCGTAGCCGGGCAGGCACTTGCAGCTGTAACCGTTCAGATGGTCGTTGCACGTGCCACCGTGCTGGCAGGGGTTCGAGCCGCACTCGTCGATATCCGCCTCGCACCTCTTGCCGCCGTAACCGGGCAGGCAGTGGCAGATAAACTGGTTCACCCCGTCCTCGCAAGTGCCGCCGTTTAGGCAGGGCGAGCTCGCGCACTCGTCCACGTCGCTCAGACACCTGGCGTCGTAGTAGCCGCGCGGGCACTCGCATCTGAAGCCGTTTATCACGTCGATGCAACGACCGCCGTTCGCACACGGGTTGCTCGCGCACTCGTTTATGTCGGTCTCGCAGTGCTGCCCGGTGAAGCCGGGCTCGCATTCGCAGGAGTACCTGAAAGACGAGACATTGCGCCTGGTGAAAAACGAAGGAGAGCGTGGCGATGTGTCGACACAGCTAAGAATTTTGCCAAATTGTATCTTCCGTATTATTCCGTTGCTTCATTACCGATAATAATTGATTTCGCAAGAGATTTCTAAAGTAGAAAAATACACGTCGGACTTCCGTGAAACATTTTATGAGTTTTTAATTATCATTATTATCTATAATTAATATGATTCTTAAAAATGTTTATTTTTAATTATAGTAAAAAAGATTTCATATAGGGAGTTACTTTTAAATGCTTATGCGCTAAGAGTCGAAACTAATTCTTAAAATCCAATACTGACTTTGGTCAATTCATCATCCGCGCAGGACATATTCAATTGCATAGAGACATCCACGGTATGACCGTGGATACATCTGAATAATTTTGCCGAATTATAAGATCAAAGAAAAGATAATCGCGCAAACGAACAAATGATATATGTATATCCAATTTATCTGCAACATTTTCCGAATTTAATTATTCGGCTTTAATTATGTCTTAAAGATATTGACGACCAAATGGAACGTATGTTTCTTGACGCTTACCTGTTGATACCGTCAATACATCTGGCCCCGTTTCGGCAGGGATTGCTGTAGCACTCGTTAACATTGACCTCGCAATTCTCGCCGGACGTGCCCGGTCGGCAGACGCACAGGTAACCGTCGATACGGTCCTCGCATCTACCGCCGAACTGGCACGGATTGCTCTCGCACTCGTCGATCTGCGTCTGGCACAGCTTGCCGGTGAAGCCGGGGGAACAGTTGCAGGTGAAGCTGTTCTCGCCGTCGATGCAGGTACCGCTGCGACACGGATTCGAGGCGCAGTCGTTGATGTTGGTCTCGCAGGAGTCGCCGGTGAAGCCGGCCGGGCACTCGCACGTGTATCTCGCGATACCGTCCTGGCAAGTGCCGCCATTCTTGCACGGCGACGAGATGCAGTCGTCGATGTTGATCTGGCAGTGGGTGCCGGTGAAGCCCTCGGCGCAGGTACACTTGAAGGCGTTGATGAGATCGCTGCAGGTGCCGCCGTTCATGCACGGCCTCAGCGCGCACTCGTCTATGTCGATCTCGCATTGAGTTCCAGTGAAACCTAGAAGAAGGGAAATAGTATGTAAAGTATACAAAGAGAGAGAACATAAAATATGTAATACATTATACGAAGCACATATAAATGATAAAAATGTCAGCGTTTCAAAATTAAAACAGTATACAGTTTGGCGATGTATATGTATATATAGATATCCGAAAATAAAAATGTTATTTTGCCAAGGTCAGATAATCAGGCGAAGATAGATAGTCTTCATAGACATGTTCGGACAAGCAGTCAGGGCGGATGAAGTCATCGCTGCCATAACTGACGTAATTAACGTTAATTAATCAGCTATATCGATTGATGGGCAAAGTACATGATCGAGACGTTGGATCGAGGGAATAATTGCATACTTCATCGATCGACCGAATGCCTTTTTCAGCGATTTTCTTGCCGCGTGAATCCGGGAGTGATTCCTGACAAGCAATAATCGCATCAATTATCAAGAGTAATTAGGGGATGGCAGATGGCGATAATTCCGAGGGACAAGATCAATCCAGCGGCGAACAGCTTCCACGCATGGTCTTCCGCGAAGAAAATCGCGGATCGGCTACCAATCATCGTCATCGGATAAATATCGATTACGAAGTGCATTAATTACGAGGAATTTTAAAAACGCAATATTCAAGCGTCGGCGCTTCAAATTATTGACGAGAATATAGAGTTATCAAAGCTGGCATTATTAACATTGATATAACTAATATAATCATAAATCAATTTGATTAAATCAATAAACAGTAACTTTTTAGTGACTCTTTATTATTAAATTCATCATAGCAATATTTCAGTGTCACATTTAGATATCAAATTTACCGCGTCTAACTGTACATTAACTTCTCTATACCATGGAAACCGCGCATCTATGTGTTTTACCCAAATTTCCGCATGATATTCCTGGCGATCCTTACACCAGGTGGTCTTAATGGTTAAGTTTCTTTGCTTTTGTCAACATTGTGAGGCTAATGCGTGTTCATTCATATACAAATTGAGCCGGGTGAATTGCTATTGCATCGTATGATGCAAAAAGTCGCAAAGGAAGAAACAAAGAAGCGAGGAAACGAAGAAGAAAGAGTAGAATGGAGCACGCACGCGACGCATTCTCACCGCAGGTGGTCTAATTACGTTATATTGGAGAATAATCCCGAAGCGAGGCAGCTGCCAGGCGAGAATTATTTTCACTGCCTACTGAGATCTTAGTTACATTTCTAAAACCCGTAGTGAGCTAAAAATTTGCTGAAATCAATGTAATCGAAGATGCGTCATGGCAGTCATATCGCCTTTTGAGAGATTTAAAAAATAATGATTTACATAAAACAAACGCATAACATTTTTAGTATATTGTGGATAGGTATTGATATCTTTGCATATATCCATAACATAGAACATCGTTGTATGTTTAAAGCATTGTCGAATTCCAACAAATATTACCATAGAAAGGAGTAAATAATAAATTTTTCACATACGTATCATATAAAAAAATACTCTAGATAACAGAAATAGAGAAATTCAAAGAAACATTAAACAATTGTTACCACTATTTGCCTATTTATAATCACATATATTTACTGTTTATATTACACAAATAAGTTTCAAATCGATGAAGGAACCAGAAGTGACAGTTTTTTAACATCGAACGAACCGATAAGCGGCTTATGCGTTCGATATCGAAGGATGATTTTGCAAAGCCGCGTATAAGAGATCCCGTCGTCACGTCGCGTCGATGCATCGCGACGCCTCGAAGAGCATTCTTCAATTCTCGTCAACCGGATGACGCGTGGATTTTTATCATATTTACATTCAGCCGATATTTTTTTCTCCTTTCCTTTCGTCCGTCCGCGCAGACAATGATGCAGCTAATTTACTTGTGAATGCACGTACAAAGTGGCGGATCCCTGTGGCATCCTTTCGAATCTTAAACTCCCCCTCCGGTATTCGCCGCTAGCGTGGCGATTATTGCTCGAATGTTATCACGAATTTTCGCAAGTCACTAATAAATCTTACAAATGCAAAACTGTTCATTATACACAAATTCCGTAAATAATTTCTATATACAAGTAAGGTAATATACTTTAGAAATCAATGGGACTTTGTAAACTGTTTCCGAAAGTTTCCGAATTAGTCAGCGAATTTGAAGATGACTAGATATTTTATAATACAAATTTTGTTTCTTATGAATCTGTTCAACTTTTCCATCGTTTTCATGTTACGACAAATCGGCAATTCAATTTTCTTCCTTATTCGTTATTCAGCATCAGGCCATTTGAGAAACCGGCTCGTCTCTCGTCTCGAATGTGCTTGCTTGATCGATGCTCACTTCTTGTTCTTGTATTATTTTAAATTTACATACAAATACGCCTGTAGGAACATTTGAATTATTAAACACGTTTCGAAACGGCGGTGCTTGCCGCAGAACATTTTTCAAGGTCGGTTTTATTGTCTCTCAAGAAAAATTTCACACAAATGACATTTTGAACTGAATAAATTCCAGCTCTCCTACACTGCAAAATAGTAAAATAAATTTTTATTTCTTTAAGATATATTAAATATTTTATTATATTATAAACATAGGTCATTCTCTCATTGTCAGTTGCAAAGTTTACTTTAAAAGTACAACAGCAAGAAATAATCTATTTATTCTATTTCTATTCAGAAGAATATAAATGAATGAAGGGTTGTCAACGCGCGAAGCGAACGGATACAAGCTGGTCCGAAAAGCTATAATTAATCTCAAATAAACCGCTTAATTTTCTCGACGCGGTGCTATTATTAACAGCTTCCACGGGGTGCTTCGAAGACATTAATTTACTTAGGGATCGCCGAGGCCACTGAGAGATACAGGTCTCCGGATCCTGCAAAGGGAAGAACAGATATTCGCTCTCGCGAGAAGCATCTTTTTTTTAGCTTGTTCCATATGCATCTCGGTCGCTACACGCATCTGGTTCAGTTCGGGAGCTGGTATTATCCTTCGTCGGGCGACGTATCCTGCGATAGACGTTGCCGTCCACGCCTCTCTTCTAATGCCCGTAATGCTCACTTGTCAATCCTTTCCGCGGACCAAATGAATAGCTGCCGATTCATAAATATCGCGTTGCACCGGTCGATACGGCGGTAGTTCTCGGGCAGAAACTGATCGAGTTCACTTTTTGCTCTCTAGTGACTAAGATGCTATTTATTAAGTCTAGACTGTTCGCAGGATCCACCGGGATTCACCGGGGAATTCACATCTGCTGCTAAAAATTCTTTATATATTTTAAATACACATATATATAATTTCTTAACTTATCATAATATTTTACATATATATTTATTTTTACATGAAAATATACATAGAAGTGATATTTTTTATTTTTTTGAGTGTTTCATATAAAATTATAAAGTTATCAGAGCGCTAAGAAAAATATTTTACTTGACTATATAATGTCAATATATTTTTAAAAACATATGTAGATCGATCTACTGCAGATTTTGGATTCAGTCGGGTTTTTTTGCGGTTCTCGTGTGTATAATATTCTACGTAAAAACACATTTTTAAACAAAACTCATTGGTACGAAGTGAACAATATTACGATATTTTTATTAGTAAGTTTAAAATAATAAAAAAATGATTAGTTTGATATTCACACTCTTTCAAATGTAACAGTACAATTTTCAAATGTTAATGCTTCGAACATTATTTTATACAATCAAGTTAAGATAATAAATGTATGATTGTTATAGCTTTAACAAAACTCTTGAATAAATTTTCGTATTTATGCGAGTTTGTGTCAACGATAATTTAACAAAGATAACTGGTGATTGGTCCATCCGCAGAAACTAACGCGTAGTTGCAGCTACATTGTATTGAATTTAACTCTAGTTGATAGCGCAAACCAGTTCGTGCTACAACGCACCAGGAACAATTTACTTATCTGTCGACCAGGGAATGGTAGGGGTTACGTGGGAGAAGCGGCGCGAGATCACGCGTGCCGGAATGATGATGAAGATAATGACTCCCGTGCCGTTCCGTGTATCCGAGACCGCGACTGCAGAATCCGTTTCATTTGCCGTAATTTCGACACGGTGCTGATCCGCACGAATCAATTCCGGGTTCGGTATCGGCTGAGCACCTAGCGGTACCGAGATTGTGGAGCAATGCGAATTTTCTCGGCCGATCGCTGAATTTACAAGGGGTATCGATACGTTTTCGGCGCGACGCGGTGGCACGCGGGACGGCGGAAATGTATAAAACGCAGGTTTCTTCCTTCCCTTTTTTTCTCTCCTTCTCCTTTAACGATACGGTTGAGTTAAATCGATTGGCCGTTCGTTTAAAGACGAATTTTTTCGAGCCGCTCGCGGAGCGCTGTGCGAAGATTGCGAAGATCGATCGAGCGAGTAAAGCGCGAGCAGATAAAGCGGAATAATACAACCGTGATTACGGGGCGAGGAACGGTACCGGCGAAGACAAGGAAGCTCGCATCGCACCGTAATTCCGATCCCGCATCGAGGCAGAACTCGGTGTATAATAAAGAAGCGGCACCGTCCGTTTCGTTTGATCTCCACGCCAGGGATACAGCGACTCGTCGACGAGCCGCTATGCTAGCTCGCAACATTGTCTATTGGAGCGCGCTGGAGAGATTATAATCGCTTCGATCGATCTGTAATAAGCAATTTACGCGTACATGTGCTTCGGACGCCGATTGTTCGCACGTTGTTTCGTTCAAGTTCTACTCTCTTTCATTCGAAACGACAGAAGGAATATTATGCTTGTCATTGTCATATAATGACGACCAAACTTTACGGTGTTTATTTTCTTCGAACAAAAGTGTGTATTTCATAAAAGTTTTATTTTAATAATATTTTCTTTAGTACCTAAACAATACATTATCTTTTATCTGACTCTTTGTAATGTCAATATTTTAGATCGCTCTATTCACCGTTAAGTTATATGTGTACAAATCCGGATATTTTATGATTTATAGAATTAATTAACATAAAATTAAATATATTGACATTTAATAATTAGTATATCTATTACTTTAAAGTATAGCAGTTCAAACTAAATTTGAATTTAGTTTTGAAAAAAAAGCAAAAAAATTAAAACTGATAAAAATTTTAACTGATTCACTTTCAAATGACAGAGATACGCATAATTGGATCTCGCAATACTATTAGTTGTGTTTTTGATTGTCACGAAAAAATTCTTTCTATATAGAATAACGTTCTACGCAACAACGTTCGCAGAACGTTTTACACGACAATTTAAGTTCTGATTCCAATCCTTGACTCCAAAGTGCTCGACTCTGTAGCGCATGAGTTTACCCGGCAATCATCGACGCTCGCTAATGAACAGTTAATCCGGCCCATCGCTCGCACGCGAGACAGAGAAGCGCCAGAAGTACACACGCCACGGGGGGAACCCAGGTAAGAAAGAGAGAGAGAGGAAGAGTGGGGGAGAAAGCAAAGAGAAACCGATCTCTGCCTGTAACAGCTCCGAACGCGCCGTCGGTGGTGTTGCGCACTCCCACGTTTGGCCAGGCGTGTTCGGATAATTGTAATCTATTGCCTCGCCGCGGTGTTCTCGTAGCGAGGCCTACGCGCATTGATAAACTATGCGAAACCCAACCGCGGCTCGCAACTCGCGCTCCCCGAGCCCGAGCTGCGCTTCTCTCCTCCCTTCGTCCCACCCCTGCTCGCCGCCTCTGTCTCTCACCCGGTCGTGCCTCATGTGCGCCTCTTTCTCGCCTTCGATACGGTACGGATGCACGCCCAGTGAACGCCGCGCTCGTGCGCATGGACCGCGCAACGTACGGATGCTGAACGCTCGAATCCGCGCGTGTGTGAGTACCGGAGCGAGGGCATACATCGGCGGGGCTGTTACGTACAATGATAGGGGCACCGCTCGTTTAAATTAGAAAAGCGATATCTCGTTATGTGCGCAGCGTCATTCTCTACGTTGTATCTCGCTGCGCGAGGGAAAAGCGTTTGGCGTGTAACGAGCAGAGCGCTGAATCGGAACATCTGTGTACACATAATACGTTTGCGAACAAATTCATTTTCTTAAATTGAAGTAAATAAATAACTTGGCGCGAGACACTACCGTGTCTCTTGATATAAAATTCTTTAAAATTCGAAATAACTTTTTTCTAGCAAAAATTCTGAGAAATAATTGTTTTTTATCATGTTTTAAATTTCTTAATAAGGTATCATATTTAAAATTCTCTTAAAATATAGTTAATTTAATCGAAAAAGTAATACGCCGTTATGTTATTGAGATTAAAAAGCTTCGTAATATTTATTTACTTACAAGCGAAATTTTACCAATTTTTCTAAAATTTGATTTCTTAGCGCGTTTAATTTCGCGTTGCTTCTCTTTTATAGATATGTGTTATTTATATTTCATTCAGTCGATATTTTTTCTCTTCGACCGCTGGGTATTGTTTAATCACTAGCCTGGCATGACAGCATCATTTTCTCAATAACCTTTTCGTCCCCACTTGTAAAAATCTGCGTATTATTATTGCCGCGAATGACCCGAAGGAACGTATCTTGCAAGCGAGAGACGTAAATTCAAACTCATTCTCTACGCTGCCAAGATTCGTGAGAGGATACGCAGCAGTTTCCGTAAGTGGTCCCTTCATGCAAGATCCACTCCTGGCCCGCGGCGGAAATCAGCGCGCTGATATAACTCCGAGGGAAGTTTGAGAAGAATCCTGTTCCTCGAACTTTTACGGCGAGCATGTTCAACCTAGAGTACCATAACTCGTTGCGTGATACATTGTGCGTGTCATTTACTACAAATACTTCGCCGAATATCCTAAATTCCCATTCGACATTTAACGAACGCGAGATTTCTTAAAAAAATACACCTTATCTTGATTAAACGATTAAGAATAAAACAGCCTGAAGAATTAGTAGCCTGATTTCGACAAAAAATTATTAAAAACCGCAAGAATCGCAGATTTTATTAAAGAGTCGCGTGTAAGTTTAATAGTAAATTCTTCTTAAGTTATCTTCTATATTACAATATGCAAACACAGTTCATCAAAGTTATTAAAGAAATATTTTAATAAAATTAATTATTAAGAATCGCATGTTTCAAACGGCATCGCGATGCGGTCGCGAGTTATTTTGAGCATCGTATGTAATCTTCACTAAAGCAGATTCAAAGTTGATCGAATCTTGTAACTATTACTGCAATCCATCGAATGAAAAGAGAGAAAAGGAGTCTCGTTTACACGATTGGTTGCGATTAGGAAAAATTTGGTTTGTACCGCTTTGACTTAATAGTATAAATGCCCATCAAACAGGTTTATCTATCGATAATTTCAGTCGACATCTCAATCTGTTGTTATGACGATGCATTTGCGTTGTACAAAAACCGCCATTTTTCTCTAGAACGACACACACATATGTATATTCTATTATATAATTTTATATTAATATATTTATATAAAAAAGAAGAAAATTATTAATTTTTTCAAAATTGTTTTCTCATCTTCATTGACACGTTAAACAAATGTTTTCAAATTTATTTGTCGTAGATTTTACTTATCCTTTCTTTCTGTTTTCATATTCCGTATTCGATCTTTCCTTTGTGCGCGCATTTGTCAGCTTAATTGCTTTTCTCCTGTTTTCAACTTATTCAAAAGCTAGATATCTCTATAGCAAATTCTTAAGAACATTTAATAGGATTATATATCTTCGCAAAGTCAGAAATTTGTCTTCAAATCCCGATTACTGATAATAAAACGCAGAACACGTTTACGCATCTATTAGTGGTATCGGTAACGAGAGAGACTCCGAGTTTATTACGAGGCGCGAATGATCGCGGGTCGTGGGTCAATCACGGTCAAACCTGTGAGAAGGGAAGGCGAAGGTGAGACATCGAGCACCTGCAGGCGCTCTCGGTTGATTTTCGCGATTAACGGACGCGAGTGCGCTCGAGAGGAGGAGGCCCTGAGGCTACCTCTACCTGCTACCTGAGTAAGCAACATTCGCAACATTGCCCTCTCCGCTCGCCCTTCCTCGTTCTTGCCAAGAGCCATCGGCTCTTCTTATCTGCCGCCTCTGTCCTTTTCACTCTGATTCTCGCCCTCATGATGACATTAATGCGCGACGACATAATGACGAGTCGCGCAGGCTTCTTAGCGAAGAAGTCGAATTGCTTGCGGTGGTAGTGGCAGCGCGGACTGCGTTATTTACCGAATCGAATGAAAAAGAGGGCTCATCAGGCCCCTCATCAAGGAAATGAGGGGACATCGCAAGATCGAAGTCCTCCTTCTGCTCGAAACCGCCTCCTCTTCGTCCCCTTTCTCCTTCATCACTCGTCTCCATCGCCTCATCTTTATACAAGTTGCCTGTGGACGGCAGCGGAGCCTCTCGTTGAGGCAAAAAAAGTTGTTGTACGGTGCAGCGTAATGCACCAAATAAATATCGGAGCTTTACAAATCGTCCACGCTTAATTGCGCCGCCAAATCGGTCGGTTTAATGAGCTCGATAATTACGCCATGCCCGAGGGGTATCGCTTTTCACACGCATGCCAAGGTACGTGCCCTCCTTAGTGCAGGATGCCATCAAATTCGAATGCCGATAAACGCGCAAGCAAATGCGAACAGTGTTACGCAAAAATAACTTAACTCACGTGTTAATAGTTTCGAGTAAATTAAGTTTAAAAAGTAAAGATTCATGCTGTTTTTCAATGTGTGTAACTTGTCTTATTAGATTAAAAAATTTTTTTAACCGATTTCTTCAGTAATCGATTCATTTTTGTGTAATAATTTAGGTTTTCGGATACAAATCCTATTTACGTGCTATGAAAATAACACTTAGAACGATTGTGCCTGATTTAGCGCTAAATATAGGTCAAATGCGAAACAAATTTTGATTGATATCTCGAAACCATCAACCTTATTAGTATTTTTCTTACTCCGAACACAGTCTGTTATTAAATTATCATTATATTTCTGCTTTTTTTTTTACTAATTTGTAAGAAAGAATAATACAGGACCATGTCTCCATATGTTTTGAAGATAAGTACTGATCAGTGTCCATAATCAAAGATAATAATAGACACTCCATCTCTGATTGAAATTGTAATTAAATTCAGATTCGTATTCATAAATTCCCTATGATCGATGTATCATTCATCAATCTTTGATTTTAATCAAAGATTCGATAATTATCGAAATTACTTAACGGCTTATTGACGGTTCCTTTTAAAATAATCAGAAATTATTTAGAGAATAAAGATTTTGCAAGCTTTCTTATAAAAAATAATTGACACAGATGAACTGGAAATAATGGTACTATATATGGTACTTCGTCAAAGGATAATTGATTATAAATGAATCTCGGTCGAAAGCAGGCGAAAAGAGCGCAAAGCGATCTTCGTTATTCGTTATGAAACTGCAGTTTACCGATGTGTATACGTCGACTTAACTGTAAAATCTTCCGGAGGGCGAGACTTTGTCTGATAGAGCCGCGATTACTCGTCCGAGACCTGTCGACTGAAATCGCGCGCGGGAATTGACGCGGCGTCGGTCGGGTGGAGCAAGGTGCTAACGGTAGAAGAAATTCTTAATCGCCACGCAGTTATCTAACTCTCGGATGATCGATTCGAGAACTTCGGATTCCGCGCTGAGTTTCCGAATGCCGGGAAAACTCCGTTGCATTCTTGGTCGCCGCAAAAATGCCACGCATCGGCACCTAGAGGTAGGCTACGTGTTCCCAGTATAAGCACGTGCGTCATGTTAACGTTTTTAATTTTTCGCACGCTTCATTTGACGCTTATTTGTCTTGTACGGAAGCGGTTACTGTACAGAAATTCGTACAGTTACTAAGTTAGTACCTACGTTATTGAAGACTTATCTCAAGATATGTGACGATATGCCATCAAAATGCATTTACACTGAGAAAAAAAAGCTGTTGCTTCAATTAAAGTGCTATCACGAGGTACCAAATACATAAGTTTATTCAAATGTATTATTATTAGATCCAATATCTGGATTATTAAACCAATAATTAAATTATTGCCAAAACATAAGTAGTTTATTCAAAAACATAAGTAAATAATTAAATTATTGGTTTAATAATCCAGATATTGGATCTAACAATAATACAATTGAATAAATTACTTATGTTTTTGGCACCCCGTGATAGCACTTTAATTGAAGCAACAGCTTTTTTTTCTCACAATCAGTGTACAAAGTATTAATCAATAGACTTTTTATCTTAAATTCTTACTGTTTTAATTAGAAATTCCAATAATAAGACAAATCTCTCGTCGAAATTTTTACAATCCTTGTTCTGTGTCTTAAAACTTTTATCAGTTTTACTTTAATCGTTCGTATAAAATGTCGTAAACTATATAAAATGCAAAAGTGAATTTTAAATTCTCAAATTGCAAATTAGAAGAATTTTTATATGTTCTTCCCCGAGCAACGTATATCATCGAACCCGTTTCTCAGAAGTCTGCATTTCTATCCGTCTAACTGTAAATCCCTGTTAAGAGGGCGAGGCACTTCTTCCTCGGTTAGAGGATGATTCGCTTCGCCGGAAGAGATAAAAAATCCGGAAACTCAACGCGCTCGTAAACCCGAATGCGTTTCTGCCGCGGCGAAGCGCTGGAATTTCCCCGCGGATTCCAGCTTCGCGGCGTTCGGCGGCGCATCGGCATCGCCGTGCATCGCTATGCATTGCATCATTTGCGGCGATATTAGCGAAGAAGCCCGCGAGCGCCGCAGGTGGATCGAAATCATTCGTCTCGTGTTTTTTTTCCAGGCACGCATAGTTTCTTTATTTGCGT